>NC_052047.1:71875379-72180379 GCF_903992535.2 Arvicola amphibius
CATCTTTGGAGCCCCCACCCCCCCAAAAAATATTTTTTTAATTTAGCATCAAAGAATGTCTGAACTGCAAAAAGCCAAGGGTGAGAGCAATACAACTTGATACCTGCCAGCGAAACAGGGAAACTGTTTCATTTCAAGTTACCCGATTGGATCAACATTCATTTTCCTGGCCCAGCCCCCTCCCTGGTCTTGAATTCTACCTTGAATGCGCATTCTTCTGTGGCTTTCCTCCTGCGAAGATTAAATGTTAAATTACTGCATTTTTTTCCTTGCTGATTTAGGATTATTCTGCTAATTTCCACCCTCTCATGGATCTAAATGATTATTAAAAATGTGTTTATGTAATCAGTGCTCTAAGTCTACAAAGTATTATTGTTCAATATCTTGATAGAACTTGTTCTGAAGAGGTAACCATGAGTAAGGAAGTCGCAGGCGAAGCAAGACTGCAGGATTTCAGCATGCCTTCCAAAGGCAATGATGTTACACATAACCCCAAGGAAGAGGGCTAAGGAAAAACCGGCCAAACCACCAGACTATCCTAAGCAAGGGACTCAGAGAGCCTCCCAGGATAAGCAGTGCCCATCTGGAAGTAGGAGACTGTTACAAGAAATTATTTTAAGTGTTCTGAGAATGTAGTTGAGGTCACAAGCTTTGGCTACAACAAACAACATGAGGGATTTAAGGACTAGAAAGCAGCTGATCTACGGGGCCCAGGGAAAAAAAATGTTCATAATTACTAGTAACTGTTAACTAACTCTAATTCCATCTCATTTTCCCTTGATACAACACACATGTTTACTCTAAACCGAGGGGAAAGAACAGGGAGGCACAGGAAGGGGAGGACTGAGTAAGAGTCTAGATATAAGGCCTGGAAGCTGGTGAAGGGGCACTCCCAGTGCGAGCCTAGTCTGTAGACAATGCAGCCAGTTCCCAGGCTCGCTGCTGGGGCACAGATGGAGAATGTACAGAATTTACAAGGCCATTCAGAAGTTCTCAGAACTCCACAACCAGGAAGTTCCAGCACAAGGGCCTGATCCACTGTCTTTAAACTGTTCACATTGTGTTATTTTCTGACGGTTTCCTGGAAGAACTGATACCATTTCTGAGGAAAGAAGTGAACTGGAGGAATTTTGCTTGCCTTCAGCTCTGCCCAAGCGGGTCATAGTGAGACAATCTGCACCACCAGCATTGTCAAGGGATGGAAGAGAAAGAAGACATGCAGAATTGCAGGCACCCCTGAAACTGGCCCAGATCTTGGGGACCTAGTTGCTCAGCAAAAAGTTGTCCTAGGAGCTTAAGAGACTTGAGCCCCACAAGCCAATGTTTGCAACAATTTCCACATTCACTCAACTGAATTGAAGTCATGATTCAGGGTAATGAATCCCATCGGCCCTACAACAACAATAACAACAACACAGGAAGGCGAGGATTGTATGGGAGTCTAGATAAGCCCCGAAAGCTGTGGAAACTCAGCAGTTAAGAACACTTGCTATTTGGTTCCCAGCATCCATATGGCAGCTCACGGCTGCCTTAACTTCAGCTCCGAAGGGGTGACACTCTCTTCTGACCTCCACAGGCACCTGTACTCCTGTGTATGTGGACTTGCACATGCATGTGCTTGTGTACACACAGATACACACATACAGACCACACACACACAGAAAGAGAGAGAGAGAGAGAGAGAGAGAGAGAGAGAGAGAGAGAGAGAGAGAGAGAGAGCTTATGTAGAGTTCAGGATTGGAATTAAGGAAGCCTGTTTGTCACAGCTGGAAGATAAAGGCTGAAAATTCATCATAAGTGAGATTCTTGTGTGAGATTAGAATACATATTAAAGACATTTGCCAGAGGGGTACTTTAAGTCTAGTTCAAGTCTTGGTCACTGCAGTAACATTCAACTGGTGGAAACAGAAAAATTTAAATTAGAGAAACATTATCCCAGAATGTGCATTTTCCTGATGTGTTGAGTAGCTGTGAGTAGCTAGGGTTTGAAACAGCTGAGTGCATAACGTAGTCAGGTCTATGAGACCCAAAGAGTCTGACTCCAACAGATTCCACAGTGGGCACAGCTCAGAAAGCTGCCCATGTGGTGTGACCGACTGCTACATTGAGTGTGAAAAGGTAAAGTGAACGGCGGCGGAGCATGTAGTCCCGGATGGCCACACCCTGTGCCGTCCTCCTGGTTCAGTGATGACTATAGGAGCCAGAGGGCCTGGAAATCTCACACACTTTCAGCCAAGGCAGAGGCACGATTCTTTTGTCTCCTCAACACTGTCCTAACTGAAGCACTGACCTAATTTTGGAATGAAAAATTAATTCCAATTACCCCAAAATACCAGGTATAGTTTCCACCTCTTTACCAACCCCCCCCCCCCGAACCTAAGTGTTAAGTTTACTGCTCCTTGATTTAAAAAAAAAAAAAAAAACATGAATTCAGGAGATAAATAAAAGAAGCACACATCATTTTTGAAGGCAGGGGGTTTCTCTACTTCAGCATGCTGGCAACATGGCCTCCAGCTATTGTGTTCGCCCCATACAACAAAGGCATTAAATAAACAGGGAAAGGAGCCAGCTACTGCAATGCAGGTGATAGTCACACAGACACACTCTGGGAAGCATCGACTGGAACCCTCCTCACACCAGCTACCATTTGATAACACTTCCTTGCCAAGCGGTGGGTGAAGTTAAAACGCTCACCGGTGGGATCTCACTAACTGGGTGTTGCAGGAAAGACCTCTCTTCCAGTTGTTAGTTGACTTTGCTCCAACTGCTGGAAGCGCTCAGCGCTATTTGTTTGCTGATGATCTGTCCACGTTACATCCCTGTGACCCTGTAGTTGTTGATTCAAGACTAGGGACGTTTCTACTATGCAAGCAGGTACAGAAGATTCAGAAAAGCCCTGTTACAGTGTGGATCCTGAAGGCCTTTGAAAGTTTACGTCACAGTCTGAGGCTCTCTTGAGAACCCAGACACCTTCTTATCTAATTCTTTGCAACATGGCTGCCATGAAATTAACAGGCCTCTCATGCCATACACCAACTGTACTGGACTAGCTGTCAGTATGGTCTCAGCTGTTTACATTACAAAAGCAATGATTCTATTTCCATAATAGAGTCCGATCCCTATTCCATTCTAAAGGAATGAATGTTAAGACCTATAGCAAAACCCAAAGTTCGGCACAATGAAAAGAGAAAATATGTACCTATTCTGTTGTGTGGAAATAAGAGGCTGGACACGGTTGGAGTTCAGTGTTCCATTGTTTTGTACTGGAATATATGGTGAACTTTCTGAACTTTCTGTCTCTGGTAACTTGGAAGATCTTAAGGGTCTGGGAACCAAAGGGTGCTGGTTGATGCTGTTTATGGTGAGGCATTAAAAAAAAGGAGATAAGAGTTGAGAAACAAATTGGCTGAAGGAATCAGAAAGGCCACACATTTCAGGACCTCACAAGAGATAAGGAGAGCAATATCTCACCCCAAGGTCACCACTAATGTGAGGAAATGTTTTCTAAATGCATTTCGGCCTTAGTATTGTAGCAAGAATATAATGAATGCTATGCCTGTTATGCCCAGCATGGAAAAACTCTGAATGGATATCCATAAGAAAAATGTAATTTAAAATGTGGTATCCAAGAATACGATATTTTGATTTTATGCGATCATTCAAGAAAAAGTTTCTAAATGCAGCTTTTCTCTTAAGTCTAATAACTTCAGTTTAAGTTGTCATAGAGCTGAAGGAAAACTAGCAACGACATTTGGTAACTTTGAAGCCTATATCTCAAAACAGTGAGAGGGTACAGCTTTAACATTAAAAACCACAAAGGGAAAAGTCGTGTGAATTATCTGGGACTAGTCTACTACCAGAAGCACTACTCTTAAGGGAATCTTATCTATATGGTGTAAAGTGATATACAACCCCACTTTAGATGAGGGGGCAACTTAGAGCAGGGAATGCTCTCAGATTCCTGGGGTCCAGAAGGCAACACTAAGTGGGGGTGATGTAAGTAGAAGGAAATTCTCCACACAGAAGAGCCAATAGCAAGGAAGTAAAGTGACCAAAGAGGTTCTGACAAGGTCTAAGGACCAGAGAATGTCTCAGTTATTTTTCTACTGCTAAGACGAGACACCATGGCCAAGGCAACTTATACAACAAAGTGTTTATTTGGAGTTTATAGTTTCCGAGAGTTAAAGTATGTTAAAGTATGTCATGCTGCAGAGCGTGGAAGCACATAGGCAGGCAGGAATGTCGATGGAGCATGGTGAAGCAGAGAGAGACAACTGGGAATGGCATGGGCTTTAGAAACCTCAAAATCAGCCCCCAGAGACACCTTCTCGACAAGACCACACCTCCCAATCCTCCCTAAACAGTTCCACCAACTGGGGACCAAGGATTCAAACATATGGACCCCTGGAGGCCATTCTTATCCAAACCACCACAGAGGATATGTTCAGAACATTTTGGGGGATATCAGGTAGCAAGATCTCAAAACATATGCCCAGGGGAAATCCTGACTGTTACTCTCCAGACTATCTCTGTGTGACTTCCTTTTTTCTCTTTCACACAGGTTTACATTGAGCTTACTCCAGCACTGCTTCACTGTGATGTAGAAATGCAGAGTAAGAATGTAGGAGATTTTGTCTTTTTCATTTTCCTTCCATCTTCCATTTTCTCCAAGCAGTCTTGTACTTTGAGTGCTATCTATTTTACACAGGTTTTGATGCTACTTAACTTGGAGGGAGAATGAATGTGTTTTTTTGGAATTATAGATGTAGATGCTTTGGTGTCCCTTCCAGCTACCTAGGTTAGTATCTCCCTCTCTCCTCAAAGGTAAATACACCATGACCCTATGTATTACGTTGATAAATGTACTTTTATAGGAAATGGTATGGATCACTATGGGTGGTAATATTTAAAAGCTGCTGTGTGTGTATGCATGTGTGTGTATGTGTGTGTGTGTGTATAATAGATGAGCTATTTTTTTTCTCTGATATGGCAGCCATATTAAAATCTCAGAATACACATGGCATGGATCAGAATGCTCAGCTAACTTGAAATAGATGCTGCAGTCTATGGGAAAACAAAACTGAACTTCATTGTTTCGATTTCCCCAGACTGGGGTCTGTTTGTTTCTGTAGCAACATTCATCCTTTCCTGGCTGGTAAAGTGCCTCTGGGGGGAAAGCAGCCTTGTGGGTGTTTAAGGAAAATAAATTCACTTATGGTATTTAAATCAGGCAGAGTTTTGAAACTTACAATTTAATGTCAATACTTTAATTAGATACTTATACACAAAATAATCTTAGAATAATTATTCCTTTGTCATTCCTAATGAAGTGCCCCTTGCACGTTAGGAAAGGACTTCTGCTTTCATCTACTTTTCACTCAGTGCATCATCTGGACAGTATCCACCACAGGTGGATGAGCATAGTACTGCCCACGAACAACTGACCACTCCGGAGTGACAGGGCTTTCATATCACAGCAGGAGACTGATTAACTCAGGAAAGCCAGCACAACCTGCAAATGACACACACGACACACCTCTCAGCAACATACTCATCTTCACCTGAATGAACAAGAGTCATTAAAGCCAGCAGCGAAGACCAAGAAATGAGGAACGAGAAACCCAGTCTTGGTCATCTTCCTAGAGAGAGCATCTTCTATGCTCCCATTTGGTACTGTCTACAACACTTAAAAATATAATTCCTTGACTGCACCTTGCATGAACAAATCTCTTGGAAGAAGGACTCTGCACATCTTCCTGGCCTCCTTCACATCATACTTCCACCGATTCGTCTCTCGGCTAGATCCATCTAGCAACAAGAGGTGGCTAGAATGGCAATGGCAACAGCAGCCAGAGCAGCATTGGTAATGTATCAGTAGGGACTGTCCTGAGTTGGGATAGGAACAATAACAGCAGGAGCAGCAACATCAGCAGCACTGATGGAATTGAGGGGCAGGGAAGAGGGGCCGTGACAACAGTGGTTGCAGCAACAGTGTCAGGGCAGGAGGTGTCTCTACTACCAGCATCAGGAACAGTAGCTGTCTTAGCAGAATGGGGCAATAGTAGAAACAGTAGCAGCAGTCACATCATTTGCAATAACGTTAGTATCATAATTATCACCAAGATAGGCTCTGGAGTATTTTCTCTGAATTTGTCAAATGCAAATGAACTAGACATTGTTGGTGTGTTTATTGCCTATATATATTATAAGTAGTTATTGTACTTATTGTATATAGTCTTTCTTATTTTAGTTATAGCCTCCTTTTTATTTTAGACAAAAAGGGGAAATGTCATGGCATTTTAATTTTATTTTAATAAATAAAACTTGTCTGAGGATTAGAAAAGTAGAGCAGCCACAGTAGCCAGCCTTACAGACCAGGGAGCCATGACAGCAATGACACACCTTTAATCCAAGTAGCCACAATGACACACAATTTTAATCCCAGTAGCCACGCTAGTTTGCCATATCCTCACTAACTGATGACAAGCATTCATAACCCACCAAAAGACCCAAAACGATCTGTCCTACCTCATGGGGATGTGGGTGTTGTGTTCTCTAGACTGTTCCTTGTTATCTCAGGGCAATGATATCCCCAGAGGACTCTGTTAAAATTGAGATAATGGTCAAGTAATGTGGGAGCCCATGGGAGACATTTTATACTACAAAGTTGCTACAGTAACTGCTGTAACAGCAGCAGCAATACTAAGGCAGTAGTCAGCAGTGGTGGTGTGAGTATTAACAGAACCACAAAAGCAGCAGTAATAGCAGTCTGATGCATCTGAACCATGATGTGGGATGCTCTTCTGTATATGTGTTGCTTTTATTGGTTGATGAATAAAGTTGTTTCAGCCAATGGCTTAGCAGTGTAAAGTCAGGTGGGAAATCCGAACAGAGATATATAGAGATAGTAGGTGGAGTCAGGAAGATGCCATGTAGCTGCCAAAGGAGAAGGACACCTGCCTGGAACCATACTGGTAGGCCACAACCTCATGGCAATACACAGATTAATAGAAATGGGTTAGTTTAAGTTGTAAGAGCTATCTAGAAATATGACTAAGCTATTGGCCAAGCAGTGTTGTAATTAAAACAGTTTCTGTGTGAGTATTCGGGTTCTGCATGGCCAGGAACAAACAAGCAGGATCTGTTTACAGAACCATGCGGTCAGTGGCAAGTATGACATGTTATAAGCACTTCAGTATTTTCCATGAAGGAAGTCATTCTATTTTCATAAAAATGAGAGGACCTAGTATTCTACTACCATGACCATTTTGCAGAAGAGACAATATAACTTACAAAGACTAAGCCCAATGATCCAGAATTCTACTGTTTAGGCACCATCAGCTGAAATCCAAGAGAAGTTCCTGGAACTCATAGCATCCTGCCTCTGAAAGACACTGTAGGAAAGAAAAGCTATAACACTCGCAACCAAAAACACCTTCCAGACCATTTCCAGGGACTTCCTGCAAAGCCTCAGGTCTGATGGCAGGGCTTACCAGAGCAGGGACGTATTCCCAGCAGTCCAATGTCACTCTACTGTGGAAGTTTTATGTCCAAGGACTGTGGTCCTCAAGGTGTACAGTACTACAGAATCTGGGCTAGTGCAGTTCCCAAAGCATGATAGCATCCTCTGGAACCCTTGATGGACATCAGAGAGCAGGATGCCATCAGGATTTGTGAGTCTTAGATGTTGAGCAAATTTGGTAAAGAGCATTTCTGAGTCTCAGGGCATGCCCACACTACTGATCAGAAACATTGAGAACCACATCTCAGTTCTCCATAGATCAGGGGCTGCCCCGCACCCCCCCACCCCCCGTATGACGTTCATGTTTCTTTACAGGAGACTGATCAACAGGTTTGCCATGAGGGTGATGTTCCTGGAGTTCAGACGCTACTTGGCAGGCATGACACCATGGCATGTGACAGGCTTTGTGAAAATGTGTCAGGGGCTCTTATGAGTCACTTTTGTTTGTTCTGAGTATCAGCAAGGAAGACATGGGGTTCTGTGTACGTTCCATGCATAAAGTATGTCCACCTGCCCCTGCCTGTACACATGAACCATGTCAGGTTATGTGAACATGGTTGAGAAACACTTAATTGAAAATAGAAACCACCACACTGTCTCATGACCTTGACCTACCTTTACAACTGTGTCCTCCCTCATCAATTCCTGACATTCCTTTGCTCTATGACAATACAGTAGCTAGCACTGATTGGGCCTTTATTCTGTCATAGCTGTCTCTTTCCTGTCAGCACAGAGTAGCCCTCCCAGTCTCTGTCTTGGTCAATAGCCAGCAGCTCCAGAACATTGCGTTCAGTGTCCTCTCTGAGTTCTTACCCCACCATGTCCCTGTTTGCATGGATGCATCCCTCAGGGGTTGTGTGTTCCTGGAAATAGAAACTGGGTCATATTCTCTGAATCTTTAGCACAAAAGACAACACAAGTTGTCTTTCTATAAACATTTATTGAATTAATATTTTCCATATTTCTAATCTTTAAAAACAACAAACTCATGATCGATTGCTCTCAGCATGGAGGGTTTCGGTTCTCATCAATTGGCACGTGTTTTCCAGCCGTCAATCAAGACTGGTAGGAGGTTCGTCTTGGCTGTCTTGGCAAGCAAAGCATCACATTTCGCATCTGATCTGAGGAATGCATGCTTCCGACATGCTTGTGGAGTCTAATCACTTCCTCGGGGAATTTTCCCTCTTAGCTGTGCTGGTTCAAAGGAAGCACAGCCAGGCCAAGGATTGTACTAGCAGCCCATACTGCTCTGCCGGAAGAATGACTTATGGCTTCATACAATACGCACTTGCATTGATTACTATCTCTGCAGAAGTACAGCTGCACACCAATTAATGATATTTCACAGGTCTGGAAACAAAAACTAAAGCAAGTCTGAGTTACTGCCGGAGGAATTGGGGCCCTCTTCCTGCCGAAATCATATGATTCCACAGCCAGGCTTGTTCCTTTAAGCCTAGACTCTATTGTGAGCAAGTGACAACATCTTCTAAGGTACACCAGAAGGCATAACTAATATAGCCTCTTTGAAATGGCTTCTGTAACCATGGTATTTAAATAAAGCCCACAGTACCAAGAAGGCCAGGGGAGCTGGCTCAGATCTGTATCTGTGAATGATAAGGAGGTAGAAGAGAATCACGAAAGCTGCACTTTATGACTGTGACAATGAAGGCACTAAGTTAGCTGTGCTTCTCAGAAGACAGGAACCACACTTTCTAATACCGTTCTACGTCGTCCTTGTTCACTGCTATGTCGGAGTTAACTGTGATCCCTGAGGTTCTGAGGGGACTCCACATGTTGGCAGAACAGATGGGATGCGCACTACTTCAGTATGAGCCTCCAAGCATCCTCTAGGATCCCCTTCTCCTAGCCTCAACGGGCAGCTCACACATTTCCATGGAATGCTGGTGCACACAGGCCTCCATCCATCAACACAGGCTGCTTGTCCCCATCAGCACCTAGACAACTGGGGTCTGTAGAGGGTACAGACGAGATACCTCTATGGGCACATCAGTGAGTTACGGCTGAGCCCACCTCTTTCTTTCACCATCTATAGACAATATCATCAGAATCTGTTTTTAAATAATGCATTTTATTCTTTAAAAGTTTCATATATTTATACAACTTATATTAACCATACCCATCACTACTACCTCCCTCCAATACCCTTAAGGTCCTGATTCATTCTTCCTCTGAACTTCCTGTCCTCTTTTTATTTACTTTTGGTTAATAACACTTTGAGTGTAATTAGTGCTAGTCATATGCACAAGTATGCAAGGCCATCAACTAGAGTGTGGGCAGCCCACCAGCAGCCACGCCATTAAAACAAGTCACTCTTCCTCCCTCAGGAGCCATTAACTGCCAATAGCTTTTCTTACAGGGGTGGAGCCTCAGGACCTTTCCCCATTCATGCGAAAATTTTGACTGGCTTGATTTTCTTCAGGTTTTGGGCCCACAAGAGCAGCTGTTGTATGCAACTGCTATATTATGTCATGAAGTCTGTATCCCACCAGTCACCCGGATCTTGCATTTCTTCTGCATAGCTCCCTGATCCTTGAAAGGGGGATGGTTGATAGAGCTGAGCACACAGAGTTGCTTATACTCAGGCCATGAGAGCACACACATACACACATTAGTATACACACACACACACACAGAGAGAGAGAGAGAGAGAGAGAGAGAGAGAGAGAGAGAGAGAGAGAGAGAGAGAGAGAGAAAGACTTTGAGCCAGGTGCAAAGAATAAATGATATACATGGCTCCCTGGTTTGAAGGCCTCTGTCTTTTCTCCCACGCGGTGTATCAGGGCATCCCCATTCACAAATTCCTCCACATGGCGCCTGACTCTTTATAGATTGGCACCTCCCCCTAGATGATGAGGTATTTATAGGTGAATATATGTCTTGTTCAATTTTTTTAGTTGCACTAATTAGGGCACTGTCTAACATACAGGAAGTTGGCAAATAGTCCCTAAGAGTGCAAAGGAAGGTACTCCAATAACAGGGTGTTTCTGCCAAAGGCTGCATTACTTTGTGATGGTTCCCAGGCTTCTTCAGTCATCCTGGTTTGGAGTTGCTGGAAATCGAGACACCTAGGGCTCTTGAATCTGTGGATCAGGGACCCTAATCTTCTCATGCTACAAAATTTGGGGACATTTTGTATTTACTATTTTTGCAGAATTTGCTGCTCATTACATTAGGGAAATGTTTTCTTTGTTTGTGTTGAGATAAGGTTTCCATTAGGAGCTCATGTCTAGTCTGGAACTCACTCTGCAGACCATGTTGGCCTCAAACTTGTAGAAATCCACCTGCCTCTGCCTCCTGAGTTCTAGCATTAAAGGGGTCACCTCTGCCCAAAACAATAGAGAATTCTTGAATGTTCCTGTTTTCCACTCACTCCTGCCCTTCTACTCTCCAAGACATCAATACTAAATAGACTTCTCCTCCATGATCATATTTGCTACACAGAACGTTTACATTTTATCCATGTATGCAATATTTTGTATATATAAGGTGGTATCTAGAATATCCCCCATTGCCCATCTGTTGAAGGTCTGATCTACATAATTCTACTAGGAGGTGACCCAACCTTTAGAAGTTGGGACCTACATAGAAAAAGACAGATTCCCCAGGGATGTTTTTCCTGAAGGTGTTATCAGAATCCTGGCACCTTCCCATCTTCTTTTGCTTCCCTGCCACTTGGAGGTGAGCAACTTCTACCCTGCATTCTTATCTTGGTCTACTGTGCTGTGACAGGCCGATGGGCATCAAGAACAAGTAACCAAGACACCTCTGACACCATGAGCCAAAGTTAACCTTTCGCTCTTTAAGTTGGTCATTTAAGACACTTTGGTATAGCAATAGAAAGCTGACTTGCACAATGTATAGAATTATGTATTTAATATGTGTGCAGCATAAAGTTGTATAACATAAAAATATGACACATATTTATAACAAAATACATATACATATTTACATGTATATATAGTCACACAATTATACTTTGCACACATATATTAACATGTACATCTAGTAAGTAAGTACTATATGCATATGTACATATAAAATATAAATATATTTTATACATATCACAGCTTTACATTCAGATGAAGAGTTTATATCAACTTTGAAAAACTGCAATAAATAACAGACTCAGAAGTGTCTAAGTTCCTAGAAACCTTTGTAAGAACTTCACGATGATATCATGTCAACCTTTACTGCACTCTACTAATGGAACTCATTTAAAGACATGCTTTTCTATATTGAACTCAGCCACATTTTTCTTTTCTATAAAAAGATGTATACTTTACTAATCCTGGAAAAGTGATATCATTATGAAAATCAATAGAATGTTCATAATTATCAAATTGACTGATATTCTTTTCTGCCAGGTCTGGTTGGGTTTTATGTAATACCAGTGATACCTTTACACAATACTTTGCTGAAATTGTTTGGCCCACGTTCTAGTGATGTTGCAATCAGCCAGGAGGTTCCTGCAAAAAAGGAGACTCAGCAATAAATAGGAACACAGTGTTGAAATACACCCCATCTTTGACAGGACTCCTGGTACCATTGAATTTTTATTTACCATTTCCAAATGGTGTGATAAAGGTAGGACATTCTGGTTCCTCGTGGCCAGGATTGGGGTGTGGGATGAAGCCTCTCTTGAAAGATGAAGTGTTACAGTAGAGCGATTTTGATTTTGCAAATCGTGCTTTTGACAATAGTTTCTCAAAGCTATTGATATGATAAAATGGCATAGATCGTCATTCATGTGTGCATAGATGAGTCCACATAGGACTGGCAAAACTCTGCAGAATCTGTGCTGTACCAGGGTTGATTTCAAGCACTGGCTCTTTACCACGGATCTATAAGATGGAGATCCTGAGGGGGTACTTACCATGACTTTTGCACCTCTTTCCAGAAAAGTTCTGTGTCCCTGTAACTATTTCCAACAGCGTTGTTACTCCATATTAGACATGGGTCAACAGCATGAAGGTTGTGTCATTGCACAGCCTTCACTACAATGACTGTGAGAAAAACCGAAAGAGGAACACTCCTTGGCCAGCAGCCTCACTTATTTGGATACCTAGGAAATACCATTATTTGATTGACCCAAGGTGTCATTAGACATATAAAGAGGTGGTTGAACTTCCTGCTTGATACCCCAGGGGGGAAGTCTGTGCTCAGAGGGTGGATGCTTAGAATCTTATACTCAACAAGGAAAGGCAACAACATCCGTTTCTTCCTGATTCTCAACCTGTTGGGATTAAAGCCTTTAATTAGTTAGAGCAACATGGTTCCATGTTTTAAAGACTTATAAAAGGACAGATTTGGGCCAGTCTGTCCTTTCTTAAGCTTAACGTGGCAGGATTGTGATCTATATGTCAGGCACAATTCTCCTCGCTGCTTGTGAATTCTAATGTGAGCCAAAGGCAAGACTCAGATTCTTTAAAGTCTGTGCCTACCCTGTCAGAGCAGTAGACATCAAAACATCCAAGGGTAGGAAGATTTTCATTGTACAGTGCGTGGCATTTAGAACTAGAGTTGACAGGATGGCTTAGATCTTGAAGTCAAAGGAAAAGTTTTCAGTGTCTTTTTTCCTATTTACAGCTTGGATATCAGTGATGCTGTTTTCCAAGGGGCAGGATGCTTATTTGGTGGAGAAGGTTAAGAATTTCATTGTGGACTCTTTTTAAGACTAAATGTTTAGCAATTCTAAGGCATGCACATCAGTAATGACAGCATAACCCTTCACACACCGAGCCTCATGTGTACTGTGATGACTCCATAGTTACACCACCCTTCATTCACTGGTCCTCTTGACCATCCACAGTCAGTATCCACAGAGGAGATATAGGCGTGCAGCCCAGAGTCTGGAGCAGTTCCCAAGGTAACTTCAAATGCGTGTCCCCTTTCTTCTCATGACAACCCTGGCATTTAGACAGCAGACTCTTCACTTTCCAAATGTGAAAATGGAGCTGCAAAGAAGGCTTGCTTGCTAATTTTTATTCAGTTGACAAGTGCTCCAACATCAAAGCTAAGTACTAACCTTGCTACCTCTGCCTTACAAGGGTAATGCCTGTGGGAACTGATGTCCTGTTTCCAAGTTTTGGCCGCTTTCAAGAGCCCCTGTGGTGGCTATTCAGATGTCACTTTTTGGACCTGATGAGCTCAGGAAAAATCAAGGAACACAGCCACACTAAGAAACCATTAGTGGGAATTGTGGACTAAATGATATTATCATGTGACAAAAATAGAAGGTGTTTATAAACTGTAAAGTGCCATCGAATATAAGGAAATGATTATTTCAAATTTCCAAGAGAAATGGAAACATTCTTTGAGAAAAGACTTTTAATATTCTCAAATTGTCAACTTGACCTTTCTTTCAAATGAAGAAAAAAAGCTTTTATTTTCTTCTCTTCATAGGAAAGTCACATGACCTTTCCATAAAAGCTCTGTAACATCTGAGTTGACAGCTCTAAGTCATGTCCAGGACAGCTCTGACCATGCTCTCGGCTGGTGCTGGGTGGATGCCAGAGGAAGTTAGGACAAATGGACATGTCCACACCAGCCCCTGAACATCATCTTCTGGATGGTCAGAACCTTCCAAAGAAGCCATCACAAAGTTTTACTGGGGTGTGGGGCCTTTTGCATCTCAGCAACGTGGGCACGGGAGGAGCCTGCACAGCTGGCAATGGCATGGCAAGCAGGTGCTTTGCTTTATTTTGTAATGGAAGAGCAATGCTACCTAGAGTTTGAGGCTATTGAAAGACATCTCTAGTTGTCTCCCTGGGGTGTCTTTGTCTACCTACGGTAGGTCGTGTGTGCTGGGGACCACGAGGAAAAGGCTGACAATGGGCATGGAGTTTCCTAAGTTACTCCTCTTCTGTGGGGGGTCCCGGGTCACAACAGACTTAGAAGGTGATTCTTGAAGGTTCTGGGAGAGAAAGAAGGGATGTCTCTGTCTACACCAGTTTTCTGGGAAAGTTAGAGAAGGCAAGGAATAGGAAGGAACCATCACACTTGACAGCAAGGAATGAACCAAGAGGAAATACGGGAGTTCATAGGAATAGCTGCCCTGCTATCATAAAGCTTTTCTCCTCTCTACCTGTTTTCAGCTACACAGAACAACACTTGTGAAACAAGCACTGTGCAGAGAAAGCTACTCAGATAGAACAAGAGTTTGGTCCCCATGAGAAGTCGCCACTGGCGAGGCGAGCGGGCCTCAGGCTAGTTCCACCATTCCTTATGAACCACATCGCTGCTTTCACACTGGCCACTATTCTGTCTTGGAAACAGGTAGGCTTGTCGGAGGATTCTCAACTCTGCAAGAACAGGGCCTGGATTCCCACCAACCTGGGCCACTCGCCCCCCCTCTTTGATTTTATAAAATACAGTTCTAAGCGGGGTAAGCAGCAGTCTTTCCAAAAAGGATTCAAATTCAGTCATCTGTGAGAGCGTTACCGGAGATGACGGACATGTCTGCTTTGAAAGACCCAGAGAAAGTGATGCATTTTTTTTTCAGCCTGAGAATAAGACTGTGCCAGATGAACTGGACGGTAACCATGTGGTGTCTTCAAAGGAGAACAATGTGGTTAGTGAAATCTACACTCACAAGCATCTATATTGAATCATAATCAAGAAAATGACTTGCTTTCCCCCATTTCCTGATAATTTAGCTTTATGGAAGCTACAACTGACCATGGATACTTCTCAGTCATGTGAGGGGTTCCTAAGGTTGTGTTTGTTTGTTTATGATGGTGCAGTCATTTTTCTTGTGAACCAAATCCACTCCTGTTTCAGTGAAACCCAGTCCATATGTTTCTAATTTATTTACACTTACTGTAATCCATCAAAGTGCTATTTAATAAGCTATTTAATGTCCAAAGAGCCTTCGTCACAAGAAGCTGTGTGTGTGTGTATTTCTTTCATCTTGTGGTTCAGGAAGCTTTGCTTTCAAATAAGGTTCTAAGTTTGGAAAAATGTGACCTTCCACTCCAATTCAGCTGTAAATTGGGCTAAGAGGGGTGAACTTGAGCAATTCTTTGGTGAATCTAGCCAGTTTTTAAAGAGGGGCATAAGGTCAACCCAGTGCCTCCCTACTCTTTAATAGGAGCGAGGAGATGGACTTGTTTAGGGGAGAAAGGACAATAACCTATGCTCTTATTTAAGAATCTCTGGTAAATGTCAAGCAAATATTGACTGACAGGCATTTGTGCAGACTTTGACTTGTGAATATAATCAAAATACATAATCCTGGTAGTAAGAAAGCTGTTTTATGTGTCTCTGTGCATGTATGTGTTCTGCACATGAGTTTAGGTCCGTGTACACAATAAGGTATACACATGCACATCTGTGTACCTATGCATGTCTATGTGTGTGTTCATATGCTTGTGCATGTACATCAGGGTGTGCTTATATCTGTATGTATATCTGTGCACTTGTGCATGTGTGTATGTGTGTTTGTATTTACTGTTTCTTGGCTCTTGACTAAGATCAAGTTTGTCTATGGTGTCCACACCTGGGTATCAGTGTCTATGTTGCTGTGTTACTATCCATAGTTTATGTTCTGGATAAGCAGAGTAATGGATTTCGGAACAAAGCCCCAGCACTGGTTTTGCAGGTGCCTGCCAGGACCTCCAGCTGATTTTACCGATGCCTCCCTCTTCAAGCCCTGCACGGCTTCCTCTGGCCTGTGCTCAGAGCTCTTCTTAGTGAGAGTGGACTCTTCTTTGGAAGCAGAAACTCCTCGCTGCCATTCAGCAAGTCATCAGGAAGCAACTCCACACAATCACCTTTTTTAAAAAAATGCACAGCCCACAGGGAAGACATTTTCACAAAGTGCCCTATACAGTTCCACTGTGACTTTCTTGGGCCACAATCCAGAATGGACAAGAAACCCCTGGCTTCTGTAGACTCCAGCTTGTACAGTCCAGTCTTACAGTTTTATGCACGCCTTGTACTAATCCAGTAAACATTTGTGGAGAGTCTGGGTTGTTGACCAGGTAGCAAAGTATATAAAAATAAAACGATCTGTTTTTTCTTGTAGCTGAAGAGGTTTATTCCTATAAAAGGCACAGTTTTGAAGAAGAAATGTTCCTACCAACCAATACAGAAAGTTCTGAGCAATTTTATACTCATTTTGTTTAGGCTTGATAACAACTCTTTGAAGCAATGCTGGAACCTGAAGTCCAGCCAGGCTAAATAGCTTGCCCCAAATCATGCAGATGTTTCCAAGAAAAGCCAAAAATTAGTCCCAGATCCCTTGCTCTGTGCTATCTCACTACTTGCAAATTTCATGAGATTACAGAGCAAAGGCAAATTAGAATGGCCTCAGTTGGAGCCGTCAACTCCCAAAGTCCTTTGGGCCATCAAAAAGTGTCTAGAGCACAAGAAGTTCTTCCTTGAGCCTAAGCTATGGGACCATTCGATGCTATGACTTTGGTCCTGCAGGCAGCTATGTTGACTTTGGGTAGGGCCAGGGAGAAGCCTGTCCAGTAAGCCTGACCTGGACCAGTCGAGCCTAGTGTTGGAGCCTGACTTGGCCAGGTAGAGTAACAGGGGACTCGCTATTCCCAGCAGTCAGGTCCCTGCAGCCATGGCAGAGGTGTCTTTACATTTTGAGGGACATTCTTAGTCTTCTTCACAATGACGGTACTAGCTTATCTTCCCACCAACAGCATAAATTCTACATCTTCACATCCTAGTGTACAGAAAATAATAGGTACAGGAAAATATGACTATACACTGGAATTCTTTACATACACAAACAGAAGGACATACATATATACATTAGCATATATGTGGTAGGAATATGAAACTATATATGCATATATAAGCACTCTCTATATCATACATCTCCACCTTTCACAATGCCAATATATTGTTCAAGCCACAGAAAGTCTTTATTAGCCAGCGGACAACTACACCAGGTGTTTGGGACACAAATTGCAGTTCCGAGCCTCACTCGTGTGAGCTTTTAAACACACAAACCATATATATCCTGTGCTGACACACCTCAGTTAACAAAAGCAGTTAGACAGAAGCAGAACTACAGAACCAAAGGCAAGGTTAGTACATGTAGGGACTTTCCTAGAACTGTGGACTTTGACAGATGAGGTCTTTGTTCTTGTTTTGGCTGGTGTTGCTGCCTACATGCTGGGATCCAAGGCCTGAATGGCACTTCCATCATGGCAGCAGTGGTGCTAACGTCTGGAGGCCTTTATAGGCATCTCTTCAAACGCTAACTTCATTTCAAATAATGTCACAGATTCGGTAACTGTATTATGGTCTGTATGTGTACACATTTACTATGTAGGTACATATGTATATATACATATACATACCTACACACATGTTTGTGTGTATATATGTGTGTGTGTGTATAGAGAGAGAAAGAGAGACAGAGATGTTGTGAAAGGAGCAAGGATAATCAGTTCTATGGTAATTTAAAAAGATGGTTTCCTTACAGAGTGATAATATTAATTTGCTCAAACTGATAATTTTAAGTACTCATTTTCCATATAGACAAGTATTCCCAAAATGGGAACAAATTCCAAAATTTAAAAAGTTAAGTGTTCTACAACAGTACCCTTCAGGGCATTTTCTAATCCTATTTTTGAACACATAAAGGATTGGGGCAGATCTTCTAAATTCTAGACTTTGTCGGACCTTGATTCCAGGTGATGCTGTTTGGAGCAGAGATCAAAATGAGCTTGGAGGAGAGGTGTATTCATTTTCTTTCTGTTGCTGGAATAAACGGCATGGCCAAAAGCAACTTATGGAGGAAAGGATTTCTTTCATCTCTCAGGTCACAGTCCATCAAGAAAAGTCAGAGAATGCAGTCAGGGAAGGACCCTGGAGGCAGGCACCGAAACAGAGATCATAGAGTAGCAATTCTTACAGCCTTGCTCCTAAGACTTGTTCAGCCTGCTTTTTTATACAACCAAGGTCCACCTGCCAAGACTGATATCACCTCAAATGCCCTAGGCTCTCCCACATCCATCACTAACCAATCAAGAAAATGCCCCCAGAGTTGCCCAAGGGCCAATCTGATGGAAGCATTTTCTCAACTGAGCTCCTCTTTCCCTTGATGTTTCCAGCCTTTGTCAAGTTGACCAAAACCAAGTAGAACAATCAGCTTTTCAGCCCATTCAGTTCTCCGGGAGCCTAAGAAACAGGTGTGGCCTCTTGGGTATAGGAGGAATTGTGTGATAGTTCAGAGGTCATGAGCTGTAAACAAGGACAGCAGATTAATCTATTGAATCGGGATGCCAGGTGCTGTTGTTTAACATTCTTTGATGGATCGATAGAAAGCTAGTCTCATGAAGATTTATGTTGAAGTGTTTTTTTGCACTATGATCGCAAAGGTTCATCCCACAGGAAGGCCTTTGGCAATTAGTTTTAGGGATATGTGGAAGGATGTGCCTAGTCTATGTCCCAATGGAAAGAATAAATAAATCACTTACAACCCTAGCAGAAATGAAAAAAGCAATAAATACCCCATTTAATTTTTAAAGGTTGTTCAAAATTCCCCAATTGTAATGAGACGATTAAACACTGCTCCAAATGATAGGCCAGGTATTACTTGCCATTAATGATGGTTTTCTAAGTGGTCTGTCTGAACTAAGATTGAACATTAGTTATTGATTTTCTAATATAAACAAACAGAAATTTAAACAGTCTGTGGCAGATGTGAACCAGATGTATAAAGAGGTGGGAACTATGCTGAATGAGCCAATGCTTTGCTCTGGAAGAGGGTTCCCATGGCGGTTGAGAAGTACGGTGCTCCTGAACTCCCTCCTCCATTTTCTTGTTTATTCAAAACCCTGAGATCTTACCCTATCTCTTCTCTCTTGGTGGGAAATCTATTCCCCAAAGTTAAGAGGAGGTAGCAAGAGTGGGAATGGATTTTCTTAAGATTCACCAGGGAGACGCCATCAGCATAGAGAACTACACAATTCACATTCCTGAAAATGGAACTGGGAATTACTGTGCTCAGTGAGGACTGGGGAACACAGTCTAGGGAGGTAGTTGCAGAGACATCCCTCCTTAAATTGTTTTCTCTTATTTTTCAGATTATAGCATGATTACATGTTTTCCCTTTTCCCTTTCCTCCCTCCAAACCTTTCCCCTATACCCATCCTTTCTCGCTTTCAAATTCATGGCCTGGCTTAATAGGACTCCAAGATGACAAGAGGGAACATCCATGTGGCATGGAGTCTTGAGTCCCCTCACACACTAGTTCTTCCACTGCTTGTGTTATCTGCTGAAAGCTACACATCCTCTTTTCTAAATTATCAGTTGCAATGCCCCATGCAGGCCACTCGTTGAGAATCAAGGAAATCATGGACACACTTATTATTTATGCCACTGTAGTAAATTGGTCTTAGCAACTTTGAGGTTAATTACCTTTTAACAAGGCACAATGGGGCTGCAGAGATGGCTCAGCACTTAAGAGCACTTGTTCTTGCAGGGGATCCTGGTTCTGTTTCCAGTACTGATGTGGTAGCTCACAGCCATCCATAACTCCAGTTCCATGGTATATGAAGCCTTCTGACCTCACCCTGGAACAGGCATGCATGTGTACACATACATATATGCAGGCAAAAGAAGCATACACACAAAATGAAATAAATATAAAACTATAAACAATCAAACTAATCAATCAATAAAAGTCACAAAGCAAGACCGTTCAGTAGCATAAGTCTGATGAAGGGCTCTTGGGAAGCTCAGGGTCCAGAGACACGCCATTCTTAGACTAGAGCCATCACAAAACCTCAGAATACGAATAAGAAAAACTGCACCATCAGGGCTGAATGGATGACACAGAAAAGTGAGAGAGCAGGCCCCAGTGAACTTGTCCACAGCAGGAAGCAGTTGTTGGTTCCTAGCTCTGTTGTTATGGCCGCTTCACTTCCCTCTCAGAGTACTTATCTAACCTCGGGTGTCCTCCAAGTAGCTCAAATCAAGCAAGTTATGAAATAATATTTTCTGTGAACAAGAATACACTATTATTTTCTGTACATTGTACCTTTGTGGAGGTCTCTCAATGGTCCTGGGACTTGAGCAGAGGGGTCGGAATCCCTCTGTCTTGTGTCATTTACTTCTGACTACATCCATTGTCTTTCTAAATGTCATTACTATATCAACACCCTGCTTTTGCTCTGGAGAATTTTGAAGTTTCATTCTGATGTCTCTCACATGTGGTGACCGCTTTTTTAACATAGAAGAGAGTGTGGTATTTGAATTCAAAGAGACTTGTCTTCCCTTACTTACAGCCACCTCTCATGGGAAGTGGAGTGGTTTGCTTCTGTTTGTGCCCTCATTTGTGTTCCCTGTCAACTCACTGGCCCCTTCTAGTCTATGCTGGAATGAGCCTACATGTGTGAATCTCTCTTCTGGTTCACCAAACTGGGTTGAAACACAAAAGCCCTCAGCTGCACAGCTGCCAGAAGTGTGTGTCTTCCAAGTGCACATCACTATGGAAACAGGTCCAATGCCCAAAATTATTTATTGACTCCTTTGGGGTGATTGACAGTTTCTCTTTTACCGGGAAATATTGCTTCCTAAAATCCTGGAAGTTTGGCTGTTTAATATCCACTTTTTGCTGAAGGGTCCATGTCCTGACATGAGGGAGTAACTTTGGTATCCAGCTCAGGCCCCACATTTCTGGTAAGGGGCTCTGCTCACTGTGCTCCATGCTTACCTCTGTCTTTCATTTTCCCAGAAAGCAAGCCCAGGTGTGTTTCACAGAACAGCTATGAGAGGACCACTGCTCTGAGCCTTTGCAACTCCTTCTCATCCAAATCACCTGACTGACGCCTGCACACCTCTCCTGTCACAGTTTGTTTCCATCTTTCGGAGAGAGATCCAATCTCTCCCGAGCTGTGAAGTCCATCAGGGCCTTGCGTGCACCCCTGTGATGAGGAAAACAGGTGTTACTGGATCACTGCGTCCTCCTGAATCAGCTTCTATGTTGTACTGAGACCCTGCTGTGCAGTTTCTCCTATTTATTCAGCCTCCTACTCACCTCGCATTCATTGTCAAATTCATTTTATTCTATTTCATCATGAAACACAGAGAAAGAGAGAGAGAAAGAGAGAGAGAGAAACATATATAACACATATAATATCTACATCTTACTCCATTCCATTCTTCTCTGATATATACCACAGACTGGATATTTACATGGAACAAAAATATATATGTCATGGTTCTGAAGACTGAATGGCTAATGTCAAAGTTCCAGTGGGTTCTATTGTCCAGTGATGTCTGCACCCTGCTTGAAGATGTCACCTGATGCCACATACTCTGGAGAGAAGAAAGCTGAGTCCTCATAGAGCACAAGACAAAGAGGATAAACTTCCTCCGCGAAGCCCTTTAATAAGGACACCTAGTCCCATCATAAAGTGTTCCTAACCTAACAGCTCCCTTAAGGCCCCGTATCTATTTTATGACACAATTCTTTATTGATTCTTTGGGAATTTTACATCTTGCATTCCAGCCCTTCAAACCTCCCAGTCCCTCTTTATCCACCCCTCACCCTTGTAGGGGTCCGCAAAAAAGACCTCCGCCAAAATTAATTAAAGATAAAATAAAATAACACAAACCACCTTGCTTCTCTGTGAGTGAGACGTGAGTGTTGGCTATCATGTCCTTGTGAGGCTGTTAGACAACCTGTGAAACCCGTTCCTGGTGATAGGCAATACCAGATTCCTTAGGAAAAGTGAGAGCACGCAGAATGGAACCCCCAGCACTGCGGAGAATCAAATGACAATTCATGTTCCCGTCCCCCAGGAGATAAGCTCACAACCATTCACATCGTCCAAATATTGGCCACGCCGTCACCGGATCTCCACCGAAGATCCCGGCAGATATCCTGATGTTGCTTCTGGTCATGGAGATGCTCAGGCCTTCGTTCCACAGGACCAGTCCCTTCACAAGCTCCAGCAGGACATGACTGGGGTGAATGTGAGGATGGGCAAGGCCCAGGATGTGGGTCTGGGTAGGAACTGAGATGGTTGATCTGGACCACCGAGACCAGCCCCTTCAGGTAAGGGGCAGAGCTAGCTCTCCTTGACCCAGGCCACTGGAGCCAGCTCGTCCCACTCCAGGAGTGAGGAATGGGACCAGCTCTGTGGCTTCAGTGTCTAGTGAAAGGTGGGGCCAGATCTCCCAGGGCCAATGATTGAGCGGTGGCTCAGCCAATCCCTCGGGTTTCAACAGGCATGGTTCCTATGATTCCTTGTGGTGACACGGGCCATGGACAACAACACAGACCACAGCTGTAGCAGGACCACTTGGCATATTAATCTCTGTAAAGACATCCTCCCACTGTTAATGGTTTCCTGCTTAATTTTTTGTGGTGTCGTTTGATGTACTTTGTTTTCAATTTGATACACTTAAGATGGTATTTTTCATTATGATATTTGTATCTTGTGGACAAAGTTTTTCTTTGAAGTCATGACGAAATTTCCCTACATATTACTCATGGATTAAATCTTTATATGTGGAAGGAAAGACTTTGCGACATTTAGGAGATGTGTTTTCATTTTTGAGTCAGTAGAACCCATTCTAGCGGTGGTGTTCCTTACACACTTCAATAACGCCAAGCCTCCTCTCTCAGAATGGAACCTCTGTTCCTTGTGGATTTTAAGTACCTATGGGTAATTTTGGATTCAGTATTCTGCTTTGAGTGGCTTTCTTTTCATTTTTATCATTGTATTATCGAAAACAACTCCCTAACTCTTGTTGTTATTTAGAAGCCCATTTAAAACACTAATCACCTTATCTAGTTATACAAAACACCTTAAGGATTTGAGAAGAGTCACCATGAATCCACAAATGTCTCCTTTTCTCCATTACTAAATTTTCATCAGACTATGCACCCCTTTGCTTTCATTAATACTACTTTACTTTCTTTCAAAAAAATTTAATCTTATTCATATACTTTGTATTTATTGAATATTCTTATGAATTTTAGAATTTTATTATAATTTTAAGTACGACTCTAAAATAATTTTACAGTTACATTTAAATTTATTCGATTACTCTTGCTGTTGTGGAAAAATGGTTTTCTCCCATATCATTTTCAAACCACAAAAGTCTTTGGACTTTTATAGGAAGCTACATTGCAATAACCCCAGCTTGCTCAAGACATGGTACTTTTTGGATTCATTGCTGAATCTGGAATTCTAATGTTCTGTTTAGAGATTTTGACTATACGTTCTAACTACTTAAGCTATTTGCAAACTTTATTCGTCTTTAAAACACCAAAACTTTGCACAAAGCAAGTGGATTCCAGGCATTTCTATTTCATACACTTTGGTTTCTCAGTTTCAAAAAAGGCAACTGCAATGTTTTGGTCAACAAATTTTAGTTTGATTTAAACTATATATTCTCATATACTTGAAATATGATACAGTAGTGAAGCTTTCTCAATAATCTAAACAACCCAGAATATTTAAGGGTTGGTCTGCTTCATGAGAGATTTCTCTCTGAAGACCATTTCCAGCTGTCTTGTTTTGTTTGAGATCCATTTAAAAGAGAAAACTCTTCTTCCTTCACCTTGTAAAAAAAAAAGAAGAAAAGAAAAAAAACAAAAAAATATTAGTGTGGAACTGTTTTGCTTCAACTCTAAAGTTTGATGTCATTTTTAATTTTCATTATGATATTTGTATCTTGTGGACAAAGTTTTTCTTTGAAGTCATGAAGAAATTTCCCTACATATTACTCATGGATTAAATCTTTATATGTGGAAGGAAAGACTTTGAGACATTTAGGAGATGTGGTTTTATTTTTGAGTCAGTAGAAATTGAATATGCATTTGTCCATATTTTAATTGTTTTTATTAAGCTATATATTTTTCTTCATTCCCCTCTCTTCCTGCTCCCTCCCCTTCTACCCCCTCTCATGATCCCCATGCTCCCAGTTTTCTCAGATCTTATCTTTTTCTACTTCCCAGGTAGATTAGATCCATGTATGTCCTCTCTTAGGGCCCTCATTGTTGTCTAGGTTCTCTGGGATTATGAATTGTAGGCTGGTTTTCCTTTGTTTTATGTCTAAAAGCCACTTATGAGTGAGTACATATGATATTTGTCTTTCTGGGTCTAGTTTATCTCACTCAATAAGATGTTTTCTAGATCCATCCATATGCCTGCAATAAACACAAGGTAGCTAAAACAATCCTGTATAAAAAAGAAACTTCTGTAGGCATCATAATCCCTGAATTCAAACACTACTAAAGAGATACAATAGTGAAACAGTCTTGTATTTGCATAAGAACAGACAGACAGGAGAACCAACAGAACTGAATTCAAGATTGGGAAATCAATTTACACACCACGGAACACCTGATTTTTATTTTTTCTTTCTTTTTTTATTTTATTGAGCTATGAATTTTTCTCTGCTCCCCTCCATGACTCTCCCATCCCCTTCAACCTCTCCCATGGTCCCCGTGCTCTCAACTTATTCAGGAGATCTTGTCTTTTTCTACTTCCCATGTATATTAGACCCATGTATGTCTTTCTTAGAGTTCTCATTGTTCTCTAGGTTCTCTGGGATTGTGAATTGTAGGCTGATTTTTTTGTTTTATATTTAAAAACCACTTATGGGTGAGTACATATGATAATTGTCTTTCTGGGTCTGGGTTACCCCACTCAATGTGATATTTTCTAGCTCCATCCATTTGCCTGCAAATTTCAAGATGTCATTATTTTTTTCTGCTGTGTAGTACTCCATTGTGTAAATGTACCATATTGTCCTTATCCATTCTTCAGTTGAGGGGCACTTAGGTTGTTTACAGGTTTTGGCTATAACAAACAATGCTGCTATGAACATAGTTAAGCACATGTCCTTGTGGCACAATTGAGTATCTTTTGGATATATACCCAAAAGTGGTATTGCTGGGTCTTGAGAAAGGTTGTTTCCTATTTTTCAGAGAAATTGCCGTACTGATATCCAAAGGGGCTGTACCAGCTTTCACTCCCACTAGCAATGTAGAAGTGTTCCCTCTACCCCACATCCTCTCCAGCATAAGTTGTCATCAGTGTTTTTGACCTTGGCCACTCTTAACAGGTATAAGATGGAATCTCAGAGTAGTTTTGATTTGCATTTCTTTGATGGCTAAGGATGTTGAACATTTCCTTAAGTGTCTTTCAGCCATTTTAGATTCCTCTGTTGAGAGTTTTCTGCTTAGGTCTGTACTCCATTTCTTTATTGGACTATTTGCTCTTTTGATGACCAATTTCTTGAGTTCTTTGTATGTTTTGGAGATCAGTCCTCTGTCTGATGTGGGGTTGGTGAAGATCTTTTCCAATTCTGTAGGATGCTGTTTTGTCTTGTTGACTGTGTCCTTTGTTTTACAGAAGCTTTTTAGTTTCAGGAGGTCCCATTTATTAATTGTTTCTCTAGTCTCTGTGCTACTGGGATTATATTTAGGAAGTAGTCTCCTGTGTCAATGTGTTCAAGTGTACTTACCACTTTCTCTTCCATGAGGTTCAGTGTGGCTAGCTTTATGTTGAGGTCTTTGATCCATTTGGACTTGAGTTTTGTGCATGAAACACATGAGTTTTGGCAAAAAGCAAAATATATAAAATGGACAAATGCATATTCAACAAATGATGCTAGCATAACTGGATATCAACATGCAGAAGAATGAAAATAGATCCATCTCTCTCGCCATGCACAAAACTCAAGTCCAAATAGATCAAAGACCTCAACATAAAACCAACCACACTAAACCTCATTGAAGAGAAAGTAGGAAGTACACTTGAACATGTTGACACAAGAAACCATTTTCTAAATATAACTTCAGTAGCACAGGCACTGAGAGCAACAATTAATAAATGGGACCTCCTGAAACTGAGAAACTTCTGTAAAGCAAAGGCCACAGGAAACAAGCCAAACTGGCAGCCTACAGAGTGGAAAAGGATCTTCACCAACCCTACATCAGACAGAGGGCTAATCTCTAAAATCTACAAAGAACTCAAGAAATTTGTCATCAAATGAAAAAATAATCCAATAAAAATGGGTTAGAAACCTAAACAGAGATCTCTCAACAAATAAATCTAAAATAGCTGAAAGATACTTAAGGAAATGCTCAGCATTCTTAGTCATCAGAGAAATGCAAATCAAAACAACTATGAGATTCCATCTTACAACTGTCAGAATGGCCAAGATCAAAAACATTGATTGATGGCAGCTTATACTGAAGAGAATGTGGGGTAAAGTGAACACTTCTCCATTGCTGGTGAGAGAGCAAACTGGTACAGCCATTTTGGAATCAGTATGGCAGTTTCTCAGAAAATTAGGAAACAAACTTCCTCAAGACCCAGCAATACCACTTTTAGGTATATACCAAGGAACTTCTACAACTCATAAATTACCTTCAGTAATACAAGATTAATTTAAAAAAAAAAAAAACAAAAAGGAGTAGCCCTCCTCTATACAGATGATAAATGGGCTGAGAAAGAAATCAGAGAAACATCACCCTTCACAATAGCCACAAATAAGATAAAATATTTTGGAATAGCTCTAACCAAACAAGTACAAGACCTGTATGAGAAGAACTTTAAATCTTTGAAGAAAGAAATTGAAGAAGACACCAGAAAATGGAAAGATCTCCCATATTTTTGGGTAGGAAGAATTAACATATCTTCGTCCAGAGTGGGGGGGGGGGGCGGCGATGGATGGAGATAGAGACAGAGACCCTCATCAGAGCAATGGACTGAGCTCCCAAGGTCTAGTTGAAGAGCAGAAGGAGGGAGAAGATGAGTAAGTAAGTCTGGAGCAAGGGGTTGGTCCATTCACTGAGAGAGTGTGCCAGTTCTAATGGGAGCTCACCAAATCCAGCTGGACTGAATGAGCACGTGATCAAACCGGACTCTCTGAATGTGGCTGACAATGGGGGCTGACTGAGAAGCCATTAATAAAGGCACCGGGTGAAGGGGTGTGGTCGGTCAGCAATTGGAATTAACCAAACTAGCTTCATTATAAAATACTCATCTTTAATAAAAGGAGGAAAAGGGAAAAACTTACAAAGCCAGAGTTCCAGCGAAGCACAGGAAACAGAGAGGAGGCAGGCCGCACACCCACAAGATTTTATAAGTAAATATTAGTCTAAGGGGGACACACCTTACAAACAAGGTGATTGGCTGGGCTTCCCCTTCAACTGGGACTTGTTTCTACTGCATGTATTGGCTTTTTGGGACCCTAGTCTATTTGGATGCAAAGCTTCCTAGGCCTTGATGTAGGGGGAGGGCCTTAGACTTCCCACAGGGCAGGGTTCCCTGCCCTCTCTTAAGGAGGGAGGGGGAAGAAGGAGAGGGAGTGCGGGAGTGGGAAGGGAATGGGAGGAGGGGAGGAAGTGTAAACTTTTGAATGGAAAAATAAATTAAAAAAAGAAAAATGGCAATCTTAACAAAAGCAATCTACAGACTCAATGCAATGCCCATCAAAATCCCAGCACAATTCTTCACAGACCTCGAAAGAACAGTACTCAACTTCATATGGAAAAGCAAAGAACCCAGCAGCTTTATACTTTGGCCTATATTTTCTCTCAGCATATTGAATACATTTCCCGTGTTCTGTTGGGTGAGGGAGGAACTCTGCTGCTGATGTGTATTGAGTTTGTTAATATTGCTCTTCTTTTCCTCTCTGGCTTACTGAGAAATCACCTCTGCTTTGGTCCTTACATATACTTATTCTGTCTTTCATTAAAAACACTGAATATCTTCTTACTAAATCATGATTAATTTTTTCAGTTATATTTTTTAAATTTTTTTAATTCATTTTGTTTTTTTGATATAGGGTTTTCTCTGTGTAAGAGCTCTGACTGTCCTGGAACTCACTCTGTAGACCAGTCTGGCCTCAAACTCACAGAGGTACAACTGTCTCTGCCTCCCGAGTGCTGGGTTTAAAGGTGTGTGTCACAACCACTAGACTTTCATATCTTTTTAAATTAAAAAACAATTTTTATACAATATATTCTTATCTAAAATGTTATTAGTTCTTGATATATTTTAATCTGCTGTTCAAAGTTTTCGGCCCCTAATATCAATAACTTTTCATTTCATTTCTACAAGTTTTGGTCTTTTTCTCTCTATTTGGCTTGACATTCATTCAGATAATTCAAAGCTCACTAATGCTTCTTTTAAATTACTGAACGGACTTTGTAAGACTTCTGTGTCAGATATTCCAATACCAGGATGCTTTGAACATCTGGCTCCTCTTTTTCTTTCCTAGACGCTGAAGCTTATTCATGGCTTCTTGCTGCCTCATATCCTATGAAGCCTTTGTTTTTGGTTTGTGAGTTCATTTTTTTCCCCTTGCTGTTAGAATTTTATTGCTGGCAATTGTTCTGGCTCTTTTACCTCTCTTCCTCTCTCGGACATTTTCTCGGGCTCCGACTTGTCACCGGGCTTTGGATGACTGCCAGGTCACTTCTCAGCTTGGGATTTTGTTTGTTTGTTTGAGGAAGATAGTATAACATCATGTCCGAAGCACAGCAAGGGCAGGGTTCGCAGCACCAATTCTCAGGGAAGTCTTGTTTATTTTTTTTTCCTAACGAAAGGCTGGGCTGGGAACATCCACTAGCTTCACCCCACCTTCAGCAGTGGCTCTCTGTCCCGTGGGTCGACTCTGACCTTCTGAGTGACCCAGACTCAGTTCACGAGAGGGTGTCTTCTCCCACATCCTCCCTGCACTGGTCCTGTCCCCACGGTCTGACTCATGATTACATATACTTCTTAACAACTATCTTGAATTCGTTTTTGGAAGATTTTTGTCTTTGTGTGCAATTTTCCCTGGGAATTTTAAAGAAAACATGAGGGAACCTCCTTGACATATAAGATGGGAAAATGCAGGAGAAATTATAATTCATTTTAATTAACTATGAATTAACAGTATATTCGGATAGTCTCTGGATCCTAGCTTTGAGGTGGAATAGGCACATTATAGGAGCATGGAAGTTCTTGCCAGGCTCTTGGGATCCTCTTTGCTCAGCTCTTGGGCCCCCGCTCTCCTCATCTGGTGACATCAGGGAAGGCTCTCTCTGAGTAAAAGTTCTCACATCTTCTGATGTTGGAGGGCTGCTCTTTGCTTTGTTTTATTTGGTGTGTGAGGTCCTTCTGTCTCTGTGTTGCTTTTATTGGTTAATGAATAAAGAACTGCTTTGAGCCTATGTCAGGGAAGAACAGAACTAGGCAGGAAAAACTGGACTGAATGCTGGGAGAAGGAAGGCGGAGAGAGAGGGAGACACTATGGAGCCATGGCTGGAGATACACGTGCTAAAACTTTGCTGGTAGGTCATGACCTGATGGTGATGTACAGATTTAAAAAATGATTTAAATTGAGATGTAAAAGTTAGCCAATAAGAAGCTAGAACTAATGGGTCAAGCAGTGTTTTAATTAATACAGTTTTGTGTGATTATTTCAATTCTGGGCAGCCAGGATGAACAAGCAGCTCCCCCTAACATTTATTGTTATTTTCTTCTTTTCTGGTGTAATTTCCAGAGTACAATGAACACATAAACTTATACTCACAGTACAGCTTGGGAGATACACAGCTGTTCTGAAAGGCATCTCTGGAATGAACCTGATTGTGGGCCCTTCCTCAAACCCTCCAGGGGATGCAGAACACTGAATTCAGGGCTCTTCCACAGTACCCTCAGGAGAATTGCCTCTCCACTCTCCGTTGACACGGGGAAGTGATGTCCCAAAGGGCCCATTTTCTCCTGCGTCCCATAATATGCTTTCTCCATCTCAAAGCTAGGACCCAGAGACATCAGAAAATACTCCTCATTCATAATTACTTAAAACAAATTGCAATTCTCCTGCATTTTTCCATCTTATATATCAATGAGGTTAACTCATTTTCTTTAAAATTCCCATGGAAAACTGTACACAAAGACAAAGTCTTCCAAAATCAACTCCAAAGCTTGGCTGGGAGAGTAGAGAAGTGTGTCTTTGCACACTGGCTGTGCAGCTTGCTCTTGGACGTGCACTTCAGGAAGTTATGTGGTGCCTGTGTACTCGAGCCCTATAAAAATTGACTGCAAGCATTGTGCTCCAGAGAGGATAAAGTTCTGTAGCATAAAAAGCTCATTTCAAAATGGAAAATGTCAACAACAAACATCTTTATCCTACATTTCACCATGTTTTAAAGAAAAGCACTAAATCATTTAGAATGTTTAAAATGAGATAAGCCCCAACACACATGCAATAAACCACAAACACACATGTACACACACATTCACATATGCATATATACATATATATACATATACACCACCCACACACCTTCACATATATACATATACACTACAAACACACACTCACATATATACACTACACACACATGCACATATACATTCATATATGTATATGCACTATATATACTTTTATGTTCACACACACTCACACACACAGTTATGCATACTTCCACACCACTTAATGAGGCAGAGAAAGAAGATGCAGCTACTCTTCTTCCTCACTCCTCATTTCCTCTGTCAGACAAAGAGAGAAGTCCTCAAATTGAATCTGTTTAAAATTTTCTTGGAATTATAAACTTAGAAGCATATTGGTAAGACTCAGAGAGAAATGGCCCCACCAGGTGGATCAAGACTCCCTCCTCCTCTGCTCTTCACAGCAGCTCCCCAGCTCCCATGGCTGAGCTGACCCGCTAGGCAGACAACCTGGCATCAACCAAGCAGCCCAAGTTCACCTGATTCCATAATGCAGATAACACAGATATCTGCTTTAGCCAAAATAGGTCTGCACTGTGGAAGCTCTTGTTTCAAACAGGAGCAAGGTATCAAGTAAAGGGATCAAAGTCAAACCCAGAGAATGCTTGGGTTTATATCCTGCACAATAACCACGGCAGAAAGCCAAGTGACTCACAGAAATTTATTCCATAAAATAAAAGCTTTCCACCTCATTACTCTGTTATTAATACAGTATGTTCAGGCTCCCCCTAAAGCACTGAGATGTTCAGATGCCGTCTTGAAGCATAATTACTGGAAGGAAAGGCATCTCTGTAATGCATATAAAGGGACATGAGAAAAAACAACCGGACCCGAACGGAGTGTGTGGTTGCTGGATTATAACAGCACAATGGAGACAACTGTTTCCCGTGCTGTTAAATGGTTCTTTACTCGTAAAACCCAACAGGTGTTTCCCAAGGCATCTTGTACAACTGGTCCAACACAATCCAAATCAGGCTTTACATGCTATGTGATAGCTCCAGACGTGAAGATGTGCTAGGCATTCACTTTCAAGAGCAACACGTGTTAATTAAATACCCAAGGCTGCAACGCTGTGCTGCTTCTGGAAGATCTTGCTCAAGCACACTACTTTCCTCGGATTCCAATGGTGTTTCTATCCACAGGCACTCTGGCCAAAGTAGGAAGCAGACAACTGGTGGTGATCGATCTTGGTCACAATATCAGCACCGTGGCAGGCCATTGGAACCTCTTCTCTGAGGGCACAGCTTTTTAAAAAAGAGAATGTCCAGAGCATTGCCAAGGCCTGCAGCTGTCTCACACATGAACTGTCCATTGCACCGTCTCACTGTCTGGACAAAAGGATCAAGGAAAGGGGCCTTGGAAAGCTGCGAGACTGAGGCAGTGTGGCAGCTGAGCCAGTGAACTGCTGCTGAGTGTATGGAAGGAGACTTGAAGAACAAGTCTTTCTGTAGCTCTGACAACTCTCTCTCTCTCTCTCTCTCTCTCTCTCTCTCTCATGCACACATGCATGCATGCACTCATACACACACACACACACACATAAGCACACATACACATAGCAGGAGAACTTGGTAATTAGCAGGCTACAACATAGAAGCCATTTTCTTCCTTCCCTACAACCCTTGCTCTGTTCTAGGGTCTGAGACTCTTGGTATCTGCATTTCTCCCTTAATATCTTCTTATTTGGCTTTGATTAAGGGGCTGAGGGATTTGAGAACAACTTCAGCGTCTTCATGTCTCCATCTTATGTAACCTTCCTGGCAAGCTGGCTCAATCTGGCTTTTCCAGGTTGGAGTTCTCTCCTTGCCTCTGTGACAACATCCTGTTTTCTTATGGCAACACTTTGGATAAAGTGTTCTGTATACCTTTTATAGACATTTGTTATATATTTTTGTTTCTAAATGGTGCTGATGTGTATCCTTCAGGTTTCTCCAGAGAAACAGAACAATAGGATGGAGCTGTCTACACACACACACACACACACACACACACACACATATATGTATGTAGACAGCTGGTCCTCTCCTCCCATGGCTTTATATTTGTGGATTCCACAAACAATAGATCAAAAATGCTTGTAAAACATGTTTCTATACTAAACAGGCACATATTTCTTTCTTGTTCCTATTCAATGCACAATACTCTATGACAACCATTTACCCAACACATTGTAGTACTCATTCCAAGTCAGTTAGAGCTGATTTATAGTGTATTGGCTATCTCCAAAGAATCTGCAAACATAGCAATACTTCACACAAGGACCCAAGCATCTGTGCAGGGGATTACCCATAGAGGGAGGTCTTGGAACCAGATGGAGAATACTAAGAGACAACTCTATATGAACAGAGAAAAAGAAAGTGATTGACTTTGTAGGGTTGGCTCATAGGACTTTGGGTGATAGCAAGTCTGAAATCTATGGTTCTAGTCAGCAAGAAAGAAACAGAGGCAGGATATCTTGAAAACTGAGACAGAGTTGCTACTTCTCCAGGAAAGCTTGGGTTTTGCTTTGCAAAACTGCAATTGAATAGATGACATATGCAGACATTGTAGTGGGTCCTCTCTCAACGTGGAGTCAAATGAAGATGAATGAGAATGTTAATAACATCAATTCATTGTATTTATGAACCTTATGTACTAAAGTTTGTGTCTCAGTCAAGTTGATACATAATATTAATCCTTGTGGCACGGACGCTCCATACTATCCCAGGTACATGGTAGCTACTCAAGAAAGGTGTTATGTACAAGTTGGCCAAGTCCTGTAGATGTTATTGTCCCCATGCTTAAGCCACATATATTTTGTCAAGGCTGGTCTCTTAAACACAGCTTATGTTCAAGCCACCCAGAGAGGCAGAGCATAACTTTGCCAGAAAAACTGAACCTAGGAGAGTAGTGCCCCAAGAGGCCTGGACGCCTACAGCCAGACATTTTGGCATATGCTGTAAATGAGCTCTGAGCTGCAGCATGACAGCTACATGGAAAGTCTAATAACAGCAGAGATCTTGTGATGGCTGTGACCTGTTTCCTGACTCTCCTGTGCTTTCAGCAAGTGAGTCTGCGGTGGGATTAGGCTGCTTCAAAGAACATGATATTGCCAGCTTAGAATACATGGTTCCTCAGATGCATCTCTCCTGCCACCCCAGCCTACCACTGCTCTGTTTTGCTTGCACATATGCAGTGAGGCACGAGGCACTTGCTGCCTTGGATTTCCAGCAGATTCATGGTCATGTACATCTTTCACCAAGCACAGAATGGGAAGTCAGTGATTCTGGATGGTGGTGGTCTGGACTTGAACTCAGATCATTTCTCTGCCTTATTTTGGAGACATGGAACCTCCTCTTCCCAGTCTGAATAGAAAAAAATGACTCTAGAACCTGACTAGGATCCTTTCTCATCTTCCAGGCCAAAGTTTCAGTGGATACTTCAGATACAGAAAGCCACTGGAGGCTAGCACTCAGTCACAGAGCAAACACCGGTCTTAAGTTCCTGGACCAAAGCATCAAGACCTTCCCTTCTCTTTCCTTAGTCGTATTTGGTCACACAGGAGTTATTGCCGTGGAGTCTTCTCTCCTGAATAAAGGAGGACAAGTGTTATGAAGCCTGAGCGGGAACACTGCTGCCTCCCAGCTGGTCCACACAGGTTTCCATCTTGTCAAATCTGGCCTTAGCAAGTTCCACTCCATACACACCCAGCACCATAGTCTCTAGAGACTCTTCCTCTGTGGGTTGGCCCTACCCCATGTTTTGCTCTTCGGTATAACTAGAAGTAGTTATCTGTTGCCTCCAAATACAGAAGAAATAGAGAATAGATAGATAAATAAAATAAAGATGCTACTTAGATCAGGCTCAAGATTTAAGCCTGGAAATAGAAGGCAACTTCTGATTTTCTCCTGGTCTTTCATTCTTACATTCAAATGTATTAGTCCTTTCAAGTTAAGCTCGATAGATAGATAGATAGATAGATAGATAGATAGATGATAGATAGATAGATGATAGATAGATAGGATACATAGAGACAGATGGTAGATAGATGAGATAGATGATAGATATATAGAGATAGGTGATAGACAAATAGATATAGATGATAGATAGATGTAGCTAACTAGATAGATAGATATACAAATATCTAAGGTGTATAGTATGAAATGCTTCATTGTAGAATATTCTTATAAGTATAAATGCCAATTCCCATATAACATGAAAAAATAAGTCAACTCACTTTTAAATCACAAGTAAACATTGGAAGGAACTGTTGGTTACTGTGTCTAAATGGAAGGGCTTGTCGATCCTGGGAGATGAAGAAGGAAGCCAAACATCAATGCTTGGTAGTAGATGAGCTGTGATTGAGAGGAGGTGGTTCAGGTTACTTCTGGATAGTCCTAGAGGGCTGGTCTCTAGGAAGTAATATTGTAATTAATGCATCGCTGAAGAGGCCTGAGCACCTGTGTAAACTGAAGCCAAGGGGAGACAACCCGGCTGTCAAAGCAAAAGCGACCCAAAAGCTCCTGATTCACCATCAGCTGAGGTTTCGGCAGAGATCCTAAGATTTTTTTTTTTTTTTTTTTTTTTTTTTATCAAAGTCAGAGTAGAAGAAGGTAGAAGCCTGGCTTCTTCCCCTTTGCCTATTGTGTTTGTCTTAGTTAGGGTTTCTATTGCTGCACTGAAACACCATGACCAAGAAGCAAGTTGGGGAGAAAGGACTTATTGACTTACACTTCTGCTTCGCTGTTCGCCACTGAAGGGAGTCAGGACAGGAACTGAAGCAGGGCAGGATCTTGGAGGCAGAAGCTGATGCAGAGGCCGTGGAGGGGAGCTGTTTACTGGCTTGCTTTTCCTGGCTTGCTCAGTCCACCTTCTTATAGAACTCAGGACCAGCAAGTCCAGGGATGGCACCCCCTACTGGGTCGTTGAACACTGATCACTAAATGAGAAAATACCTTGCAGCTGGACCACAAGAGGGCATTTCCTCAGCTTAGGCTCCTTCCTCTGATGACTCTATAGCTTGTGTCAAGATGTCACACAAAACCACCCAGTACAGTGTTGATGTGTGTCAGGTAAATCTTGCAGCTTTCAAATGGAGGCTACAGCAAAGCACCCACAAAAGACATGAAAGGACAAAAGTACTGATGGCTAGCTTTTATTGTTAACTTGACACAATCTACAATCACTGGGAAAGAGAATCTCAATGAGGAATTCTTGATTGGCATATAGGCATATCTGCGGGAGATTGTCTTAACTCATGTTCAAAGTCACAGCCCAATGTGGGTGGCACCATTCCCTAGGCAATAAATCCTCGATTGTACAACAATTGGAAAATGAACAGCAGAATAAGCAAGCAAATGAGCATAGGTACATTCATTTCCTGACTGTGGATGTGATGTGGCCAGCTGTTTGAAGTTCCTGGCTTGACTTCCCATCAATAACAGACTGCAACCTGGAAGGGTAGTTGAAATAAGCCCTTTCTTGCCTTCACTGTCCTTTGTCAGGATATTAGGTCACAGTCTCGGAAACAAAACTAGAACAAAAATTGGTACTGAGGAAGTGGGGTAATTGCTAAAACGTAAGTTGACTTGTGGCTTTTAAGCCTACTGGAAGTAATTTGTTAGAGAGGTGTGGAAGCATTTGACCTTTTAGACTAGAAAATCCATGGAGTGCTCTGGATAGAGCTTAATGGGCCATTACTTGGGTCCTTAAAGGACAGTAATACAGAGAAAAATGTGGACAATTGAGGCCCACCTCATAGGATTTTAGATAGGAACAAAAACTCCAAGAGGAACATGCACTATTCATATGATATTCTGACTAAAAATGTGTGCGCTGGTCAGCCTGAGGCTGGAGAAGCAGGCTGTCATTGTCAAATAGATCATTACTACTGAAATGAAATCTCCCAGGATGCACTGGGGCAGCTGGAAATTCTTTGCTGGGGCCAGCATACAAGAGCTGATCCACGGGACATTCATACTGCCCTGACAAGTTGAAGCACCTTGTTTACATATTCTGAGGCATCTCTTCAGTAGGTAGTATGTCCACCTGTATGATAATTACACATGTTATTTCTCCCCACTTTCAGGCAGGATGAGCCAGTTTGGTGCTTGGGTCTTGCCTGTGGACAGAGCCACTTCTCTCTGTGTGCTACATTCACAGGAGTGAAGGAATAGCAGCTGCAGTTACCTGGGCAACTCTCGCACTGGGCACAAATCTTAGGCACATGACTGAACCACACAGTTGTTGGACTGTTGCAAAATATGCCTCTTACTTTGTAATGAAGAGCACGATTGTGTCATGTCAATCTTAGATGCACGTGTAAAGATCTGAATGTGTGTGTGTGTGTGTGTGTGTGTGTGTGTGTGTGTGTGTGTAAAGGTTTACATAAGCACTCTTCCATGCAACGGAAGTGCGACATTCTTGACACTGAAGGAAGTGCACACTGTTAGGGATAAATGAATAAAATCACAGGAAACAAAAGATGCAGAACCAGGAATGGTGCATGAATATACACAGGCAAACTATGTTTCCTGTGTCTGGTGGATCCTCGTCTATGGGGATGGTACTGGAAAGTACATGATTGCTCCCTTTGGAAAATGAAATATTTTTATCAGATGGAGGTAGGAAGAAAGTGAAGATGACAGTGTGCCATGAATCTGCCCCTTATAAGCACAGAGTAGAAAGACTCCAGCCCGAGGGAAATAAGGGAGCCATGCGCACTACAAGGTCTCTAGGAAACCCCACAGTCTGCAGCATGAAGTGCCCCTTTCCTAGGGTGATATGAGCATATTTCCTATTTTAACATCATCCCACAAGGCTTTAGTTTGCAATTTAATTAGCCTTTAATTTTAATCAAAATCCCTTATCTCCATGGTGTCTCTTGATTAGGAGTTTCTTATATCTCTTACTAATCCTTCTCTGAATATGGTCAGTTTGTGGTACTTTAAACTTTGCGCATCAGCACAATTATTTTTTTCTATAGCTTTCCATTTGTAATAAAATCGTATGGTTAATGATGCACACACTCTCCAAGAAAAGAAGTGCAGTGATGACTAAGTACATTGAAGAGATGCTGGGCCCATCCATCATGTGCACCTGACCCAGAAGACCAAGTTCACTCTTGTTAGATCATCACTGTAAACAAATGTGTGGAAAGCTTACCAGGTAAAAATATTCCATCACAATTTAAAATAAAAACAGTAATAGTTGTTTTTTCCTTAGGAGTTAACCTTCCAATATTTATTTTTCATTTTAAGCTCCTTGACTTGTGTCTATGTGTACTGAGATGAGCATTCCTTATTTGGAAATTCTATCTCTGGATTTGCTTTCTGAAGGTTCATGAGGCTATTCAGAAATCCCATGACCAGCCATGACCTAAAGGGGCCGATGCCTTCGTGACTTTCCCGAGGCCAGTGACTTCCCAGCTAGTTTGTCTTACCCCCAGTGCGTGCATAGTTTGCTCCTGAGCTCAGGTCTCCAGGAGCAATGAGTGGTAGAGTTAGCTTCAAAGTTGTAATCAGGACTTTTAGAAAGAAAAACACAATAGACATGTCAAGTGAAGTTCTGATGTGAAAATTGCTGTAATTATTAAGGATAACTGCATTTGAATTGGCATGTCCTCAAGAACAGCTCATTCTTGGCTCGGTTTCTCTCCTGCTTTGAATCTGAGACTCTCGGGAGTGCAGAATGGCAAGTCTACACATCGGAGGCAGGGGCATTTTTTTGTTCATTTGTTTGCTTGTTTTAGAGTGAAGGCATCATACAAGCTGTTAGCACAGAAGAGAAGACATTTAGGATTACAACTAATGAGACATGGACACAGTTTGGTGATGTGGGAGGGTCTTCTGTTTTAATAAAGAAACTGCCTTGGCCAGCCCTTAGGTGGGCGGAGTAGACAGAACAGGAAGAAGGAAGTGAGGTAGATGGCTCAGTCAGATGCCACGCCTCTCTTAAGTTAGCCAGACTGCGATGCCTCTGCTCAGGGAGAGAGATGCGATGGAGCTAGCCATTCAGTCATGCTGAATCTTTCCCAGTAAGACACCACTTTGTGGTGCTACACAGATTATTAGATATGGGTTAGTCAAGATGTGAGTAAGAGGCTGAAAATAATGGGCCAGGCAGTGTTTAAAAGAATACAATTTGTGTGTTGTTATTTCGGGGCATAAGCTAACCATGTGGGATCCGGGCACGATGAAAAGCAGGCCTGCAGCACATCACTACAGTTTGGTGTTTGTTATGTACAGTAGGAGATATCTGAACTTAATGTCCTTCCTGCTCATCTTCTTTTCCATTTTCACAAGGCATTGCTCTCCTCAGTGGTGCCTGGGACCTTGTGACATAATTATAGCTATAGTTATGGCTATAGTTATAGCTATAGCTGCACTATAACTTTTTGTTTCTTTGCTAACAGAATTAAAATGAATGGATCCTTCCTCCATGCTCCACGTTCTGTCTTCTGCACACCCCTTTTTACTTCGTCAGGGGAACATTCACAGACACCATTCTGCAACCCCCCTCCACCGTTCATACGCTATTAAGAATGGGGATGTCAAGCCCACTATGGTTTGCAGAGATTTCTCTTGAAGAGACGAAAGAAGGAATGAGAAAAATCTGAAAAAAGAAAGTTCTGGAAAGGGGCAGATGCTCCAGGGAAAGTGTTCAGGCTGCCGGACAGCATGAGAGAGAAGCACACCCTAAAAAGAGTGAGGAGTATGCATCAGCAGAAGCTGTGGAGACCCACCTCTCCACAAATGCACGGACATGTTTGTAAATAGTGGATCCCACTCTAACCAATGCTTGCTTCAGCACGTATTTCATCACGCAAGGTTAAGAGACTGCTCTGGAGTCTGCTAAAGACAACTATCACTCTTGATTCTTATGACCAGAGTAGAAAATGAAGAAGAAACACAAAATGCACAATCAACAACTCGATACCAAAAAGAGTGAACTTTACTATGTGGAAAATTCAAACTCTACTACTGAAAGGAAGAGGTAAAGAAACTGAGAAAAGTGAAGAAAATCTAACTTGGGTTTGCTGTGGAGAGGGCATGAGCGTCACCTGGTGCCGAACGGAGGATCAGAAAGCAAGCCAACTGCTGACTTACTAATTCCGTATGTGTAGTTGGTTTATTTATTTGTAATGATTCTATGTGGATTTCACATCATATACCCCAGCCCACTTATCTCGCCGCCCCCTCACATCTCCCCTCTGCCCTTGTAACCCTCCCAAAAACAAAACAAAATTTGAAAGAAAGCCCCCAAAACCAAACCAACCAAACATACAACACAATACAATAACTACTAACTAAATAAACAAATAGGAGAAGACTCTTGTCATGGCAGCTATAGTGTGGCCTGTGAGTCACGCAGTGAGCCCTCCAGTCCATTCATTTTTGCTTGCAAGTGCTTATTGTCACAAGTCATTGGTCTGGTTCCAGGCCTCTGGCTTCTGCTACACCACCAATAATGGGCTCTCAGTGGGGCTCCTCTTGGATATACTGTTGTTGTCCTTTGACGTGGAGATTCTACTGTTTTAGATTTGTAGGTTTGTCCCCATCACGTGCTCCAACAGTTCCTAGATTAGGTGGATGTTGAGATGGACCAATTTGCAGCCCTGGTTCTGGGCCTGAGTAGTAGCTGGGTTGATCAGCCTGCCAGCTGAAGTCTATGTGTGTGTGTGTGGGGGGGGGGGGAGTGGGAGTGAAGAGGAGGGAGTAGAGAGAGCTTTGTGAGTCTTCAGCATTAATGTTAGAAGAGCAATCTGAGTTGTTTAGAGTGTTCTCCTCCCCATTCCTTTGAGAAACATGAGAATCAATAGTACATCATGCCGTATGATCTTGACAGACTTAAGAGTCTTGCCAGGCAGGCACTAAGACACAAGCATATGGCCCAGGCTCTATAGGAAGCAGAGTAGCACTTTGGAGGAAGAGGGTTTAGGAATTAAGAGCCCTAGGTAGGTTTGGAGGAGGTGATGACATCAGAGGATCCCTGCTGGGAGAAGGTTATGTAGCAATTGGGAGAAGATAGGTCTTAAAAGAAGCATGCAGTTTGGGAGAGCACAGAAGGCCTTCCAAAAAGTTGACTTGCTCAGGCAGAGTGAGCCTCAGGCCGTCAGGCAAGTAAAGAGCCAAGGCAGCTTTCTTTAAAGAAGCCACAGGTTCCAGCATGTTCTCTAATGGGCCGTATCTTGGCTCTGGCCAATGGGAGGGCTACTGGTTTCTAAGAAGGTGAGAGAAGGTCAATGTGGAAGGCAACTGACCTAAGACCTCCCTATCTTACTGCCTTAGAATGACTGCCCGTCTTCCCCTAGGTCTTCCAAAGCTGTGTCTTAAATGACTATGTCATGTGGCCTCCCAGCAGCCTATGGAGACTAACTAGTAATGGGGCAGACTCTCCGCAGTGGAGCTGAACAATAGGCTGACCCATGACCAATAAACTCTAGAAACTTCTCTTGAGAGCCTACATGGAAAACATGGAACAGAAGTTACTGGAAGAGTCCAGGTACGTGATCACAAAGGGGCAGGTCTGGAAGCCTCTCTCCCTGAACTAAACATGCCGTGGGACGTGAGATGCCAAGAGATTCCACTGAAAGGGAGATGACCGCGTTCAGAGGGAAATCTGCCCACCCATGGCCTAGATGAAAGTGCACATATGCTTTAGAGCAGAGGTTCTCCAGCTGTGGTCTAGACCCTCTGAGGGTCCAACAACCCTTTCATTCCATGTACATCACGTGTTCATACTTTTTCAAGATATTTACATTATGATTCATGACAGTAGCAAAATTATAATTATGAAGTAACAACAAAAATAATTTTGTGGCTGGGGGTCCTCACAACATGAGGAACTGTATTAAAGAGCTGCAGCATTAGGAAGGTTGAGAATCGCTGCTTTAGAGCCACTGGGCTCTAGTCTGGTTAGCCGTGATTTGGTCACAGGACAAGAAACAATTTGTGTTTTGCTTTCGCCAACTAGCAAGTTAAGAGGGAGCGCTGTAACAGAAAGGAGAACTGAGATCAACCCAGTTGGAGTACAAACTCAATTTTCTTGACTTTCTGCTCAAGATCGAATCCAGGCCTTACTTCAAGCATCTAAACCATGAAGACCATGATGTGATCCAAGCCCTCTCAGCGAGGACCCACAGCTGGGGTCAGTGATCGCACCGCACTGACTTCAGGCTCACTGCGGACTCCAGGGCGGTGTGCACGGAGGACAGGCAGACCAGTAGCTTTTCTCAGGTCAGGGAAGATGGCCTTTGTCACCGTGCCTGCTGAGACCACAGCTAAAGTGCCAGCAAGGGGCTGCACTAAGGCAAGATGAGCACACGGCTAGGAACAGCTCCTAGCAAATGCCTGGCCCTGCACTGTGGAATACACCCAAATGGAGTGTTAAAGGTTAAACACAAAACATGTTTGCTGTTTTTCAAAGCATTTAATGGACATTAACTAAGGAACATAGTGGCATTTCAGTTGTACTTTAATAAATAAAGACTGCCTGAAGAGCTGAGGGTAAAACAGTCCCGCTGGTCAGCCTTACAGGCCAGGTTATGGTACCACACACCTTTAATCCCAGTAGCCACACTAGTTGCTATAGAAATCAGGTAGTGCATGCCTTTAATTTCTGGCCTAGAGAGGAAAATAAGATGGGTGGCGGGGGAGCTGGAGAGACAGCTCTCAGACACAGTCTCATTCTGAGATTCCTGGAGGCAGGATGACCATTTCCGACTGAGGTTGAGGTAAGAGCCAGTGGTTGAACCCCAATTTCTGACCCTGAGGTTTTATTAATCGTACATCAAAGGAACAAATAGGAACCACATACAAGGGCTCTGCTTTAATGAGCCTTGGCCTCTGAAAGGAAGAGAGAAAATGAAAAGGATAAATAAATGTGTTGTATTATTATTTGAGTATTGATACGATCTACAAGAGACACTGACATTGATAAGTTTGTCACTCACAGTAACAAGATAGTGCCACGTGGGAGGCACCAGGGCCCATCAGAAGGCAGGGAGACTTCAGGAAAACATTAACAGGGGGCCATTGCTGTGGCTTCTGTAGAAAAGAATAGGTGAGACAGGGGTAGCAGACTTGGGCATTCTAGTTTTGGTGAATAGAGATTCTTCGAGAATATACTGTGCTGTCTGGCACCAGGCCACAGGTGGTTAGGGTGGCCGAGAGTGGCCAGTGTGAAGGAGATCCACAGAGGAGGTAAGGGGCATGGCCTGGTAGGTCCCCACCTGCAAAGGACCATTCAAGACAAATCTTCTACTGTCTCTAGAACTGGCTACCGCCAGGTAGAATGATCTCAGGAGTTAATGAAGCCCAGGGCAGTAACACTGTCTGAATGTCTGTCTGTCTGCATGTCTGGCCAGACAAGAGCACCAGAGTGAAAATGGCTGCTTGTTTGGGGGGCAGCCCCAGAGCTGTGGATGAATGTGCAAACTTGAGCTGTCAGTAGTAAGGAGGGGAGTGGGAACTTTGAAATTGGGCATGGGGTTTGAAGGAGGATTGTGGGGCCTGCTGGATGTCTGGGGTTGTCAGGAAAAGTTAGTGCAGGAAACTAAATAATAAGGACAGGTCAGGGAGAGGAAGAGGCCGTGCACGCCCGCCTGCTTCCCTGAGAACTGGGATAATGATCAATAAAGTATCGTTCTGACCCACAGGGAGTGCATGGGTGACTGATCTGCTTACGTCAGGGCTGCGAGGCTGCGTGCTGGTTCTCAGGATTGAGACTTCAAGGTGACATCAGGATTCGTACAATGAACCGGAAAAGACGTCGAAGGCAGGAAGTGGCAGGGCTGTGAGGAAACTGTTAAGTTATTCTGAGGTCTTGCTTACATTTTCCCCCTGGAAAAGCCTGTTCTCAGGAACACACTAGCACTCTGGCAAAGATGCCTGGATTGGCTGCAGAGCCATAAATGTGTTTAACTCTGTCCCTGAGCCCAAGACATGCAGGAATACATGCAGGAAGACCTTTGTCTCACAGAAACCTCTTGTGCCAACAGACCAACTTTTGAGCTAGGTCGTCAGAGCTGTGAGAAGCAGCAGGCTTCAGGCAAAGGTAATTTTTGGGTTTCCCTCCACTGACACCCCACATTGTGAGCAACCTAAAAGGCAACTGAATAAGGCAGATGCTCCTTGGTGCTCCTTGGAGCTCAGGGCCTAAGTCTGCGTTTCCGTTTCTGAGCGCACTGCTGTCATGCACTAGAGCCATTACACACGACGGGACTGACAGGCAGGGCCACTCAGTGTGGAAAAGGAAGAGAGGGAACTGACCTCTTGCCTCCTCATTCTCTGCCTTGCTAGATAAACCACATTCTAGCCCAAAGCGATTGTTTCTAGATTGACTCTTCACTGTGAAAGAAACCAAGGCCAGGGCTCAGATGAGGAAAAAACCAACAACAAACCCCAAACTACTTCTCTTTGCTACAGGGCCTGGGCCCAGAAGGAGCCATGGCAGGAGGAAGAGATGCTGGCATTTCAATGTTTATATGAGTGACTTGTTAATGTGCACATCTAAATGCACAAGGTCCACATAATAAATGTCATTGTATGTCATACAATATGTGCACAAACGGTAAATTCAAAGGATCTGCCAAAAGTACACATGAAGTACATGATACAAGTTTATTTGTGTGGAAAGAGAGGTTTATGATGTAAGGGGTGTGCATGTGTGTAGTGTGTAACATGCCTGCTATTTGGGAGTGGTATTTCTATGTACATCTGTTTTGCGGGTAGAGAACAAAACTTACTGTGTGTGGAATGTGTGGATGGGGCATTTAATATGTGGCATATGGTGTTTGTAGTGCATAGTGTCTGTGGGTGTGGTATGTGGTGTCGAAGGTGCGATGTGGTGTGTGGGTGTGGTATGTGTGTGGTGGGTATTGCGTGGTGTGTGGGGTTTGCTGGTGGGTACTGTTGCTTGTCATGTGTAGTGCCTGTGGGTGTGGGACCTGTTGATGTGTTAGCTAGTGTCTGATGTGTGGATTTTGTTCCCTGTGTCTCAGCCTCAGGATCTCAGAACAACATCACCAGAAGGCCTGGCCCAGTGGGTTTGCTCAACCTGAAGTCCTGTTGTCCCAGACTATGGACTACGTGATCTTCTGCCCTCACCCATGTTCCTGCCTTCTTCCTACTCCTTACCTATGGGCCAGCACGAGTCACAGTAACTTCCTGGAGACCCCTGTGCTGTCCACAATGGACTAGATTAGAGAGGTCACCCCTTGGCAGTGACCTGCAGCCACGCAGGAACCTCTTGGCTGCCTCATGGAAGTCTGCAGCCAGACCAGGCTAAAATCTGGGACCACAGCCAGTGTTAAAGACTCGGGGGACTTTTTGAATCAGTGAGATTTTTCCTCCCCTTGAGCTGTACAAAAAAGCTTCTCTTCTGCTTTTTGTGTGACCTCAACATCCAAGACACCCCCAAATTACATATCCCTGCCTCCAAATAGTGCCTAAAGCTTTGGCTTCTTCCTCACCTTCGTCTCAATGTGTGTTATTGTGTTCTTTAAGAAAACCAAACAAACAGCAAAACAGCTCTAAAGAGCCCTTAGAGTTTTATGAAAATACAAAAACAAAGTTAACAAAGACAGCAACAAAGACTCTCACACTAGCTAAGACCTCAAATGACAATAGCAGGAAACCAGCCAATCACCCTCTTCACAGCTCTGGAAGGAACATGAGAGGGTCCCTGCTCAGAGGCACGCATCTTCCCTGTAAGCCCAAGGCCCTAACTAAGGCTGTGAAACACTGTGAAAAACACGGTGTGACCTGCCTTTGCTTCTTCCTGAGTGTATCCATTACTGCTGCCCCCATCCTCTGCTGACGTCATAGGATCCAGCTTCTTCAGCCTCCCAACACGAACCAGATAGAACACGTGACCTTCTAGGGAGCTGCAAGTCTTCAGCATCAGACGGGAAAGGCTGAGACACCCAGAAGCAGAGACTGAGCAGTTACTGGATTATGTGTTTCAGGCATTCAGACTGCCACGTTCCTGAACCCAGTCTATGACCTATGAATGAAATGGATCATAGGAGCCCTCTGAACACAAATGGCCCTCTCTGAGTTGATATGTCTGAACTGCCTGAGAGGGTATTTTCCCTCCAATTTAAATGAAAAACACAGGAAAACATACCAAATAACAAACAAAAGAACCAGATAAACTTTGAGGTCTGCAAAACTTAAAAGACATACTCCCCATCTTGGAGGTAGCTTTAAAAATGAATACACTCGCCTCAGCTGCCCAAGGAACTAGCTGGGGCGTCTTCCTGGACACCTGGGAACCCCTCTAGAGTCAAGTCTCTGCCAACCCTAGAATGGCTCCCTTAATTAAGATATATAATTCCTTGTTCCCATATCCACCCTTCCTATATCCCAACCATCCTATTCCCCCAAGCTCTTCCCATCCTCCACTTCACACTTTTCTCTCCCCATCCCCCATCCCCCCATCCCACCCCACCCCCAAGTTCCCATTTTTTGTCCGGCAATCTTGTCTACTTCCAATATCCAGGAGGATAATTATATGTTTTTCTTTGAATTCACCTTCTTATATATCTTCTCTAGGATTTTTTTTACGAATTATAGGCTCGATGTCCTTTATTTATGGCTAGAAACCAATTATGAGTGAGTACATCCCATGTTCATCTTTTTGGGCCTGGGTTACCTCACTCAGCTGAGGAGAGGGTGCCAGAAATATCCAGATCCTATTGCCATACTCATGAATATCTTGCATATCACCATAGAACCTTCACCTGGCATTGGATGGAGAAAATGACAGAGCCCCACATAGAAGCACCAGATTGAGCTCCCAAGGTCCTGATGAGGAGCAAAAGGAGGGAGATCATGAGCAAGGAAGTCAGGACTGTGAGGAGTGCGTTTACCCATTGAGACGGTGGGACAGATCTAAGGGGAGACCACCAAGTCCAGTTGGAATGGGACTGATGGAACAGCGGACCAAACCGGAATCTCTGAATGTGGCTGACGGTGGAGGAGGACTGAGAAACCAAGGACAACGGCGATGAGCATGAACTCTACAGCATGGACGGGCTCACTGTAAGCCTTGTCAGTTTGGTTGCTCACCTTCCTGGACTTAGGGAGATTTGGGAGGACCTTGGACTTAACATAGTGAAGGGAACCCTGATGGCTCTTTGGCTTGGAGAGGGGCGGAGTGGGGGTATGGGTGGAAGGGAGGGGAGGGAAGGGGGAGGAGGAGGGGAGGAGATGGAAATTTTTAATAAAAAAAAGAAAATATAATTTGATTTACGAAAAAAAAAATGAATACACTTAGGACAGCCTCAGAACCTGCATGGAGGCCTGATCACTCCTGGACTGTAACTTACCAATACCTGGTGTGCCCTCGGGGAAAAAGCTACTAATTTGAATGTTTCTAAAATTCAGTGTTTTCTTTATTCACATTGCAGAATGCAGAGGAAGGGGAAGTTAATAAGCAGTGCAGCTAGAAGGCTGTTTTTCTAGAACTGTCTGTCATCTCTGGCCCCTGCGTAGTTGGATAAAGGAAGGTCAGTACTCCTGCCTCATCCCGTGTGTGATTTGTGAAGCAGAGAAGGCGTGTTGAACACACACGGCCACCAGAAGCAACATTGTTATATCCTTGAGGCCCAAATGGCAGAGAAAAGGGGTGCTCCAGGTGGACTCAACCCTGGCTTGGTGACTTGTCCTATGGTACATGAGGAGCTTCTTCCTCTCTGGGAACCTTCCTCAAGTGTGGCAACACAGCCCAAAGTCCCCAGTGGCATTCCAGGGACAGAAGAGGCAAAGCATGGGCCATATGTCTTTCAAGACAGAAAGATCTCCACAGTGCCAAGACCAGTGCCCATCTCCAGAGTAGACCCATTTCTAGAAAGTAAGGAATTTCACAACCCACAGACACAGCTGTTCCTCTTTTGTTAGTTCTATTCCTCCAGAGAAGACTGCCTAACACAATGGCTAAACTTCAGCTGAGCAGGGAGGGAGCTTAAAGAGGTAAGAATTAAACTCCAGGGCCTGGGACCAGTACACCGTGAGAGCTCTTGGCCCCTATCTTTGAAGCCAGTATGATTTGTAGACAACGCTCAGCTTCCACAGCTGGCTTGCTTCTGCCCTTGGTCTGTTTCTGTGGGCCGGCTTTTGAACTCTGCCTTCTGTTCTTTGAATCATATGGGATTACCTCTAGAAACACCCAAGTAATATTAATATATATATATGCTGCATATCAATACATTATTTATATAATATATATAAATTTATATATTTATATATAATATATAAATAAGCTGCAATTAATGCATATAAATAATGCATTAATATGCAGCTTACTTTGATCATAACTTCAATCCCTCCCCATAATCCTCTCAGATCTACCCTTACTTTCCCATTCTAGCCCCAACTCTATGGCTTCTTTCTTCCTTCCTTCCTTCCTTCCTTCCTTCCTTTCTTTCTTTTATTCTTTCTTTCTTTGTTTCTTTCTTTCCTATTGTTTATTAATCACCTGTCAACTCCAGTGAGTGTCGTCCATATACTTCTGGGTTTGAAGCCATTCACTGGAAAGCAGTCAACTTAGCAGGAATCATACTCCTAAAGATGCACTCTGACTTCCTCGGAAGCCATCAGCAGTCCATAGCTGCTGAGTTTGGGGCAGGGGCTCATGAACCCCTCCCCCTCCACTCTACAGTGCTGACTGACTTAACCTTGTGCATGTATTGCACAGTCAACCATAGCGGTGCTGAGTTCATGAGTGTGGCAGTCCTAACAAGACCAGAAGGCAGTGTTTCACTTCAATTCTCCCCAACCTCTGGCTCTTACAATCTCTCCCCACCCCTTCCTCAATGGCTCCTGAGTCTTGGGAAGGGGTGTGATACAGATGTCTTGCTTGTGGTTGATCCCTTCTCAGTCATTTATTCTTTTCACCTTAACCAGTAGTGAGTTTCTGTATTAGCCACCATCCACTGCACAAAGAAAATTCTCGGATGGAGTCTGAGAGCTGCATTAACTACAGGTAGAGCAATAAGAATTTAGAGGGTGATTTGCTACCATGTTTATTTAGCAAATAGTAGTAATAAAGCAAAATAGTAGTAAGAAGTTCACCCCCTTGAACCTGCAAGCTCCCAAACTATGCGTTCTTGACCAGAATGGCCAGATTTCCTCTTGTGGAGCTGGAATTAAATCTGATCAAAAAAGGGGCTAGTTACCCCATAATGTTCCTGCCACGGTCACACCCATGAACGTACTTTTCCTCACTGGTTATTACTATAGTCCAAGTGCTTTTGAATCTCTCAATGCCTAGATTTATAATAGAGAAGGCAGAGTCAGGGAGACACCATGTAGACACCCAAGAAGCAAGAGGGAACAACCCATGAGCCTCGTGGTAAAAATATAAAATATTAGAAATGGGTTAATTTAAGATGTAAGAGTTAGGTATTAAGAAGCCTGAACTAATAGGCCAAATAGTGTTGTCATTAATATAGTTTCTGTGTGATTATTCGAGTCAGGGCAGCCAGGAAACATAAGTATGGTCTCTGCTTACAAATGGCAAGCAAACGTTTGGCAAGAATATTCACATAAAGCCTAAAAAAGCTTTAAAAATGTGGCTTCTAGACCCACAAAAATGTGAGTTAATTGAAGCTTCTTGATAGAAGCATATTTTCAGATAGGTTCTGTTTGCTGCTGATGAGCAGAGGCATGACTTCTTTAAGAGAAAGCTCTTGACTCAGCATTAATAGTAAGAACTGTGCGGCTCCTTGAAGAGACAACTTTCTGGTTTGTGCTGTTGGCACAAATGACTCTGACTCTTTCAGGAGGTCCTGCTATGGAGCACTTGAATGGGGTTTGTGGGTACTGTGTTGAAAGCATGGTAGAAGCATGGGCTAACTGCTCCCCAGAGTTGGGCTGGTAAACATGGCTTCCAGAGCTGGCAGTAAACAGACCTCTGCCAAGTTGGAAAGCAGAGCAGGGTGGAACCAACAGGCAAAGCAGCTCTGGTCCTAGCCATGCCAGCTTAACAATTTAAAATAGTGATCAAAAAAAGATCACAGATACACAAAAAAGACAGATTCAGACAAAAATAAACTTCTGGATGGGTAATAATAAGTTTTAAAAATGTACATAGGCTTAAGAAAAATAAAAGAAATGGGTATAGGCAGTCGTAGAAAGAAATAGCTTTTAAAAATAAAGCAAAGTCTTTAAAGATAAAGTAAAAGTAATATAAAAAGCCACTTAAAGATGGAAAATACACAGAAAGTCTGAATTATGCAAACTATTCTGTTTTCTTTGAATTTTTTGGCTGTGAATGAACTAATTACTGAGAGACATTTCATTGTATAGGCTGCCAAACTAAACCAACATATAATATTTTAAAGGTATCTTGACTTCAAAATTTGAGTCTAAGGATATGTTACTTTGAAAAATAGGTTCTGCTTTTGTTACCACATAGGATGGGAACCTATGGATGCCATCAAGGCTAATGTGGTTTGATGGAACAAGACCCCCTGAAAGGTCTCTATGGACCCTAAAAATACTTTGCTCAACAAACATCAGGAAGCAGCATGGAGAAAACAGTGCCCAAATTCCCAAAATTATTGTTTATAAGGTGTATTTTCATTCTAAAAGGATGATTATAAATGGTTTAATGGGCACAATCAATTTCTAAAAAAAATTGGGGGATATGATAAAGAGATGAGTACTTTGCAGTTGTATGGACTTTAGTCTATTGATACAAATTTAAGGTCAATTTTGTTACACTGTGTTTCTGTATTTCTGTTCTTATTTAAGATATTGTGTTTGTAAAGCTCATTAAAAATATAATGTATAATTTAAAAGTACAGATTATTTGATAATCACTTATAATAGCCAAACTTATAGTCATGTTGGTTAGGTTTTCTAGATATGCAGAGATATATTTCAGTTAGATAAATAATCTTCAACACTTCAAAGACCTACAGAATATGGCATTTAAAAGGTTTTAAGAACTTAGACTTTCTTGATAGAGAGACATGTCTGCTCCTGGCAGCACCAAGTACTTCAGAGAAGTTGATAGGCATTGAAGCAACTCATTATGGAATTTGCTTTCAATTGGACAAGGCTAGCCACTTGGGCAAGAAACTGTTCTTGCTTGGACTGCTTGAAAGTATGATGTATAAACTGGGCATGCAGGACCCACAGAAAAATGACTGCTGAACTTGCCTAAATAAGGTTGAGATGGTCCTTCAGGGTTCCTGCTCAATGAAAGACTCTATTAGACATTCTGCAGGGCACAGAAGAAAGTGACTGACAAACTGCCATTACAGGTGAACCAGTCTTTCAAATTTCCTGCTTCATGGAAAAGTCTGCCAGATATTAATGGCTTGTAGGCTGAAGATGGATGTTCCTATGTTACAGAAAAACTTCGGGCGACTGTCCAGGTAGCAAGATGTCTCTGTCAATTCTAAAGTTTTAGAAGTTGATTATAATGCACTTCCTGTTTACTTCTATAATATTATATCCTTCTGGGATCTTTGACGGGGTTGAAGACAGATAGTTATAGTTTTTCTTAGTTATGATAAAAGATAAATTAGATATTAATCTTTAGACACACAAAATATATAGCAACTGAAATTCTTGCTTGATACCTGTTTTTTTATATATAATTTTACTATGTTAAAGTTAAAAACCTTCCCTTTTATTTAGACAGAAAAGGGGAGGTAATGTGGGATTCTCCTCTGTATGCTGTGAATATGCTTTATTACCATTGGTTAATGAAGAAGTTGCTTTGACCTGTGGCAGAGCAGAATATAGCAAGGCAGGAAATCCAAGCAGAGATAGAATAGGAGAGAAGGCAGAGTCAGGGAGATGCAGATGCCATGTAGCCACCCAAGAAGCAAGAGATAACAAACCAAGAGCTTCATGGTAAAATAAAAAAATATTAGAAATGGGTTAATTCTAGATGTAAGAGTTAGATAATAAGATGCCTGAGCTAACAGGCCAAACAATGTTGTAGTTAATAAATTTTCTGTCTGATTATTCGAGCCTGAGCAGCCAGGAAATGTAAGCCCAGTGTCCATTTACAGTATACCCTGATACAACATAGAGTACTTGTTGGGGGCCAGCCTTGACAAAAATACCTTTCTTCCAGAGTGGAGGCATGGGAATTTAGAAATACAGTAAAGAATACAAAGATGTGAACAAAAATAATAAAACACAGAAACACATAGGATAGTATTGGGAGGGAATTTCAGTGAGTACCGAAAATTCACCTTACAGCTTAATATACCCCTGATTTTAAAAGGTACAGCATTAACATACAAATTAAGTCATGGGGTGCATTCATCCTTCATGCCCTTGACTCATGCCCTAGACCAAACACTCTGTGTTGGCAAACCATTCCCTGGGTGGAATTCCCAAGTTATTTCCATAAAGGGAACTGGAACTTAGTTGGATCCTTAAACTTTTGTTTTAGGTAGGAGCCTGTTAGAGAAGAAAGTGGGAAGTACTCTACAACATTTGGGCACAGGAGACCGTTTCCTACGTATAGCCCCAGCAGCACAGACATTAAGGGCAACATTGAATAAATGGGACCTCCTGAAGCTGAGCAGCTTCTGTAAAGCAAAGGACACTGTCACTAAGACAAAAAGGCAGCCTACTGACTGGGAAAAGATATTCACCAAGCCCGCAGCAGACAAAGGTCTGACCTCCAAAATATATAAGGAACTCAAGAAACTAGACTTTAAAATGCTAATTAACCCAATTAAAAAATGGGGCACTGAACTGAACATAGAATTCTCAACAGAAGAAGTTCGAATGGCCAAAAGACACTTAAGGGCATGCTCAACCTCCTTAGCGATCAGGGAAATGCAAATCAAAACAACTTTGCGACATGTAGAATTATTAAAGGACTCAAAAGAGAATACCTACATTGAATAAGGTTAAAATGCTAAAATTACAGAATGGTAAATAATATTGAAAATGCAAAAATAAAACCCTGCCAACTTATATATAAAGCCAATATTATCCAAATAGAAATGAGACTTCTCAACAGAAACCATGAAAACCACAAAATCGTGGGGTAATACACTCTGAGCTCTGAGAACAAGTAAGTGTCAATCAAGATTAGTATATACTGCAACGCTATCTTTAAAATTTGAAACTGAGAAACAAAGACCTTATATGAAAAATATATACAAACTTACACAGCTTGTGACTACTGGGACAGAACTGCAGAATGCACTTTGGTTCCACACGCAGATGATGAAGAAGAAAGGCAGTCATAAATACGAGGGGTCAGGAAGCATGTGTTTCATTAGAGTGATACATAAATGCGAAACAGGAAAGAACAAAGCACACTCAGCTCAGTAATCCTGCCAGCTCCCAAGAGAAATATCAGAACAAACAATAAATAGCAAAACTAATCAGGGCTGTTAACAACATATTACAGCAATCAGCAATACTGCTCAATAACCCTAAATGTAGATAGTCTAAACTCTGTAATTAAAAGACAAAAACTGGGCAATTGGATCAAAACAAAAAGACCCAACGCTTTTTTGTTTCAAAGCAGTAAAGACAAACACAGTATGGAGTTATAGGGTGGAGAATGAATTACGTGCCAAGAAAGCTAAAGCAGAATGCAAGCAGGAGTAACAATTCTTTTGCTGACAAGTCAGACTTAAGCCAAAAATAATGAGAACAGATAAAGAAGGCACTACATGATAATAAAGGCAAATAATATACAAACAACATATAACAATAGAAAGCATTTATGGACCAAACACTGATAGACCAATTCTATAAAGCGCATCAGACATAACCTGGACAGATAGGTCCCAGCATGATACTGAGTGACTTCCCTAGTCTCCACATTCCTAGTGGGACCCAGAGAGACTCTGACAAACCCGCTATGGAATCAGATATATGAGACCCAGTTTTCGAAACCATCATTTTTACTATACTTCTGTCAGGACCCACAGCCCAGGATAATGTTAGGGACCAATGAAATGTGATCATTTTCTTTACTTATTAAGTTCAAAGTCCTGCAAAAACCAACTGGGACTTTAAATATCCATCACCTTGAAAGGCCAGAGACCTATGAACCATGACTATATCCACTTACCCATCTCCACTATCCTGTGAATACCCACAGGTACTCTGACTGGCCACATAAGGAAAGAGACCCATAGCCCACAAGTGAGCAACCAAGCCCTGGGCTGTATAGATTAAATGATGAACTTCTAACGAACTAATAACAATATTCCTTACATTATCCTACAAAATAGCAAACAGAAATACACTTCTAAAATCATCTTATAAACCCAGTATTGCCAATACTAGGCTGTTTTCAGTACTGTAGCTCTGTAGTAGAGATTGAAGTCAGGGATTGTGATGCCCCCAGAAGTTCCTTTATTGCACAAGGTTGTTTTGGCTAACCTGGGTTTTTTGCTTTTCCATATGAAGTTGAATATTGTTCTTTCGAGGTCTTTGAAAAATTTTGCTGGGTATTTTGATGGGCATTGTGTTGAATCTGTAGATTGCTTGTGGTAAGATTGTCATTTTTACTATGTTAATTCTATCTAACCAAGACCTTGGAAGATCTTTTCATGTTCCGGTGTCTTCTTCAATTTCTTTCTTTAAAGACTTAAAGTTATTCCACTTGTTTGGTTAGAGTTACTCCAAGATATTTTATGCTATTTGTTGCTATTGTGAAGGGTGATGTTTCTCTGATTTCTTTCTCAACCCATTTATCATCTGTATAAAGGAGGGCTACTGATATTTTTTTATTACTTTTGTATCCTGCTACATTGCTGAAAGTATTTATAAGTTGTAGAAGTTCCTCAGTAGAATTTGAGGGGGGGGTCACTTATGTAAACTATCATATCATCAGCAAATAGTGAGAGTTTGACTTCTTCCTTTCCAATTTGTATCTCCTTGATCTCCTTTTGTTGTCTTATGGTTCTAGATAGAACCTCAAGTACTGTATTGAGTAGATATGGAAAGAGTGGACAATCCTGTCTTGTTCTTTACTTCAGTGGGATCATTTTGTGTTTCTCTCTATTTAGTTTGATGTTGGCTGTTGGCTTTATGAACATAGCCTTTACTATGTTTAGGTATTTTCCTTGTATCCCTGCTCTCTCCAAAACCTTAATCATGAAGGGATGTTGTATTTTGTTGAGGCTTTTCAGCATTTAATGAGATGATCATTTTTTTCCAGTTTGCTTATATGGTGAATTACATTGACAGATTTTTGTATGTTGAATCATCCCTGCATCTTTGGGATAAAGAATACTTGGTCATGGTGGATGATTTTTTAATATGTTCTTGAATTTAGTTTGCCAGTATTTTATTGAGTATTTTTCATCAATGTTTATGAATGAGATTGGTCTGTAATTGTTTTATTTAGTAATGTCTTTGTGTGGTTTTGTTATCAGGATAAATGTAACTTCATAAAAAGACTTTGGCAATGTTTCTTCTGTTTCTATTGTATGGAACAATTTGAGGAGTATTGATATTAGTTCTTCTTTGAAAATCTTGTAAAATTCTGTGCTGAGACCATCTGGTGCTGGGCTTTTTATGGTTGGGAGACTTTTGATGACAGTTTCTATTTCTTAGCACTTTTAGGTCTATTTAATTTGCTTATCTTGTTTTGATTTAATTTTGGGAAGTAATATTTATCCAGAAAATTATCCATTTCCTTTAAGTTATCTAATCTTGTGGGGTACAGGTTTTTGAAGTATGATTTGATGATTATCTGGAATTCCTCCATGTTTGTTGTTAAGTCCCCTTTTTTATTTTTGATTTTGCTAATTTGGATATTCTCTCTCTGCCTTTTGGTTAGTTTGGATAAAAGTTTGTCTATTTTGTTGATTTTCTCAAAGAACCACCTCTTTGTCTCATTGATTCTTTGTATTGTTTTCTTTGTTAAACAGCCTGGTATTGGCATAAAATCAGAGAGGAGGACCAATGGAACTGAATCAAAGACCAGGATATCAATCCATACACCTGAAAATACCTGCTTTTTGACAAAAAAAAAAAAGCAAAAAGAATTAAAATAAAAAAGAAAGCACATTCAACAAATGGTGCTGGCCTAACTGGATATCAACATGTAGAAGAATGAAAATAGATCCATATCTATCGCCAAGCACAAAACTCAAGTCCAAATGGATCAAAGACCTCCACATAAAGGCAACCACACTGAACCTCATAGAAGAGAAAGTGGGAAGTATACTTGAGTGCATTGGCAAAGGAGACCACTTCCTAAATATAACCTCAGTAGTACAGACACCGAGAGAAACAATTAATAAATGGGACCTCCTGAAACTGAGAAACTTTTGTAAAGCAAAGGACAAAGCTAACATTATAAAACTATGGTATTCAGAATTGGAAAAATCTTCACCAGCTCCACATCTGACAGAGGGTTGATCTCCAAAATATACAAAAAAAGAACCCAGGAAATTGGTCACTGAAAGAACAAATAATACAATTTTAAAAAATGGGGTACAGACCTAGACAGAGAACTCTCAACAGATGAATCTGAAATGGCTAAAAGACACTTAAGGAAATGATCAACATCCTTAGCCATAGAGAAATGCAAATCAGAACAATTCTGAGATTCCATTTTACACCTATAAGAATGGCCAAGATTTAAAAAAAAAAAAACACTGATGACAGCTTATGCTGGAGAGGTTGTGGGGTAAAGGGAACACTCCTCCATTGCTGGTAGGAATGCAAGCTGGTACAGCCACTCTGGAAGTCAGTATGATAATTTCTCAGAAAATTAGGAAACAACCTTCCTCAAGACCCAGTAATACCACTTTTGGGTATATACCCAAAAAGTACTCAGTCGTACCACAAGGACATGTGCTCAACTATGTTCATAGCCGCATTACTTGTAATAGCAGAACCTGGAAACAATCTGGATGCCTATGGACCAAAGAATGGATAAAGAAGATGTGGTACATTTACACAATGGAGTACTACACAGCAGATAACCTGAACCAGAAAGACAAATATAATATGTACTCACTTGCAAGTGGTTTTTAGACAAAAAGCAAAGAAAAACCAGCCTACAAATCACAATCCTAGAGAGCATAAACAACAAAGAGGACCCTAAGAATGAATCTAATTTACATAGGAATTAGAAAAAGACAAGATCTCTCAAGTAAATTGGGAGCATTGAGGATCATGCGAGAGGATAGATAGGGAATGGGGAGGAAGGGAGGGGAGCAAAGAAAAGTATATAGCTCAATAAAAACAATTTTAAAAAGCCATTATTGCCCCGATAGAAAAACGAAATAAAGACACACTAGAAAAAGAAACTGTATTGCTTTCATTTCCTGTTCCTATGATAAAAATGCTCAGTACAAGTAACTTCAACAAGAAGGGGTTTATTTGGGCTCATGGTTCAAAGCATAGTTGAACGTGGCAGGGAAGTCAGATTAGTAAGGAGTTGAAGCAGCTAGTCACAGTGTATACACAGACAAGAAGTGTCTACAGACAATGGATTCATATTGCTGCCCAGTTCCCATTTTCCATTTATCCATCCAGGATCCCCATGTCAGGGCACGATCCTGCCTATAATTCCCTACCACTTGCTTACCTAACATGAGAAACTGAACTAGTGTCAACTAGAATCTTCACTCCTACTGGCTAACATTTATGGTTCTGGGAAAGGCTCTGTATGCCACAAGATGGCAAAGTTAATTATCAGTATTTCTAACTACAAACAATAGTAAACTGCCTGTAAGATATAGTAGTGCAACAGTAGCCAAAATGTTATGGAAGTAATCAATCACTTTTTGATTTAAGGTCCACTGCATGAGAGGTAACCCATGCCTGACACTTCCAAAGTCGCCAAGAACCTGAGACTAGCATGAATCCTAGGTGAAAGCCTACTACTATTAGTCTACCAAAGGAACAGTCATAGAACTGTTCTTAATAGCATATTGCTATATCCATAGATCCATGCATTGTTCAACCCTTATGAGAGAAGATTCTTATTATGGTAGATGGTAATAAAAAAGACTGCCCATGTGCCTTGCATGCGGGCCAGTAAAATTGTCATGAAAATGTCTCTACTATCACAATCAGTCTGCAGAGTCAGGGCACTCCCTATCAAAATTCTAATGACAATCTTCATAGAACTACGAAGGACAACCCTCAAATTTATATAGAAGCAAAACCATCAAATAAATTGTAAGCAATGATTTAGGTATCAATGTTTGTGATCTCAAGTTATACTATAAAGCTATTGTAAATCAAACAGTATAGTACTGAAACAAAAGCACACATACAGACCAGTGGAACAGAAGACCCAGAAAAGAGCCACAAACTATAGTCTGTTAGAGTTAAAGAACTGTATTGAAAGTATACATTGGAAAAATGACAGTCTTGTTAGTCACTGGAGCCAGGAAGTCAGCATACACAAGAATATGACCAGATCCATATCTCTCACCTATGGGCCAAAGCTCTTAATGTAAGACTTGAAACTTTGTAAGTATAAAGAAAATACAGGAAAAATACTTCAGAATATAGTCATAGGCAAAGACTTCCAGAAGAGAAAACTCCAGTAACCCAGGATATAACAATAAGAATTGAAAGACAGGATTGCAGGAAGTTATAAACCTTGTCTACAACAAAGGAGACAACAGAATGGAGACATGCTGCAGAAGGAGAGAGAGATTTTGGCAACTACCCCACTGACAGACAACTGGTACTCAGAATACATTTTCAAAATTCAAAATATTAAACACAACGAACAATTCGTGAATTGGGGCCAGTAAATTGGACAGTTCTCAAAGGAAGAGGAAATGATTTAAAAAAGTCAAGAGAGTTCAGCACCTTTAACCATGCAAGAAATGCAAATCAAATCTGTATTAAATTTCATCTCACTCGAGATACAATAACTAACACCAAGAAAATACCACCAAATGCTGGCGAAGATGTGAAACAAACATACACGGTATTAGATGGAATGCAATCCAGTGCCCTTAGGAAACTCACTATAGAAGATCCTCAAAAATCCAAATTTAGAACTACCCTATGACTCAGCCATACCACAGTTAAATACATTCCCCCAAAGAATCTATGGGCATTTATAGCTGAGCTACCTTAACACACATGCTTATTACAACACTTCTTACAACAGACAAAGTAATCAAGAATGCACATCAAAAGACAAACAAAAAACATTTAGTATATATGTACACACACAATAGTTGAATGCTATTTTGCTGAATAAATAACAGATTATAACTATGACAACTGGAGATCATAGTGTGTAGAAGGGAACGGTGGGCTGTGTCCCGCCACCCGGCTAGCTTTACCCAAAATAATTACACAGAAACTGTATTCATTTAAATACTGCCTGGCCCCTGGCCCGTTATCTGTAGCTTCTTATTGGTTGATTCTCATATCTTGCTTTAACCCATATTTAGTAATTTATATAGCACCACGAGGTGTGGCTTACCAGGAGAGATCTTAACCTGCGTCCATCTCGGAGAGGAGAAGCATGGCGACTGCATATGGCGACTGCCTGAATTGTCTGCCCACTCCTTCTTCCCACAATTCTGTTCTGTCTACTCCGCCTACCTAATTTTCTGTCTCTTAAAAGGCCAAGGCAGTTTTCTTTATTAATTAACCAATGAAAGTAACATAGACAGATAACTCTCCTCCATCAATAGTGAGAAATGAAATAAGTCAGACTCACAAATGCTATGTGTTGTGTCAAGTGTGGAAATAATTAGGTATAAAAAACAGACTTGAAAGTTGAAAAGACTGTCTGGAAAGAGTGAGGCGGGAGGAGGAGGGAAACAGAAGAAGAAATTGGGTATGAAGGAGATCGCAATGCCTCATATACAGATATGAGAATACTATACAAATATGAGACTACTATAATACAGCCAATCATTTGATACTCTAGATAGATACCACTGATCTTTAAAATTGACGACACATAGAAAACTGGCATTTCTGTTAGGAAACTAACCATACAATTGACTAAAAAACTTTCCTCTAGTTAATTCTATGTTTTTTTTTTCCCAGGAAGAAGCAGTTGCCCTCGGTCTATTCATGCTAACAGCAAGTGACACAGAAAGGAACTCTATAGGAAGTGCTAGAGTCCCTTTGAGCTATGACCAAAGCATGACCGTTCTCACACAGCTCAGCGACAGAGAGTGGACTCTCACCACGCTGCTGAAGGTGCTAGGACATGCGGGGAGAAGGCAGGCACTTGTGTAGAGTGAGGAAAAGCTGCCATCGACACTCTAAGAGGAGAGGTGGGGTAAAAGGCAATGCCCAGCAGCCAGTGTGGTAGGTAAAGCTATACTGATCCCAGCCATGCCCATTCTCTAATTCCCCAGGCAGCTGTTTTGGTGCCAGCAGACCACAGTGGTCCAAATTCAAGCCAACTCGTTGCCAGCTCCCAGGTGCCTCTCTCGAATTCCGGGCTGATTTCACTTTGTAGCTCTTACTGGAAACACCAGTTTTGACAATAACAAAAACAAAAGTGCAGGGTTCACTCAAGCTTTTGTTCCATGGAGTTCATGACTACCCCAGAAGTTTACCTCAGAGGCAAGGTCATTACTGATATGAAATTGAGAGCCACAAATTTTAGGAAAACAGAGCATTTAGCCATTATCCCGCTGAAGCATTATTTATACAGACATGGGCAGCCCTCGGGTGAATACACTGTGTGTGGAAAATGAGAGACTGCAATTTCATGATCCCCGGAGTCACACAAAACCAAGTACGTTTTATGGGCAGAGAAAACCCTCTCTCTAGGAAGTCAATGTTATAAAGCAGGGCAGAAGTCAACGGCAGCAGGAAGGCTGCCAGAGCTCTTGTTTTCTCCAGTTCTTTCCTCTTAGAAGGTCGAAGCACCTCAGGAATTAAGGTGTTTATGTACTTCAAAGGGGGAAGGGCAAAAACCCTGAGAGGGTGTATACACTTGGGCCAGCTCATGGTTCAGCGGAGAGATGGAATACCACGAGAAATTATTTTGGGGGGTTGACTCCTGAGCTACACGTTCAGGAAGCAGAAGAACATGCCCAGCCTTACAGTAGTTTAGGTTGGAAGGCATCACTGTCTCACAATGAGGAAGGCATTTCCCTGTCCTCACATTTGCAATTGATGATGCCTTCATCTCTATGAGATTTTAACAGTTAATGTCAAGAAACAGACCAGTCATAGGCTGTCACTAATTTTAGTAGATATCGACTAGATGCATTATTACTTAGTATGTTTTACAAACTGCCAGATGTCAAAAGTTCAAAAAAATTGCTTTGCTTCACGCACTGAACATGAAGTTAATTGTCACTGAGTGTGTGAGTTATACAGCCCTAGTCCTTCTCATGGAGGGTGTCACCCCCTATAAAAATCCCAAGGGCTTTAAAGACTGAGCAGGCAAAATTGAGGAATATATATGTATATACATATATACATATGCATACAATAATGGAGGAAAAGGGAGGCCCTAAATCTGAAGGAAAGTGGGGGCAGTATACGGAAAGAAAGGGAAGGGAGAGATCTAATTATATTATAATCTCAAAATTAAAAAAAAAAACTTAAAAAAATTTTAAAACTCTGTCATTCCAACATGACAGATTTTTATCCTCACTGTCAGAGGTAAGCTGTGGTCAATGCTATTTTGAGAAGCCTTCTTTAGGGCTGAGACACACGGGTGAGTGTCTATGACCAGTGTTGTAGAGGTGATCATGGAATCCTATCAGCTGGACAGCATGCCCGCCAACTTTCATTGTAGCTGCAGTTTATCTGTATGACATGCATCACGGAGACTTGCTTATCCTTCATCTCTAATGTCTGTTTCTATGTTCACCTTCTCAAGGAACCTTTAACTTCTCTTGTAAATGCTATAAGTCATTAGAGGTGCCTCTCTACCTACCCATTAGCTCAGGAAGCCATTTCCCCAGGTCACAGACAGCCAGAAAGCAGGTTCCAGTCCCAGAGCATGCCACACTGCAGCTCCCCTTTCAGAACTAAGATGGACTCAAGGGAGGCAGTCATCCAGCCTGTTTGTCTCCTGCGTTCTGAGCATGTCTTGTATTCCCAACGCAGCTGAGTTGCACTACGATGGTGAATGGGGGTGACATCCCTTCCTTTGCTGATTTTCTGCGCTGCTTTCATGTTTCCAGGGGTGGGGTGGAGTAGTCTTGGGTTTTGCGATATATGCGAAACAACCTTAGACCAGAAAAGGAATGGGCTTCTATGTGATCACAACGATAATCTGGCTAATGAAGGGGACACTGTGAGAGCTAATGTTATACCCAACCTAACCGTGCTATGACACACTGAAACCTTTTTCAATGTATGTGGGGGTGTGTCTACGAGGGTGTGTCTGAACGAAGTCCATATTTGCATCAGTAGATTACTGCTGGGCAGCCATCTCCACCAAAATGGAAACAAACCCGGGAAGCTGATGAAATATATAAGGCCCAGGAAGATGGCAAAACTTACAAGACACTCATAACTCAGTTTAGAAGACTTCAAAGACTCCTTCCCAATGTTATACCACTGAGCAATTGCCAGAGGATACTCTATGGTGGAGTTGCCTGCAATCTGAGCAGGAAACTGCAGGACTGTGGCTTTTATGGGTTGTTACTCAGGCTGTTTATACAAAAAAAAAAAAAAAAAAAAAAAAAAAACAGGTGCCTCGGAATCACCTATGCCCCTGCAAGCAATCCTTCAGCCAGGCTTCTGTTAAAAACCCCGATAAACTGGGCAGCTGGCAAACCTAAACTTATGTGTGTTTCTTTGATTTGCTGTTGATGCCCTATGTGGAATAAACAGACAATCTATTACTTATTCACATCTCCCAGGAAGAGTCATATAACACACAGAAAACCCAGCAGGGCCTGAATGGACCACAGAAGGGCTGGAGAGTGGTATGATCCTTCCGATGGGTAATAAGACATGGGACTGGGGCTTGCTTGTCTAAGGCTAGGGCATCTTTGGGGGTAACACTGGGATAACTGGGTAACTCTATGTGGTATGAGCTAGTATGTCTCCTTAATGAATGAGCCACATGAGCATGGAAATGCTCCCCTAATGACTGATGGGCTAGAGACTAGACTGCAATCCTACAATGTAGTATGGAAGGGCAGTGTTGGAAGCAGGATGCAACAGCTATTGGAGCACTTTTGCTAGGGTCAGTAAGGTATGGAACTGAGGTGTTTTCTCTCAGAGTGACTTTTTTCCCACGTAAGGAAGTAATTGCAAAGGACTGGCTGGTGGACACCATTCTGTTCATCCGCCTCTGATCCTCTGATCCAGGGGAAAGTAAATGGAAGGAAGGATGAGGTGAAGGCTTTGCTTTCTGTTTCTTTCAGGGCATGGTGGAGAGGAGAAACCACTCACAGAAATCCAAAATTCTAATATGCTCTGATAATCTCAGAACACTCTACATGTGAACAGCTTGACTTGGAGAATGAAGCTATGGGACATGGGAACAGATGATGATAAGACTGAATACTATATAAACAGGGAAACTAAGGATGTAACTAAAATCCCATCCCATGTTTTCTTATGAAAAAGGCTGCAGAATCAGAGGCATTATGGGTATTGCATTAGTGGGCCAAATGAATAATGAAATGCAAGTAGCATTATCAGCTATAAAAAAAGGTGGTTTGATGTTCAGTTCACTGGTCCAGATAGCACTGTGTTCACAGGACACATAAGAGATTAAGATAGCAGGAATCTTGGGCTATTAAACAGCTATGACTTTTACAAAGTAGAAGAGACTCAGGGAGATCTGAGTAATTTGGAACAGCATGTAAATCGGGTTTTAAGGTAACAGAAAATAGATTTCAGTGCTAGGGAGGCCAAGGCAAGTGACTCTGAGACATACTGCCCTTCTAAGCAGGTTCCAACCCATGCCCAGTCATCAGAGTAGATTTGCATAAAACTATGAAGGGGGAAGCATCACAATGCAATGGTGGCACTGAACCTTCCAAGGCACAGGAAGAAGCCATGGTCATATGGATGTGTTTCTGAAATGTACAAAGGTTTCTTTTTTTTTATGGTGATAAGAATATAGCATCCAGGCCGGGCGGTGGTGGCGCACGCCTTTAATCCCAGCACTCGGGAGGCAGAGGCAGGCGGATCTCTGTGAGTTCGAGGCCAGCCTGGTCTACAAGAGCTAGGTCCAGGACAGGCTCTAAAAAAGCTGCAGAGAAACCCTGTCTTGAAAAACAAACAAACAAACAAACAAAAAAAAGAATATAGCATTCACGTGTTTTGTCTGAAGGGCACAGACTTTTAGAAAATGCATATAGCTATGAGGATGTTTTGTGTTGTATATACATCTTAATAGGCAAGATAAGAAATACCATATTTCAAAAATGTCTGATTGTCCCAGTTGAGGGAATATGCAGCCATGATTCTTGGATAGCCAAGCAAGCTGGAAACATGAATGCTCACTGCTTCATGCAGTTTAAGAAGAATTTTGGCTGTCAGAACCCCTGATAGGCCACCCACCCATGGATCTCCCCCAACACACACTCTTTTGGCACACCCTCTGACACCATCCCCAATACTTCCTCCCCTCCTCAGCTCCATATACCGGCCCCCAACTCAGGCAGAGACTCCCTGCTTGACCAGAGATTACCCTGTAAGCCAGAAGTTTAGCCCCAGTGTGGGTGGAGAATTTCTTCTCAGCCACAGGCCGTACCAGTCAAAAGATCAGAGAGGAAATGGAAACCAAGGAACACCACCCAACAAAGACAAACTCAGAAATTGGCACCTAGACCTATAATCACCCAAAATCCAGATAGATGCCTAGATACCAGCATAAGAATGTAATTAGCGACACCACTAGAGCCCAGCTGCCCTAGTCTATCACATCCAAGTATACCAACACAACTGAAGCACAGAAAAAGACACTATAATGGCAACAATGGCAATTCTACCAGACCTTTCTGTTTTTTTGATTTTTTTGAGGCGTAGTTTCTCTGTATAGCCTTGGCAGCCCTGGAACTTCCCTGCAGATCAGGCCAGCATGGCATGGTGACTCTAAGGGTACAGTAGTGACATACATACATTGGTAGTAACAGACAACTCTCCAGTTGGACTTAAGACCTATCTGCTCAACAAGAGGGAAAACATGACTGGCCTCAGAAACTGAGATAACTACTTAGTGGTAATGAAGTCATGGTTATTGGAGGAGAATCTATAACCACTAATTTACTAAACAAGCATCATCCGCAACAACAATCTACAAACATCTCTCCTTATGTCCACAGATAAGTGTAATTCTCACTACTTACCTTCTTTTCAACAGCGAGCATTACAGAAAACCACAGCCTGGCAAAACGCAGAATTTTGGAGCCCGGTTTTTGCTTCATCTTTTTAAGATTTTATCTTCTGTCCTCTCTTTCATTCTGTTCCCATAGATTCTTTATTTCTTATCAAAATTTTAATTCAATAATTTCTACAGGATTATGTGTATAACAGAGGGAGAGGTATGGGGAGAAATGACTAAAACCTTATGGTGGATTGTTTTTCCACCTAGTGAAATATGGACTATAATATTAATGTAACTTTTCATTGTTTCAACTTCCTCAGATTAATCATCCCTGAAATAAAGCAAAAGCTTCTTTTTTTTAAAAAAATCTAATGCTATTTTTGGACACTCGTTTTTTATTGTTATTTTTATTGAGTTTTCAATATTATTTTCTTTTGGATTTCTTCCTATTTGATCAGATTGCATCAATTAAATATTTTTACAACATAAAAAGGAAAAAAAGAAAAAGACATTGAAACAAAGTTTATGGAAATAATGAATATTCCTAAAGAGAAAAAAAATCCCTTAAAGAAATCAAGGAAAAGGCAAGCAAAAAATTAGAGGAAATGAATAAATCCCTTTAAAAGAGCCAAGAAAAAAATAAACAGTTGAACGAAACAAACAAAAGTCTTCAGATCTCAAAATGGAAATAGAAGCAATAAAGAAAACACAAATTGAGGGAATTCTGGAAATAAAAAAATCTATGTAAGTAACTACAGAGGCAAGCTTCACCAACAGAACACAAGAGGTAGAAGAAAGAATCTCAGACATTAAAGATATGATAGAAGAAATAGGCACATTAGTCAAAGAAAATGTTAAATCTAAAAAATTCCTGGTGAAAACCATCCAGGAAATCTGGAATGCCAAGAAAAGCTCAAATCTAAGAACAAAAAGAATAGAAAGAGAAGAATCCCAGCTCAAAAACCTAGGAAATATTTTTTAAAAATTATCATAGAAGAAAATTTTCCTAACTTAAAGAAGAAGATGCTTATAAAGGTACAAGAATCATAAAGAACACCAAATAGGTCAAAAAATAAAGTTTCCTTCCCATATATTAACTAAAACACTAAGCGTACAGAACAAAGAAAAATATTAAAAGCTGCAAGGGGGAAAGAGTGTGTAATACATAAAGATCTATTAGAATTACACCTAACTTCCCCAGTGGAGACTCTAAAAGCCAGGCAGACCTAGACAGACATCCTCTAGACCCTAAGAGACCACAGGGGCCGACCCAAACTATCCATCTTTCAATCACTATAGATGGAGAAAACAAGATATTCCATGACAAAGTCTGGTGTAGGAGGGTCTTCTTTCTATGTGTTGCTTTCATTAGTTAAATAGAGACTGCCTTGGTCTTTTGATAGGACAGCAGCTTAGATAGGCAGAGTAGACAGAACAGAATGCTGGGAGAAAAGAGGCAGATGCAGAGAGCCGCCCACCATGAAGCTGCCAGGTCAGACATGCTGAATCTTTCCCGGTAAGCCACAACCTCGTGGTCATATACAGATTATTAGAAATGTGTTGAATCAAGATGTAAAAGTTAGCCAATAAGAGGTTAGAACTAATGGGCCGGGCAGTATTTAAATGAATACAGTTTCTGTGATTATTTTTGGGTTACACTAGCCAGGCAGCAGGAAACACAGGCTGCTCCTCATTACTACAGAGCAAAAAGTTAAATTTAAACAACATCTATCTACCTACTGTCCTACAGAAGGTACTGTACTGGAAGGAAAACTCCAACCCAAAGATATTAACTACACCCATGAAAACACAGGAAATAATCTCACACCAGAAAAAAACAAAAGGAGGGAAGCACACACATGAACACACACGCATGCACTCACATGTGCATGTACATACCATCACCACCACCATTACTAACAACAAAATGACAGAAATTAACAATCATTGGTCATTAATATCTCTCAATATCAATTGTCTCAATTCCTCAGTGAAAAGTCACAGACTGACAGATAGATATAAAACAGAACCCAATCTTTCTGTTGCATACAGGAAACATACCTCAACATCAAAGATAGACATTAGCTCAGATTAGGGGCTTGGAAGAAGATTTCCCAAGCAAATATATCTATTCTAACATCTAACAAAATACACTTCAAACTAACTTAATCAAAATAGATGGGAAAGGACACTATAGACTCATCAAAGGAAAAATCCAACAAGATAACATTTCATTTCTTAACATCTATTCCCCCAAATGCAAGGGCACCCACATTTGTGTAAAAAAAGAAGGAAGAGGGGGAAGAGGGAAAGAGGGAAGGAAGGAAGGAAGGAAGGAAGGAAGGAAGGAAGGAAGGAAGGAAGGAAGACAAAAACAAAAAATTACTAATGTTTATTTCACACATTGATAGTAGGAGACTTCAATATTCCACTCTTACCAAGTGAAAGCCATCCAGACAAAAACTAAAACAGAGAAATACTGGAGCTAACAGATGTTATAAATCAAGTGGCCCTAACAGATATCTATAGAACATTTTACCCAAACACAAAAGAATATACCTTCTTATCAGAACTTCACATAACCTTCTACAAAATTAACACAGTACTTAGCCAAAAAACAAGTCTCAACAGACAGAAGAAAATTGAAATAATTTCCTGTATCCTATCAGACAACCAATGGATTAAAGATGGATTTCAACAACAACAGAAAGCCTGAAAATTCATGGCAACTAAGCTACTATGTTGAATGAAAACTCAGTCAAGTCAGAAATAAAAAAGAAATTAAAGATTTTCTAGAATTTAATGAAAATGAATACACAATACCCAAACTTATAGGACACATGAATCTGGTGCTAAAAGGAAAGTTCACAGCACTGAGCTCCTACATAAAAATCTTGGAGCGATCTCATCCCAGCAACTTAATAGAACACCTGAAAGTTTCAGAATAAAAAGAAGTAATTACACCCAAAAGGAGTAGACAGCAGGAACTGAGGGCTGAAATCAATAAAATAGAAAGAAGGAGAAAAATACAAAGAATCAATGAAACAAAGAAAAGTTTCTTTGAGAAAATCAACAAAATAGACAAATCCTTATTCAAACTTATCAAAGACACAAAGAGAATATTCAAATTAACAAAATCAGAAAGGAAAAGGGGCACATAACAACAGACACCAAAGTGATCCAAAAAGTCATTGTCATATTTTAAAAACCTGTACTCTATAAAAGAGGAAAATCAAAAAGAAATGGACAAATTTTTTGATTGATACCATTTACCAAGGTTAAATGTAAAAGTACAATGTAAAAGTACTCAGCAGTTGAAATAAAAGAAAGACGTCATGAAATTTTTGTTTGTTTGTTTGTTTGTTTGTTTTTCGAGACAGAGTTTCTCTGTGGCTTTGGAGCCTCTCCTGGAACTAACTCTTGTAGACCAGGCTGGCCTCGAACTCACAGAGATCCGTCTGCCTCCGCCTCCCGAGTGCTGGGATTAAAGGCGTGCGCTACCACCGCCCGGCGACGTCATGAAATTTGCAGGCAAATGTTTGGAATGAGAAAAATTCATCCCAAGTGAAGTAACCCAAAGCCAGAAAGAAAAACATGCTATGTGCTCACTCATAAGTGGGTATTAGCTGTAAAGAAAAGGATAATCAAACTACAATCCACAGAACTAGAGAGGCTAGGAAACAAGGAGTGTTCTGCGGGGGGAGGGGGCAGGGGGACACATGAATCTACCAAGGAAGGGGAAATAGAATAGATTTTGAGGATGGACTGGTAGTGGGTGAGGATGGGATAGGAGGGATTAGATGGGGGTGATGAAAGGCAAGATGACTGGAGTAAGGGGACTTAATAGGAAGACTTATAGGATGATATGGAAACCTAGTGCAGTGGACTCTAGGAGAATAACCCTAGAAAGGACTCCTAGTGATGGAGAATACGGACCCTGAATCATCCATCTTTGTAACTAAGCAAAGTTCTAGTGGTGGAACTGGCACACTGACCCAGACACACAACCTTCGACCTACAATTTATCCTGCCCATGAGATATGATGGGGCAATGTTGGGGCAGAACTTGTGGACCAATGACTGGTCTAATTTGGAGCCCACACCATGAAAGGGAGCCCATGCCTGACACTACCTGGATGACCATGACCCAGGGGAGCCTGGATAAACCAAAGACCGAGGGTAGAACCAAACATGATTGGCTAATTTTAAAAAAAAAATCAATGAAATTATTCCTTCTATAATCACAGATCATTGCCTAGCCCACTTGTCATCAGAGTTGACTGCCTTATGGCAATTGATGGGAACAGATGCAAAGACCCATAACCAAACATTAGGTGAAGAGACAGCCAAGGTTGGAGTCTCCATATGGTTCCTCCCCTGGGGGAACCCTGCAGAAAAGGTGAAGCAGTGGGGCTCATGGGGGCTTACAGAATCTGAAGAGGCAACTGAAGAACCTGCATGGGTCTGTGCTAGGTCCTCTGCATATATGTTATGTTCTTTGCTTGGTGTTTTAGGGGGACTCCTGACAATGGGAGTGTCTCTGACTCTTTCGTGTGTTCCTGGGATCCCTTCCTTCTACTGGGTTGCCTCTCACAGATTTGATATGAGGGTTTGTGCCTCATCTTATTGCATCGTGTTGTGTTGTGTTTGGTGATCTCCCTGGAAGGCCTACTCATTTCTGGGAGGGGTGTGTGTGTGTGTGTGTGTGTGTGTGTGTGTGTGTGTGTATCTGAGGGAGGGGGCTAGGAGTGGAGCAACTTTTAGGATTATTGTATGAGAGAAGAATAAAGAAACATTAAAAAACACATAATGCAAAATTTTAAAAAAGGATGATTCAATTGAATGATAGATTTTTAATATAACAAAGATTCTCCATTGAACTTTAATAGGTCTGCAAACAAAATTATAAAAGAAGGTATTCTAGGGCTAAGCTCTTATTGTAACATCTTGAGGAGTAAAGTTTACGTCCCAGAGCCCATGGCCTGCAAATTCTTGTGACTCTGGTTCTGGGGTATTCAACAACCTCTTCTGTCTTCTACATGGACACAGGTGCAAATATCCACATAGGTATGCACATGTGCATACACATAAACAAACTAAACATATTTTTGAAAGAAAAAAAGACATTCCGGTATTGTATCAAAAAGCAAATTTGTTATGTTCTTAAGTCTACCATTTGTGATGTTTGTTATTTTGTTAAAATTGCAGTTTGTCAGGATACAATCTACAGCCCCAGAGAAGCTAAGTAACAAGGAGAACCCTAATAGGGATGCATGGATTGCCCTGGAAGGGGAAATAGATGAGATCTCCTGAGTAGACTGGGAGCAGGGGACAGGACAGAGGGGAGTAGATGGGGCCCAGTGAACACAAGGCACTGGAATGGTTGAGCTGGGGGAGTGACAGAGACGGAGAGCAATGAAAGAAAGCTATCTTGATAAAGGGGGCCATTATAGGATTAGGTAGAAACCTGGTACCAGGGAAATTCCCGGGAATCCACAAGAATGACCCCAGTTAAGATCCATAGTAAGAGTGGAGAGGATGCCTGAATCAGCCTTCTCCTATAATCAGATTGGCAACTACACTAATTGTCATCATAGAACTTTGATACAGAAACTGATAGAAGCAAATGCAGAGATCCATAATCAAGCACTGGACTGAGCTCCAAGAGTCCAGTCAAGGAAAGGGGGGGGGATTATTTGAGCAAGGGGGTGGGGAGTTAAGATCATGACAGAGAACCCCACAGAGAGAGCTGACCCAAGCTCCCAAGAGTTCATGGACTCTAGACCAATAACCAGGAAGCCTGCATGGGACCAACATAGGACTTCTACTTGTGGGTTAGAGTTGTGTGGCTTGGTCTGTTTGTGGGGCTCCTAGCAGTGGAACTAGGATCTGTCCCTGGTGCACGAGCTAGCTTTGTGGAACCCTTTCCCTATGGTGGGATTCCTTGCTCAGTCTTGATGCAGGAGGAGGAGCTTGGTCCTGCATCAGGTTGATATACCAGGCTTTGTTGACCTCCCATCGGAGGTCTTACCATTTTTTTTTGAGGAATGGATGGAAGCAGGGCTAGAAAGGAGGTGGGGGAGGGAACAGGAGGAAAGGAGGGAGGGGAAACTGTGGGTGGTATGTAAAATAAATGAAAGGTCTAAAATTAAAAAAAATTAAAAATTGTAGTTTGTGGCATCGTTTTCTTCATTATTATAAAATACTGACTTTTACATTGATCTTTATGTTTGTCATTTTATAGTCTTTTCCTTTTTTGTTGTTGTTGTTGCTGAAGACAAGGTTTCTCTGTGTAACAGCCCTAGCTGTACTAGACCCTGCTCTGTAGACCAGGCTCGCCTCGAACTCATAGGGACCTGCCTGCCTCTGCCTTCTGAGTGCTGGGATTAACGGTGTTCATCACCACCACCTGGTTTATAGTCTTTTCTTTATGAATGACTCCAAACTGAGAAAGCTTCAGAAACTACTGTACCTCATTGGCCTCTGTTCTCAATCCATCTCTCTCTAGATAGGAAATTGAACATTTATGCATACTCTATTGGAGACCATTATGTAAAGTAATGTGATATCATTCAGCCATAAAAAGGAAGGGACTACCATCACTTGGCACAATACGTATGAATGTTGAACATTTACTAAATGAAAATAAAACAGATGGAGAAAAACAAATACTGTTTGATTCCACTTATCTGTTGGATCTAAGAAAAAAAGAAGAAGAAAAGTTAAAGCAGAGAGTGCTGAAGGACAGGAAATAGGGAGGGAGACACTGGTGCAGTGATAAGATGAGCAAATAAAGGTGACTTAGTGGACATAAAGGGACAGTTCATCAGACTGGTTCTTTTATTTAAAGATAGAGTGATGAAGTAGCCATCAAATACCCATTAACACAGCACAGACACACAGAGTCCTAGAGGCGATAGAGTTACGCATTGAGGTAGGCTTCTGGATGCCCCAGGGCCTGAGCCACAGCATTTGTAGGCCATTGCTACTGGATTGTGAACCCTGGTCCTCGTGATATTTCAGTGTAATTATAAACCATATTAACTCATGTTGTGTTTTAAAATGTAAACATGACTTGGCTGGTTATACTGTGTTTGATACATAGCAAATTAATAGAGTGAAGATCTATTTTTTCTAGAGTATTAGTTATCTCTGGCATATGTTGAATCTTCGTTAGATTTTAGTTGACTGAAGCACGGCCTTCACTGTGCCAACTTCTCTCCTTTAGCACTAAGGTACCTCTTGATGGCTCTGCTCTCTTTCCTGCCAAAGCAGTGGAACTGAATTGAAATAAAGGGGTTTTTCTTTAGGTATTAAAAATCATAAGTCTTTTCAATATTGTTAACAGTAAAACTTGTCTAATCACAATTGCAAGATGTTGCCTCCAGCAAACCCTCCAGATGTCTCCTGGCATAACACCCTCAACTGACAGAGGACTGACTTCTTGCTGAGGGAGGAGGGAGAAAGGCTGGGGTCTCCCAGAGGGGGCTGCTAAGCTCTCAGGAGCTAGCCTGTTCTCACATCTGCCTTTCCTCACTGCAATCCTCTCCTGGACGTGACCCTCACAACTTTTTTAAAACAATATCTGGTCTGGCAAACATACTCATCATTATGGTAATTACAGAGGAAACCAAACAAATCATCCCCTTATTTGGCATACCTTAAACAAAGATAGCGTCATCGCTTTGCCAGAACACCCATTAGATCATGCGACTCCAACCAGCTTCTCAGATCAAGTTGGCAAAGTCAAATATTTACTTACTTTCCCATCCAACCCTTTTTCTCCCACCCTGTTTACGGGCTTGGTGGTGCAGTGGCTCCAACAATTTAATGGGAAGGCTAAATGGAGGGTGACCTAGCTTTCTTTTGCCTTTAGAATTATAAATGTCCAAAGTTAAATAAATTAAAAATCTCCCTGACTTTGCTCCAGGACTCCCCAGTGCTTCCAAATTGATCCTCCCATGACAGGGAATCCAAATGGCAACTTCAAATTCCTCTATTCGAAATTATAATGCCATGTACCTTCTAGAAGGTTCTGGAGAATGGGGGTTCAGGTGGGGGGAGAGACTCTTTCAGGATCATTGCAAAGCAGAGACAGAGACCACGGGCTAATTTATTCTATAGTGTACCTATCTGTGAGTGGCCCCTGCCTGGTTCCTTCTGGGGATTGTATCTCTGGACCAATTCCTATTCCCTGACCTCTGCTCCCTAATGGAGACCATCCACGGAGCCCCAGAGTCCTAGGATTGCCCAGCCTGGTATGCAACCCAGCTTCCAGGTAGACACAGACCCAATTAGCTGCAGAAAGACTCATGTCCACCGATGCACAGGAGAGCAACACTGTCTTTTCTCAAGGCTCCTTTTCTAATCATGAGCACAGAGAAGCAGGACGGCTGAGTAGTGCTGAATCAGCAGCTCGGTCCCTGAAGCCCGTAAAGGACCTATCAAGTCAACATCTAGAGCCTTTATGTTAGAACTGCAGGGAGACTGTGTGGGGTCAGTCCTTGCTAGAAAATTCTACAGGTTCTCACAGTTCCACCTGCTGAAAGGAAATCTCATCCGTAGTGGTTTCTAAAAGACTTCCAGACGTCCTTCTCGTGGTCCCTGGACCCTATGTTATAGGAACACATCTCCTGCCATTCGCTCTGTTATGAGCACACTATTCCCTAAAGCTCACTGGAGCCCACACTGGGTGATTAAGGACAGGAATGAGAATCAGTTTCGAGGCTCCCCTCACCCCAGTGCCATGGCATCTCCAGCTGGAAGCTCATCAGTACTGACCTTCAACATTAAGCTTTCACAAGTGGTGAGGTTTTGTCTGGGAAAATCCCAAGCAGCATGAGAAGGAAGAGGTGAGTGGAGTCTGTTTCACCATGGGTCCTGTGGTTTTCTCTATATCTGCCTTTGATTTACTCAGTGATTCAAAAAGATACCTTAAGCCTCACTGCTGGGGGTCCATTCTGTCTTCCTCTCTCCCACCTGCCAGTACTAACTCACTTCCTCCTTCCTCAGCAGAAAACTGGAGGTTTCGCTGACAAACCATTAAAAGGTATAGGTTGCTGCATGCTATTTCAGTCAGCTATACCACAACAAGGCTGTGAGAATGATGTTTGAAACTGTCTTTGAATTGTAGCTAGCCATTCCAAGAAAAATACGCGTATGCAAAATAAATGCCGGCGGGGTAGATTTTATCCAATAACTACTGCTGAGAATTAACGGCTCTGAATGAAATCACCCAACAGGGTGAAGGGCTAAGAAAGTGCGTGCACAGCAGATCAATCCTTTCTTTGTGTCTCGGTTGACACACAACAGTAGCACGTATTTGCCGCTCAGCACCCCGTTTGGAGACATGTGTTCACTAGGGAATGGTCTCATGGGGATAATTAGTTGTCTGTCATTTCCTACACATCTTATTTTTTATGAGAGCATTAGAAATCCTCTCCGCTGGCTATTTTGAAATCCCAAGTCCACGATAATTATTTTTAACTATTTGTCACCGTACAATATAATCTTGGCTATGGGATGGTTGTAGGTCCTGGGTCAGCACTACGCTAGAGAGTCTTTGTCATTCTTCTCTAGAATTTAGAACTTAACAGGGCAGAGTCTGAGGAAGTGCCCACTGCAAAGCCTCTCAGCTGATGAACTTACCCACAGATAGCATCTGGAAGTAGCTGGGCTAGAAGTAAGTGAGAGGAACTGGGGGCAGGGGAGTGGAATGGGCCACTGAGCTCACGCAGGAACAAACGTCAGGGGCTCAGAGAAGCACTGGCTGTGGGATTTTCTAGACCACTTCCTTGTTGGGCATTGGAGAAAACTGTCACGTGCCAAAGCTAATGAGGGCCGTAGAGAGATCCTGCACACAGTCATCAGTACCACGTCTACTGAGTCTGGCGAGGGCCATGCCGGGGGGTGGGGGCGGGGGGGAGGGAGTTCTGTACACAGTCATCAGTACCATTTCTACTGAGGCTGGAAGCAAAAAAAAAAAAGAGAGAACCCTGACACAGTGAGAGCATCCCCAAAGATGTATCCCAAAGAAAGCTTCACACTGGTACCCTCTGGAGCAGGGAGTGCCTCCCACAGGTCATGTTACTCATGTGGAAAGCCCACTGTTGTCCATTAACAGAGGACACAAGACCACGGTGAGTACACAGAGCACTGTTCACACCTTAGAAAACACATTTGGAGCTGCAGAAATGGAAGATGACTGCATGGCACATTGGTTATCTTGATGTAGCTCAGCCGAGGGCCCTTCATGTGGGACAGGAGAAACAATCACAAGAGAAGCTGTGTCGTGTCGGGGGTCAGGGGTACAACAATGTCGCATTCAGAAACATGTGCCAATGAGATGGAAACATGAAAATAACTAGGACCAAGTCGCGGACAGTGGCCAGCTATGTGGGAGGGTCACCGCAAGGACTTCACAGACATCACCAGCCTTAAGGAGCAACACTAGTCTTTGAACTCTGCGTATAGGCTGCACCCTCTAATTTAGTCTAATGACGGTTGTTACTGTGGTGCTGGGGACAGAATCCAGGGCTCTGCTGGTGCTACACAGACCCTCTCCCACTGGTCCATACCCCTGCCAACACATCCTTCCCTGCAACATACCACAACCAGGAAGGGGATAATTGCTCCCCACCATGGGCACCCAGGAGCACTTCCTAGGATGTTAAGAAATTAGGAGCCTCTATGTCTCTAGTACTGGGTGCTCCATTTTTAAACAAGCTATGAAAAGAGAAAGAAGTATTGGATTTTAAAATGAAAATGTCTGAGAGTGAGCAAGATGGAGACTCATGACCCACCTTTCCATCACAGATGCGGCTGCTCAAGCTGGAAAATGCCTGCTCCTCCACCTTCACATCACAGATGCAGCTGCTCAAGCTGGAAAATGCCTCCCTCCCCCACCTTCCAGGCAGCACTGGAAGTCTTGGGATGCAGTCCTTGCTGTGAAGAGTTAAGTACTATAAACTAAATCTGAATCTAGAGTAGATCTTCTGTTTTTCTTGGGATCAGACTTGGGACCCCAAATTTTAGCGCAGATCTTTATTTATTCTCTGTTTCTATCTCTGTCTCTATGTCTCTGCCTCTCTCTCACCTCCAGCCTATCTCTCTCTCTCTCTCTCTCTCTCTCTCTCTCTCTCTCTCTCTCTCTCTCTCTCTCTCTCTCTCTCTCTCTCTCTCTCTCTCTCTTTCTCTCCTCACAGTCTCATTAAGTTGCCCAGGCTGGCCTTGAATTCACTCTGGCTCAGACAGGCCTCAACCTTTTGGTCTTTCTATCTCTGATTTGAGGGATTCCAGTTCTATGCCATTAAGACCCCATGGATGCCTCAGGTGTTTCTTTGGTTCCATCTCGTTCTAAAGACCACATGCTGCCCCATTATTCAAAATGGGTACAGCCATCCTTCCACGATGACATACTCAGTGCTCATAAACCCCAGGAGAGATGAATTTTTGCAAACACAAAACAACTAACCAGCTTCAAACATTTTATTGTCCGTAAGTTGAACAGAGTAAAGTACTCAGCCTGTGTGATCAGTGAGGTCCTTGATACTTGCCCTGACTGAAAGTCGCATATCTTCCTGTTTGGCCCAGACTTGGCCATTGCATCTGACATTCTCTCTGTCACCTACCTCCGTGTTAGAGAAGAAAAAGCCATGCAGTTGCTAAAGATTGCTTTGTGGCTATAATTTAAATAGCATCCACAATGGACAAATGATATTTGTTCCACCCTTTAAAATGTTTTCGGCAGGACAGGTTAGAAGGACCGAGGTGCATTTGTGACCATGATGGGCCAAGCTGGGAGATAATCAAATGTTGAGAAGGAATTTTTTTCATCTTATTATAGAAAACAAACAAACCAACAAACAAAAATCATAACAGAACTTGGCCTGAAGATTATGTTGTTTTAGAAATTCAAAGATCACCGTTTTCCTTTTATGGATCTAGGAAGGGGGAAATCCTTCCACCAGCTGCCAACAGCTGCCCTTCCTTGGAGACATGAGGCTGCCTATAGTTGCGACCCCAGTGAGACCGAGAAAAGCAGAGGGACTTGGGTGAAATGAACTTTGGGAAGTTGTTGGTCTGGACTTAGTAGAAATAACGATTCTCTTCTAAGCATTTTGTTCTCAGAACTGACAATGTTCTAGTTTTTGTCCCATTCATTGAAATATTGAAACTTTCCGTACATAAAGATGATCATATTTGCTTGGCATTTTGTTTGTTCTTAAAAGTAAATGAAATATCCCATTAAAGAACTTGTTCTTGAACGAATTATTGTCTCCCTGCTTTATTGAGACATAACTGACATAGAAGAAATTGTAAGTATTGATATATAATTTAATTAGCTGTGACAAATGCATAAACTTGTGAATTCATCACCCAAATTAAGGTGAATACCTGTATGTACGGCCTGTAAAGCTGTTTGCAGGAACACGGTGTGAAGTGTATCATTTTGATGTCCTTGGTTTTAACCATAGGCACTATGCTGTACAGCAGATCTCTAGGGTGGGTTCTCCTAGCATAATCCATTCCATTCTCATTGGATAATCTCGCACTTCCACATCCGCACAGCCTGGGAGTAAGTGACTGCACTTAGGATAACTCTTCCATATTCATCCATGCAGATCATAAGATACACTGAAGACTGAGTAAGCTTGAATCAAAAACTGCATTTTCTTTGTCTGTCCATCAGTCAACGAGCATTTAGTCTGTTCTGCATCTTGGCTATTGTGAATCATGTCATGGGATACATGTATGTGCAGGCATCCTGCCAGGTTGCAGCTTCAGTTATCTTGGCTGTTTGTCCAAAGTTTGATTTCTGGATCACATGATACTTCTACTTTTTAATCTTTGAGGAATCCTGTGCTGTTTTCAATAATTGACTTGCCACTTGCCACTTCTACCAATAGCACAAGAACAACAATTTCCCCACATCCAATATTCAGCTACTGTTTTTATTTACAGTAGACAATTTAACAGGAGGTATGGGGGTGAGAGAAAACTGTAGTTGTGATTTGCATTTTCTTGTGACATTGGGCACCTTTCATTGCATCTCTTGGCCATGTTTTTAAATGTATTTCATATTCAAAAAACTCACTATCAATGACATGGAGATTGTTTCTTGCTCTCTTTCAGCGGGTTTTATGGTTTTAAGTCTTATGCTTCCAATCTTTAACCCATTTTCAGCTGTTTTTGGTTCATGATTAGAGAACATAGTCCAGTTCATTTCTACTTTGAATAAACCCCATTACTATACTCCATATAGTGGGCACAAAGCTAAACTGATGTCTGTAGTGACGTGACCCAATATATCTCATGAGAAGAGCAGAGAATGGGTCATGATCCCCAGTGTAACACTAGGAGCAGAAATTGGGGCCAGCAACCAGGCTTTCTGATGTCCCTGGAAACCACACTTGGAAGCACCTGGTCTTCTCTTTTATAAACATCTCAGTGAAGGCCAACAGTGTAAGCAGAATCCTGCTGCCCTGGGAGCATGACTGTCCCACAGCCCCTACCCCTGAGTGTCTTAGAGTACCAGAGCTCCACCAGTGCAGTTCCCAGGATGTGGCCCTTGTCCAGCATTTTCCACTGGCATTGATCATGTGGTTAGAACCTGTCCTGTTCCTGCATCTATGAATGGCCATACCCAGGGAATTAACTCCCTTCTGCTCATCAAACACTTCCTTACCACTGACCAAGGTTGGAGTATTTCAATCTTTCTTTAACTTAACCACAGTTCTCTTTCTTAACATGTCCTGGGTCATTATAATAAGTAACCCATCTCGAACCTGGGGCTCTATGGATGGTTCTGGAAGTTCCAATAATCCTCATGTTGTGTTAGTTCCGACTGAATATGGCATCTATCAAAAGGCCTTTGTTATGGTCAACATCATGCATGGAGGAGTAAACCCACGATTTTAGTCCACTTTGGCTCAACATGTAGGTAAACACAACAAAGTCAGACTCAACTGTAGATTTTAGAAAATTGAACTAATTGTTGGTCCATTCAAAGGAACACCTGAATGAAGCAGAGAAAAGGTCAGGGAAGGGGAGCTTTGCAACTTTACAGACAAATCAGGGCCACAGTTGGGCACTCAGGGAAGTTTATGGGACTGAGAGTTGGAACTTTTAAGAGCGCTGCCTAAAATCACAGAAACTGGTTCAGTTTTCAACTTTGTAATGACAAATCCATTGCTCCTGATTCTTTGCAATCTGAGGACAAAGCAATCAAGGCCATTGGTGGCTTCTGAGAATTAGATGAAGAGCAATCGATAGTAGGGACCAATGCGTCCAGATGGCATTTTCTATTCTGTCCCAGGTTACTTTGTGAAGTTTTGTCCCAGGCAGTTCTTTTACACAAGCCATACAGGGTGGATTTCTCACCTCTGTCTTTTCTCTTTTAATCTGAGTATCATGGAGATATGGTTTGAAGGCTGAAAGGTGACTGGTCAGCAATATGTTTTTACAACTGACATTTGAAGACCCCTTACCCTGACTTAGGAGACCCGGGTCACAAGGTTGCCAGGATGGCCAGTTATGTTTGAGTTTCAGATATGTAAAAAGTGAGATGAGTCTACCTGTGGCATTGTATGTTACATTAGATATACTTTTGATGAGTTTGTGTAATTTAACTGAATTTCAATTTTTTATTAGATATCTGTTTCAGTTTGCCAATTCTGAAAATCAATGTATCATCCATGGTTATTGCTAAGATCACAAGAATACATTTCTGGACACATTTGGTTTGTTGTTTGAGAACCTCATCCATGCATATAATGTGTTTTGATCAAATTTCCCCACCCCTTTAATATCTCTTCTATTACTAACACTGACATCCTATCCTACCTTCATGAGTTTTATTTTTGTAACATCTATCAAGCCTACTTAGTGCTGCCTGTATATGCACAAGTGTTGGGCTGTGTGCTGGATTGTAGGTACCCAGTATTTTAATGGCTGTTCAATGCCCAAGGGGAGTACTGAAACCTGAGGGCCTTGGTGGTTTGGTGTCAACTGAAGTGAATGAATAATGTCTTTATCCAAATGTCTCTTTCATACCACTCTTGAGCTGTACACAGTCCACAACTCTCTTGAGAAGGTCCTATTGTTTAATTATTTAATTTTTATTTGTGTGTGTTAGGTGTGTGTGTGTGTGTGTGTGTGTGTGTGTACCACATGCATGCAATTACTCATGGAGGCCTGAAGAGGGCATCAGAAACCCTGGAACTAGAGTCAAAGGCAGAGCTGTGTCTAACGTGTCTATCATGGGTGCTGTGAACAGACGTCCTCTGCAGCAGCAAGTGCTAGTAAGCACTGAGCCATCTCTCCAGCCCCAGGTCTTGGGCTTTGATGCTTCTCTGAGTCTCTGCTACTGTCTCTACAATATGGGATGATATGTCTAATTCTGTTTGGGGAACAAACCTTACTTTTGTCAGCTTGGTTGCTCACCTTCCTGGACCTGGGGGGAGTTGGGAGGACCTTGGACTTAACATAGAGTAGGGAACCCTGATGGCTCCTTGGCCTGGAGAGGGAGGGAGTGGGGGTATGGGTGGAGGGGAGGGGAGGGAAGGGGGAGGAGGAGGGGAGGAGATGGAAATTTTCAATAAAAAAATGAGAAAAAAATAATAAATAAATAAATAAATAAAATCTAAGTGAGTATCACACATCTCTGAGTCCTTCTCTGACTCTTCCAAGCATAACACATTAAGAAATCAAGACTCTCTCATCTCTTATCCACAAACAGAAATGTATTATTGGTGCTGAGTCAAGAGAACCAATTCACAGACCAAGATTTTAAAAACACTAAATCTGAAATGTTAAAGTCAAAAGCGGACCCATTGGTAGTTGATGGGAAAGCCTGGGATTAATCCATGGAGGTAAGTGGATCTCAAGACCCTGTAACTGGACATTGTCATCAACCCTTACAGGCTACAACAAGACAAATAGCCCTAGACCAGTGTAGCCACTCTGCATTGCATTTCTTTCTGGAGAGTAATGACCTCTCTTTTCATACATCTTGGCAGTTTTTCCCTGTGGTCCTGTACCCAACAGAACTTCAGATGTAGGAATTGGCCACTTACATCACCTTAATTTGAAACACTAAACACAGGTTCTACTAAATCTAATATAAAAGAACAAACTTAGAAGAACTACAGCAGAAAGTCTAGAATCCATCTTTAGCTGTAGGAATTAACTTTGTTTCTTTGTTAAAATCACTCTTTAATTCTTCATATTTTCACCAATAACTTCATATAAACATCTCTCCTGACACTGACTTTTTATTCAAAAGAATCAGAACTTCTGTGGGAAAATATGTGGCTCTACAGGTGCAAGGTACATTTCCAAAGCGAAAGCTTTGGAAAAAAGGATATTAATAATGAGTTCTACCCCATTTATTCTGCAATCGAGTGCCTTGCTATGTTCTTCATTTATATGTTGCTCTGGCCATTTTTAGTATGTACACAAATTGATTAAAATCATTGCTTTAAAATTATGATTGCTGTCACCTTGCAAAATTATAAATGGTGTGTTATATATATATATATATGTGTGTGTGTGTGTGTGTGTGTGTGAATTATAAATTCTTCAAAGAATAATCACATAAGGGATTCTCCTGTGGTGACATTGTGCCATTTTGAAGAAGCAAGATGAATAACTTAATAATTTTTAAAGGTATCTTTTGTTGACATCCTTCTTCTGGGTCATTATAAAGTATCCAGACATGGCTGCAGGCTGCTGAGGCACACTAAATGTTTTTTCTGTGCTTCCAGGCTGTCCATGATCCTGCAGTGTCTCCAGCTTTTTAGGCATACAAATAATATCAGATGTTTTTGTTTATATTATTGCCTGTTTTATATTCTCCCTATGTAATTGGTAGAGAACAGTGTGTTACAAGAGTGGCAATGTGTCTATTAGTTCCAGGGTCTATTAGTATTGGCTCAGGGTTGGGGTTCTATTTGTTTCCCATTCTTAGCTTCTGTGGTCATTAATTTGTTTAACTTAACAGGATCTGAAATCACCTAGGAGATAAATCTTGAGGCACACTTGTGAGGGATTGAAATTGTCTGGTTTGGTACACACCTGTGAGGAATTATCTTGATGAGGTTCACTGAGACAGGAAGACCCACTTAAATGTAAGCAGCTTCCTTCTAAGTTCTAGAGCCCAGGACCACAAAAAAAAAAAGAAAATGAGTTGAGAAATTCCAATCCTATTGAAAACTACACACACACACACACAGAGAGAGAGAGAGAGAAAGAGAGAGAGAGAGAGAGAGAGAGAGAGAGAGAGAGAGAGAGAGAGAGAGAGAGAGAGAGAGAGAGAGAGAGAGAGAGAGAGAGAGGCACAACTGGGAAATATGGACAATTCACTGGAAACAAAAAATAAATGGATAGAAACTGTCCCTTATGATGACCATGTGTGGAGTTAATAGCTATGTATCAACTCTTTCAAATATGTGCAAAAACTTAAAGGAGATTATTAACAAACTCATAATGGAAATCAGGAGAATTGCATAGGAACTCATGACAGTATGATTAAAGGGATATTCTGAAAGCACAAAAAGTAAAATTCATGAACTCAAAAGTTCAATAACAAACCCAACAGCATATTTGAGTGGCCACATGAACACACACACACACACACACACAGGAAATAAGCAAATAGGGCTCTGTGGGAAAACCATGGATTCTCTTACCAGACAGACTACCATTCTGATCATTGTGCTGTTTTCCAGAACACATTTACATCATGATCTGAAGAAGTAAGAGCAACTTCAGATTCTCCCCAGTATTTCACTGGAGTCTAAAGACAGAAGAACTATCAGATGCTCTCCATTCATTTAATCAGAGCCCTTCAGTGAGGGAAACATATCTAAATACTGCCTTCAAAATGCCAAAGAAGACAAGTCACTAAAATGGAAATGCATTGCTGGAGGTCAGGCAGAACAATGGCTATGATTAAGACTCTCACAGTCTCTGCCTTGGATTATTTCTTGCCTAGCTACTCAACTCTGCCAATCATAGGGCAGATGCAAATCAGAACTGCTAAGAGATGATCACCTCAGTATGATCAGAACTCTTAGCAAGAAGACCAAAGGACTGGAAAACTGACTGGTCACTGAATTGTGGGAATCTGTCTACTCTCATCCCAATGCAAAAATTACAAATGCATGCCATTGTGCCCAGTCTTATGTGAATGTTGAAGGTTCAAACTCATGTTCTCATGCCTGTGTGGCAGGCATACTGAACCACTGCCACAGTCCCTGGTTGTGATCTTAATAAATAGAATCCATTAGCATTTAGAAGACATAAATCCCCAGGGAAACAGGAAGGAATAGATATATAAAAACCTATCACTGACATCAATCACACCTGCTTGTGGGACGCTGCATTCTTTGTTTTTAAGGTTGGGTGCAAAGCAAGGGTTGCTATTCAGCATGACACAAAAAATCCTCCTGAGTGTGACAAGAAAGCAAATGATAATAAAGCACACACATATTATGATGGCAAGAAACCTCCACTGCTGGGAGATTTTTCATAAAAGATATCCAAAGAATCAACTACATTCTTGGAACTAATAATAAACAATGGTAGGCATTTTTTGATTTTAGGATTCAAAGGTCAGTGCTTTACAATGATCATTGTAAATAATAATGCCTAAAATATGTAACAAAAACTTACAAAATAAGAAAATCAAACTATAGGGAGGACTTTTCCATGTCAGATAGGAAGACTCACTGTTGAGATGTCAGTTCTTCCCATTTTGTCTATAGACTCAGGGCAGGTCCTGCCAAAATCCCAAAAAAACTGAATACATACATTTACATTTGTGTGTAAAAAAAGATTCCAAAGCTAATACTATAGAAAGGAAAATGGCTAGAGTAGCCATTATAGTCCTGAGGCACAAAATAAGAAGCCTGACATTCCCGTTCTTTAAGACCAACACCAAAATAACAGTAAATAATACAGGGTGGTATTGGGCAAAGGTGGACAAAAGAGTAACAGAACCAAATAGAGAGTCTGAAGAGAACCTCCTTACCCTCAGGCCAGGACAGCAGATCTTTAATAAAAGAGAAAAGAGCATCTTTTCAGTAGTTCTACAAAAACTTGCCATTCACTGATAGAGCATAAATCTCAATGTGTGCTTTATACCGTTAGCAAATTCTTAAGAACACAATTAAAATTATAATACTTTTAGAATATAATGTAGGAAAAAACAGGTAACGATGTTTTGAGAGGAGTTTGATTAAACACAGTACCTAAAGCACTATGTATGAAAGAAAAAAAATGGATAAGCTTATCTAGATTAAAAGTAAAAATCTCAGCATTGATGTTGTCAAGGCAAGGAAAAGAAAAGCCACACACTAAGGAGTAAGTATCTCAAAGGATGGGTATGCAGGCACAACACATACACCTCAACTCTTCTTTTTCCATAAAAATCAGCTTTAAGTTCTCTTTTTAAGAATATATTTTATTTATTCCTTGACACTTGCACACAAGTACACAACAAACCGTCATCACATCCATCATTAAACCCCCTTCTGCTGCCCCAAGACACCCCCAACACATCCCTGTTGCACCTTTATGTCGTCTCCTCCCTGCCTAAATCATTCAGCCCACTGAGTCTAATTACTGCTTCCCGCTAGAGTGCCAGCTGACCTACCGGCTTCATCTCGTACAGGTCTTATGTAGGTAACCTCAGCGGCAGTTAGGTCTTGAGTAATGCAATTTACTAAGCATTCGGCACACTTATTCTCCACATTCTGACCAGTGATGAGTCTCTGCATTAACTACTGACCACAGAGCTCTTAAATCTTAATGGTAAGGAGACAACCCAATAAAAAAGGGAAAATATATGACCAGGCATGTTAACCAAGAGGGTTTACTAACAGCAATTATGCTTATGAAAAAATGCCCGGTATCATATGTCATTAGAAAAATGCACTGGTAGACTGAGCTGCAAGTTAAGTTTATCATGAGGAAACTGTACTCACTAATTAGAATGACAAAATTGCCAACAGAGACTTTGCTGCTGGTGAAGCCACTCTAGAGGATGATGGGAAAGTTTCTCACAATCTGCCAAGACAGCTTGGGGGCAAGACAGAAATCTTGCTGGTGAGGAAAGAGTCCAGCATAAAGTATGACGTATATGATTCTGACTGCATCACATTTTGTAGAGGAAGTACCATGGGCTCAGTAAAGGATCCGTGGTTGTATTGTGCAAGGAGGAGGTTGAATAAGCAGAGAACAGATTTTATTTTAAACGACACTGCTGTGCCAAATTCATGCTACCAAACACTGGCCATAACTTTCGGTCCTTCATAAGAGAAAGACCAAGTGCTATATAAATTGTGCACTGTAGCTAACCATGGGGCACCAACGTTGGTGTACAGATTGAGGAAACCTCCTACATTAAAAGCAATAGTTAATTTTATATCAGTCTGAGAGAGGTACCTGCTGCCCAGGCGCTGGTGGAACTTTATTCTGTCTAGGTCCCTGAAGGTATTTCTAGACCAAAACATCTGTATTGATAGACTAGATAATGCAGAATGACCTCCCTTATTTGCTCCACTGACGCCCTGAATAGAAGGAACAGAAAACACCTCCTGTGCGCTCATGAGCTGGCCACTGGTGCTTACCTTGCTTTAGGGCTTGAATCTGCTGGTTTCAAACCAGAGCACTTTATCTACATTTCTGTGTCTCCAGGTCTTCAGCTGAATATTTTGGTATGTTTCAGCCTCCACAAACATGTGAGCTAATGTATTATCACAAACCTGTCTCTCCCTCTATCTCTTTAATTCTCTCCTTCATTTCTCTCTTTCTTTTCTTCTATTTCTTTCCTTACCTACATGCACACACACAAATGTACTTTTCTGAGAATCCCTGACTAATTCATGAACATAAACTATTGATAGGGAAACTGGTCCATAGAGGAGGGAGGTTTCTTTGGGGGAACCCTGAGCTTACTGCACAAATTATCTTTAAATATATAATGTACATATTTAACTCTAGAGAGAATCTTAGCATTTTCAAATATAGCAGCAATAAATAAATAAATAGCAACTGTAAGAAAAATTATGATGATGTTGATATCTACAACTTACAAAGCTTTTAATATAGAAAAATAACATTTAAATGTGAAAATGGACAAACCATATGTATTGTATAACTTAGAGCAATGGGCTAAGTCAATATGGACGGCTTGCCATTAAGGTACATGGAAGTAATTCTTTTTTAAAAAAAATATTTATTTATTTATTTATTTATTTATTATGTATACAATATTCTGTCTGTGTGTATGTCTGCAGGCCAGAAGAGGGCACCAGACCCCATTACAGATGGTTGTGAGCCACCATGTGGTTGCTGGGAATGGAACTCAGGACCTTTAGAAGAGCAGGCAATGCTCTTAACCGCTGAGCCATCTCTCCAGCCCTGGATGTAATTCTTAAACTAAGACATAAATAAAATAATTTATGGATAAGCATAAGAACTCCATTTTATTTTCCTTAGGTTTAACTGTAAGTTAATTTCTGCCTTAAGATTTATTTCTGGTTACGTTTGAGGCCAGCCTCTTCTACATTGTGAGTTCCAGAACAGTCAGTACTACGTAGAGAAACCCTGTCTCAAAAAAAAAAAAAGGAAAAGAAAACAAAAACCAGAAAGTGAGGGCCAAGCTTAAACCTCTAAAGGCCTATTCTCAAACTACACTGAAAGAAGGGAGTGCCTAAGGAAGCTGTGTGCCTGTGTGCACTGCAGTTTGGCTGAGTTTTTTGTTCCACTTAGAAATAGTTCTTGCTGGAAGTCCATCACCCAGAGGCCAGCTGTCCCAACAGCTGAACAACAGCAAAGATTCCCAGCATTCAGATATTGTTTGCCTCCATGTTTTCTGGTACCACTATGTGTTTACTCTGGTTTGGATGTAAACTGATCCTGAATACATCAGCAATAAATGGCCAAGGAGGGAATTCCAGGTCTTATGAAGGCTAGGCTTGTGCTCTACAAGTGTGACCATTTACATAACTACTGACACAGGTGGCCTCAAAGTGATACTGTCACCCTTCAACCATCTACTTGCATGGAGCTGAAAGGGCTATGAACATCTGTATTCCTGTTTTGTATGTGTTTAGAATAGCATGGGAGCTTAGAATGGAGCAAGAGATGCAGATAGATCAAAGGCTTGATATAAGATGCAGTTTTGAGGAAAGCAGCTGTTAAGCTGAGAAAGGAAGGGCACAACCTAGCACTTACCTCTGAAAGAGCTCCCAGATGTGGCTGACTCTCTGAGAATCACTGAGGCCTGAGCAACTTGCCCAGGAGTGTCAGAGGCCAGAGAGCACCTTGAGTAGCTAAGGATCACCACCACAACCACCACCACCACCACCACCACCACCACCACCACCACCACCGAAAGTGACAACAGCAGCTGCTTCCAGCGGTGGCTCCCAGAAGCTAATATAGGAAGTTCCTCTGGTAAAGTCCCAGCCAGCATCCACTGCCATTCATGATACAAGATACCCCCATTACTGCAGCAACCACTGCAACCTCAGCCCCACCTACATCTAGAAGAGAGATCACTAGAGGCTCTGCTCTGCTTGTACCTGAAGGAGTGTTCAACAGAGTTACAGCACCCATCTACACCAATTGGAGGTAGAGGGATTCCCTGAACCACAGGTTCCACCTATAGCTATTAGAGGAAGAGATGGGGAGACAAAAAGGGAAGAATACACTCAATATCCTTAAGAGCAGCATGGCACTAGTGGCTCTACAACAGCAAGACCCAAACACCCAATATAGATGAAGAGAAGAAAACGACCTTAAATAACTTTATGAAGATGACTGAGAACCTTAAAGAGGAAATGAAAAAATCCCTTAAAGGAGTGGAGGAGAAAACAAGCAGAAAAATGGAAAAAAAATCAACAAATCCCTTTTAAAAAAAAACAAGAAAAAGCAATTAAACAGGTGAAGGAAATGGTTCAAGACTTGAGAATGGAAATAGAGGCTATAAAGAAAGCACAAACCAGGGTAATTCTGGAAATGGAAAATTTTGGGTAAATGACCAGGATCCATAATTGCAAGCAAAATCACCAGAATACAAGAGATGGAAGAGAGAATTCAAGCTTTGAAGATACAATAAAGAAAATATTTTCATTGGTTAAAGAAAATGTTAAATCCAACAAATGCTTAACATAAACTGTCAAGGAAATATGTGCCATCATGAAAAGACAAAACCTAAGAATAATAGGGATAAAAGGAGAAGTCCAGCTCAAAGGCACAGAAAATACAAACAAAGTCATAGATGAAAACTTTCCCAACCAACCTAAAGAAGGGCTTGTCTATGAAAGTACAAGAAAGAAGCTTACATAACACCAAATTAACTGGACTAAAAAAAAAGTTACCTCACCACATAATAATCAGAATAAAGAAAGAATATTAAGACGTGCAAATGAAAAGGGCCAAGTAACATATAAAGGCAGACCTGTAAGAATTATATCCAACTTCTCAATGGAAACAATGAAAGCCAGAAGTTCTTGTGTTATTCTTTGAAAGATGGTAAGGCCAGTGGTGGTGGTTCTACAAGGGGAAGTTGGTCCCATGAGGGGCCATAGTGAGTGACCTGGATAGTTCCCAGAGTGACCTGGTGAGTCCCCAGAGGCCTTGGCTGGTAGGAGACCACAACAGGTGACCCAGCGGTGCCCAAAGGCTTCAAGTGGGTCAGTGGCAGTAACCCAAGGGACTGTGATCCCTCAATAGCCCATGCTGTGGCAGGTCACCCCAGGTCTTGGCGGGGTCACGGAGGGGCAGCCAGTCCCACAAGGGCAGCAGTGGGCCATGAGGGGCCACCATGGATCCCACGCAGGTGGGAGACCATGGCAAGTGAAAGAAGGACAGATATGCCATTCAGAGAGTTTAGGTATAGAGTTTATATAGTGCATTATGGAAGGGAGAGGAAAGGAGGAAAGGGAGAGAGAGAAAGCAGCAGCCACCTCCTCAGAAGAGGAACTGGAAGAGAGAAAGAGTACAGGCTAGAGGAGGCAGAAGATCCCTTTGCCTAGGCAGAAGAGGGATGGGAGGGGCTTGTCTCTTAAAGGGACAGGATACCCAGGTGACAAGCCAGCAGCAGATCATAACATCCTGGACAGGCATATGCATACAATAAGAGATCATGGATGCAATCCCAGACTATTATACCCAGCTAAAGTTTCAATCACATTCTGTAGGCTGGCATTTTGTCTTGTTGAACATGTCCTTTGCTTTACAGAAGCTTTTCAGTATCAGGAGGTTCCATTTATTAATTGTTTCTCACAGTGTCTGTGCTACTGGAGTTATATTTAGGAAGTGGTTTCCTGTGTCAATGCATTCAAGGGTACTTTCCACTTTCTCTTCTATGAGGTTCATTGTGGTTGCTTTTATGCAGATGCATTTGGACTTGAGTTTTGTGCATGGTGATAAAGATGTATTTATTTTAATTATTCTACATGTTGATATCCAGCTATGACAGCACCATTTGTTAAATACACTTTTTTTTTCCATTTTATATTTTTTGCTTCTGTGTCAAAAAACAGGTGTTTGTAGGTGTGTAGATTAATATCTGGGTCTTTGATTCAGTTCCATTGGTTTGTTTTTATGCCAATGCCAGGCTGTTTTCCATACTGTAGCTCTGTAGTAGAGTTTTAAGTCAGAGATTGTGATACCTCCAGAAGTTCCTTTTTGGACAGGATTGTTTTGGCTATCTTCAGTTTATTTTTGCTTTTCCATATGAAGTTGAGTACCACTCTTTAAAGGACTGTGAAGAATTTTGCTGGGATTTTGATGAGCATTGCATTGACTCTGGAGATTTCTTCTGGTAAGATTGCCACTTTTACTATGTTAATTCTACCTACCCAAGAGCATGGGAGATCTTTTCATTTTCTGGTTTCTTCTTCAATTTCTTTCTTCAAAGATTTAAATTTCTTGGCATACAGATCTTCCACTTGTTTGGTTAGAGTTATCTTCACAATCCCACATCAGACTTAAGATTGGTCTCCAAAATATACAAAGAGCTCAAGAAATTGGTCATCAAAACAACAAATAATCAAAAAAAGTGGAGTACAGACTTAAACAGAAAACTTTCAACAGAGGAATCTAAAATGGCTGAAAGACACTTAAGGAAATGCTCAACATCCTTACCCATCAGAGAAATGCAAATCAAAACAACTCTGAAATTCTATCTTACACCTATAAGAACAGCCAAGATCAAAAACACTGATGACAACTTAAGCTGGAGAAGATGTGGGATAAAGGGCAAACTCCTGCATTGCTGGTGGGAGTGCAAATTGGTATAGCCCCTTTGAATATTAGTATGGCGATTTCTCAGAAAATTAGGAAACAACCTTCCTCAAGCCCCAGCAGTACCACTTTTGGGTATATATCCAAAGGATGATCAATTGTACCACAAGGACATGTGCTCAAGTATGTTCATAGCAGCATTATTTGTCATAGCCAGAACCTGGAAACAACATAAATGCCCCTCAACCAATGAATGGATAAGAAAAATGTGGTATATTTACACAATGGAGTACTACAAAGCAGAAAAATATTAATGACATCTTTAAATTTACAGGCAAATGGATGTATCTAGAAAACATTATATTGAGTGAGGTAAACCAGAAAGACAAATATCATATATACTCCCTCATAAGTGGCTTTTAGATATAAAGCAAAGGAAACCAGCCTACAATTCATAATCCAAGAGAACCTAGACAACAATAAAGACCCTAAGAGAGATATACATGGATCTAATGTACATGGGAAGTAGAAAAAGACAAGATCTCCTGAGTAAATTGGGAGCATGGGAACCACAGGAGTAAACTGAAGTGGAGGGGAAAGGGAGGGGAGCAGAGAAAAATGTATAGCTCAATAAAATCAATTTAAAAAACTTTCAATCACCATATATGGGGAAAAAACAAGATATTCCATGAGAAAACAATACCTATCCACAAATCCAGCCCTATAGAAAGTACTAGAAGAAAAACTCCAAACCATGAAAGTCAACTACATTAACAAAAACACAGGCAATAGATCATTTCAGAACAGCAAATCCCAAAGAAGGGAAACACGCATGCAATGCCACCAACAACAACAAAAACAAAAATAACAGAAGCTAGTAATCAGTGGTCATTAATATCACTTAATATCAATGGACTCAATTTGTCTATAAAAAGACACAGGCTAACAGATTGGATACAAAAAGAGAATTCATTCTTCTGCAATGTACAAGAATCATCAAAGACAGACATTACCTCAAAGTAGAGGGTTGGGAAAGTTTTTTCCAATCAAGTGGACCTAAGAAACAAGCTGGTGTAGTTATCCTAATATCTAATAAAATAGGCTTCAAAGGAAAATCTACCAAGAGAGATAAAGAAGGTCATTTCAAATTCATCATAGGAAAAATTCATCAAGAGGAAATCTCAATACTGAACATCATTACCCCAAATACAAGAGCACCCATATTTGTAAAAGAAATATTACTAAAGCATAAATCAAACATTAAGCCACACACTAATAGTGAGAGACTCCAGCACCCTACTCTCGCCACTGGACAGGACTACCAGACAGAAACTTAACAGAGAAATAAGGAACTAACAGATATGACTCAAATGGATGTGACAGACATCTACAGAACATTCCACCCAAACACAAAGGAACATACTTTCTTCTTAGCACCTTATGGAACCTTCTCAAAAACTGATCACATACTTGACAATAAAGAAAACCACAACAGATACAAAAAGATTGGAATAACTCTGTGTATTTTATTGGATTGCCACAACTTAAAGTTAGAATTCAATAGCAACACTAATTGCAGAAAGCACACAAACACATGGAAACTGAACAATGCTCAACTGAATCACCACTGGGTCAAAGAAGAAATAAGGAAAGAAACTAAAGACTTCCTAAAATTCAATGAAAATGATGACAAAAACACACCCAAACTTATGGAACACAATGAAAGCAGTGCCAAGAGGAAAGGTCATAGCACTAAATGCCTACATAAAGAAGCTGGAAAATTCCCACACTAGTGAATTAATAGAACACCTAAAAGCTCTAGAACAAAAAGAAACAAATTCAGCCAGAAGTAGATGGTAGGAAAAAATAAAATTGAAGGCTGAAATCAACAAAATAGAAATAAAGAAAATAATACAAAGAATCAATGAGACAAAGAGTTGGTTCTTCCAGAAAATCAACAAGATTGACAAACCTTTATCCAAACTAACTAAAAGGCAGAGAGAGAATATACAAATTAACGAAATCAGAAATGAAAAAGGGGGGATAACAACATAACAACAGACACTGAAGAAATCCAGAGAATCATCAGGTCATACTTCAAGGAACTATACAAAATTGAAAAATTTAAAGTAAGTGGACAATTTTCTGGATAAGTACCACATACTAAAATTAAATAAAGACCTATAAACAAAATAGATAAATAAACTAAATAGACCTATTGAAAGAAGCTGGTTAAAAGTTTGTTCGGGGTGTCCCCAGCTAGCCAGAGCTGCTGTAGTCAGAGCTGCTGCTGAGTCACCCTCAAGCGCTTGTGATTAATAAAGAAGCCTCTTGCTGATTTCATCCGCTGGCCTGGTTTATTGAGTCTGGGGGTGTCTCCAAGAGTCCTCAAACAGAGGGTCTTTCACTATAACCTATAAGAAAATTGAAACACTCATTAAAAACCTCCCAATCAAAAAAACCCAAGGCCAGCCAGATGGTTTCAGAGCAGAATTTTACCAGAATTTCAAAGAAGAGCTAGTACCAATACTCCTCAAATTGTTGTACACAATAGAAGCAGATGGAACACTGGCAAACTCTTTCTATAAGTCTACAGTTACCTTGATATCCAAACCACACAAAGATACAACTAAGAAAGAATTACAGAGAAATCTCACTCATAAACATGGATGCAAAAATACTCAATAAAATACTCACAAACTGAATACAAGAACATATCAGAAACATCATCCACCATGATTAAGTCTGGTTTATCCCAGAAATGCAGCAGAGATGCAGGGATAGTTCAACATATGAAAATTCATCAATGTAATCTACCACATAAACAAACTGAAAGAAAAACCATGTGATAGTCTCATTAGATGCTGAACAGGCCTTCAACAAAATCCAACACACCTTCATGATAAAGGTCTTGGAAAGATCAGGGATACAAGGAACATTCCTAAGCATAATAAAAGCAATATATAGCAACCCAACAGCAAACATCAAACTAAATGGAGAGAAACTCAAGGCAATTACACTAAAATCAGGAATAAGACAAGGCTTTCCACTCTCTCCATATCTATTCAATATAATACTCAAAGTCCTAGCTAGAGCAATAAGATCACAAAAGGAGATCAAGGGGATGCAAATTAGAAAGGGAGAAATCAAACTTTTACTATTTGCTAATGATAAGACAGTACACATAAGTGACCCCAAAAGTTCTACCAGGGATCTCCTACAGCTGATACCCTTTCAGTAATGTGGCAAGATACAAGATTAACTCAAAAAATATCAGTAGCCATCCTATATACAGATGATAAAGGTACTGAGAGAGAAATCAGAGAAACATTGCCCTTTACAATAAACATGAACAATGTAAAATATCTTGGGGTAACTCTAACCAACCAAGTGAAAGACCTGTATGACAATAATTTTAAGTCTCTGAAGAACAAAATCGAAGAAGACATCAGAAAATGAAAAGATCTCCCATGCTCATGAATAGATAGGATTAACATAATAAAAATGGCAATCTTATCAAAAACAAATCTATAGATTCATTGCAATAACCATCAAAATCCCAGTATAATTCTTCACAGACCTTGAAAAAATAATACTCAACTTCATATGGAGAAACAAAAAAACCAAGGATAGCCAAACAACCCTGTACCACAAAGGAACATCTGGAGGTATTATCATGCCTGACTTTATAGAACTACAGTAATGAAAACAATCTAGGATTGGCATAAAAACTGACAGGTGGACCAATAAATATCACTCCTCTGTGGCCTCTGCATCAGTTTCTGCCTCCAAGTTCCTGCCCTGTTTGAGTTCTTGTCCTGACTTCTTTTGATGGTGTGGAAGTGTAATTGAAATAAACCCTTTCCTTCCTAAATTGCTTTTGGTCATGGTGTTTCATCACAGCAATAGTAACCTTAACTTGGGTATAAGAGATAGTGGAAAAAAAGAGTTGAGAGTCAATGGCTAAGTAAGTCTGACTGCTCTCATCACGGCCCAGCCTTGCACAGACCTCCTTGGATCTTACTCTTCATTTGCATTCTGCAGTTGTCTGCAGGTACTTGTACCATGCCTGAGATGACTTAGCATATTTGACACCAGTGAAAAGTGGGATGGAATACCATGGCTGAAAGGCCAAAGGGGACATGAGAAGCTTGTGATTTGTTTTTCAGTTGTAGTGAGTAAAAAACAAGGAAGCCACCATGAGAAGTTGAAACTCAAAGCCTTTTGTCACCAACTGGACAAAAGAGAAAAATTATTTACACTCCCCTGTAGGGTGACTATTAAGCCAATGAATTAATGTATAATTTCATGCAGGGGTTTAAAAACTCCTAGTTTCCACACAAAGCCACAAACCAATGTGCTCCACAGGAACTGAAACAGCCTGGATACAAAGACTTCACACAGACATTCATAACACAGACTGGTCAAAATGCATGTAGATATGGAATAATAGTATATAGTGAAGAAAAGTCGGGGACCAAGCAAATAGGTAAGTCTGGAAAAATGAATACTTGCAAGGTATATAAAATATTGTATATATACATGAGCTAAAATTAGATATAATATAAAATTAACAAAATAGTGGATGGATTTTTAAGTAAAGTTTTTAAAATATACAAATGAATTGCCTCAACAGTTGGGCCAATGAGTAAATAAAGACACCAATGAATACTATCAAACCTAGAAGATTGATTAAATTCCTAAAAGCCAAGAAATTCATCTAATATATAACACAGTAAGATAAAAATATAGAAATTCTAAAGGATTGGGTAAGAAATGCAGTGGGAAGAGCACTGGTTGTTCCTCCAGAGGACCCAGGTTCAATTCCTAGCACCCACATGGAAGCTCATAACTGTCTATAACTCCAGTTCCAGACAATTCAACACCCTCATGCCAATGCACATAAAATAAAATTAAAATTTAAAAAAAAGAAATACAGTAGAAAAAACAACTGCTAGGCTTGCATAGCCCTCATCCCCGAAATGGGGACACTGCTGCAAGTTATTGTGGCTTTCTAGTATAGGATTCTTTCTTTAGCAATTACTTTTCTGCTCCTGCGGGAAAATTCCACAGCCAAAAGCAACCTAAGTAGAATGATTATTGTGACTCACATTTCCAGAGGGAGAGAGTCCATCATATCTCATTTGTTGTGGCTTGTGGTTCCAGAGGGAGAGAGAACATCATATCTCATCTGTTGTGGCTCACGGTTTCAGAGGGAGAGAGTCATCTTATCTGGGAAGCAGGGTAGCAGACAGCTGGAATGGAAAGGTGAGAGATCACCGTGATCACACTATGTAAGCAGAGAGTGAACTAAAAGTGAGGCAAAGCTATAAGTTCACAAAGCCAGTGACTACCTCCTGCCTTGGGCATATTCATATGCTCGTGAATGACGGGGTGCATGCGTATATGTGAGCTCTTGCTTCACCCCTGAAATGATTGTAGAATGCCAGCAAGCTTTTCTCCAAGAAAAACTAATTTCAGGAAAGAACAGGAGAGAACTCGTCTGGGTCTTAATCTGAACCATCATTCATAAATAAGGAAGTTTATTATTTTCTTTTTAAAGAAAGGATGAAGCAACTTCAATGTTAGTTGGATGTAGTATGGTCAGAATGAGATTGGTCTTGACATGAAAAAGCAAAACCTAGCAGGGAATGAGTATCTGTATATGTGTGTAAGTCTAACACATTTATTGAAATAATGTTTATGTGTGAAAACATGATATGAGGTCTGTTCCAAAGAAACATCTATTTCCCTGTGAGTACAATGGCCTTCCTGCAGCTTTTGATTCAGCCATTTTGTTTCCAATTTGTTGAAAATATTCGAGAACTCTTGCTGTGACCAAAATGCTAATGGGTGTTTGTTATTATTGTTGCCCTAATACTTAGTACATTAGTAAATGTATTTAATATTGTAATCATTATACAAACAGCATGCAATGCTTTAGATGGGTGTCTTTTGTGAAACTAGTTCCCTATGGTATACCAGTTTAAGAATGATTTATGTGGGGCATTTAGGTCAATTCAGGGATCAGCATGGCTTGCATTCAGCAGTAAAAGTAACTTAGTTAATAGAAAACTAAGTAAAACATACTCACAGATTTGCATGGAGATACTGGTTGGGAATGAAACCTCTTTGAAATGTTACAGGAGAAAAAAAGTGTGGCCAAAACTAGCTGTAAGCAAATGCTTATGGGAGCCGTGTCCTCATTTCTTTGGCTATGCCTTAGAAAGCTCTGATTTCAAGCCAATGTAATCATATCTACATGAACAAAAAGCCTTGTCTCCAACAGCCTACAAGTATGAGTTCTCAGTTCACTGCCTGTGCACCTCATCGCAAAGAGAAACATGTTCCAGTAGCAGACAGACAGGGATGAAGATGAGTGGAAACCAGGGCTCCTTAGCACAACTGCCTAACACCTGGAGCCTGATAGAGTGGTCGAAACCAGTGCTCTCCGCCTTCACCTCCAATATATAATTATTGAGACTATAAAGACATTACTCACCCAAAGAATGGGAGTCTGAGAGACCCCTACTGCTGAGGTATGAACACAACCAACAGATTGTTGGGAATGTAAGCTTCTCCAGTGACACAGTGAAGGAGACTGAATTCCAGAAGAACCTAGCTTCATGATTTGTTCTGAAGAATCTAATCACTATAGCACTGGAACCATCATTCTGAATGCCTAGCAAAGGCACTGCCAGGGCTCTTTGCTTGAAGTTGAGGGAACTACCTTTCCACAGCCAGCTACTTTTAGAATGGCATAGGTTTCCCCAGTCAATCTTACTGACATTATTTTCACCTCTAGTCCTATAATTTTGGCAGATCTTCCCGTGGAAGAGGCTTCATTGTGAACAACAGAATCGTCCCAAACATATTATGAATATAGGTTGACAACTTTGGACTTAGTGAAAACTCTATATGTATAAAAGAACAGTTATGCATCCATTTTAGCAACCTTCATTAAAAATTAATATGTTGGTTCTGTTTCATATCATTATACAAGTCAAACTTCTTGTTCGCCTAGGGATCTCACTTATTTTGGTATATTATCATTGATTTTACATTGCAAAAAATTGTGGAAATAGAGTTACCCTGGAGTGCTAATTAAATAGATTGGTAAGGAAGGTGTCTCCATGTATGATATGTGAGAAGAGAAATTAATGAAGGGAACAGCGGGGCTGCCTTGAGGGAAAAGGTATAAATCAGAGTAAGATGGAGACCAGCAATGAAACAAACAGCCAAGGGCCTAGTAAAAGCACCCTACTGGAACATGAACATCAAAAGCAATTGTTACCAGTGGCAGGGACTGTGACAGAGGTTCCTAGGTTTATGACCTAGCATATAAAGGATCTTAAGTAAGGGCTCATGCAGATGTGTAAAAGAAGCTAAATCATTTTATATTGTACTAAAGTGATGGATAGTGCAGACTGAAGAGAGACACTGTCAAGACTGATGGTGGTCTATAGGAGTGAGAATACTCGGGACACCAGGCTACAGCCTGGCTATCTTTTCATGGAGCCTGAAGAAAGGGGGATCTGGCTTTGAAGAGACAGAGTTTGGGTGGTTCTCTATGTTGATAGATTGGGCTATATAATCATCTCTCTACTGTGTACATCCCTTTCTGTGATACCTCTGACCTTTCCCACTAGCCCATCCAATTGCACATAGGGACAGCATGGAAGTAGCCTTAACTTTACTAGAAGACACAGAACATGTGTCCCAACCAGTTCAGGCAAGACAAACTCTTTTATTTTTATACCTGGATATGTTGAGAATATGCTTTAAGAGAAGTTGTCTAAATTTTATAGTTATTAGAGGTAGGGGAACTCATACCATTATTCAGAGATAGAAATAATTATATCCTGATCCAGGTGTTGGGCAGAGGGGGTTCTGAAGTGGCTAGGTACACTGTTTGAGGCAAGGGATATGCATAGTACAGAAAGGTGAAGGATCTTGGCTTCCAAGTGCATTATTACAAACAGGAAGAAGAAGAAGAAGGAAAAGGAGGAGGAGGAGGAAGAAGAGGAGGAGGAGGAAGAGGAGGAGGAGGAGGAGGAGGAGAAGAAGAAGAGGAAGAAGAAGAAGAAGAAGAAGAAGAAGAAGGAAGAGGAGGAGGAGGTAGAGGAGGAGGAAGAGGTAAAGGAGGAGAAGGAGGTAGAGGAGGAGGAGGAAGTAGAGGAGGATGAGAAGGAGAAGAAGGAGAAGGAGAGGAAGAGGAAGAGGAAGAAGAAGAAGAAGAAGAAGAAGAAGAAGAAGAAGAAGAAGAAGAAGAAAGAAGAGGAGGAGGAGGAGGTAGAGGAGGAGGAAGAGGTAAAGGAGGAGGAGGTAGAGGAGGAGGAAGAAGTAGAGGAGGAGAAGAAGAAGGAGAAGAAGGAGAAGAAGGAGAAGGAGGAGGAGGAGGAGGAGAAGGAGAAGGAGAAGGAGAAGGAGAAGAAGAAGAAGAAGAAGAAGAAGAAGAAGAAGAAGAAGAAGAAGAAGAAGAAGAAGAGTGTATATAACCCCAAACCAGGATGCTAAAATATCTTTTAAAATTACTTATGTCAGAATAAGCTTGAAATACATGTATTATGGAATTATCTGAGGAATAAAGAAGAGCATGTTTCATTAGAAAAAATAGATACTGAACTATAAAACTTGACTGTGAGATTTGAAAGAAGAAACAGCAGATTACAGGAAGCTTGGGATGAAAATTAAAACAAAAAATCAGAAATTAGAAGTTATGCAAGACGCAATAAGCTCTCGGGAAAACATTGCAAGACATACATAAATAAAACAATGAAAGAATGGCAATTTAAAGTAACAAAGAAAAAGAATGTGGAAATAAAGACTGGGTGAGATCAGTGAAAATTCCCTCCTCAAATACTGAACAACAGAATTTAGACTGAATAGAAACAAGCTTTTGCTTAATTTTACAAAGCGATCAAAGATGAGCAAATTTTGAATTTGTAATAACCTAAGTCCTTGCCAATAAATAAGTGTTGGAATTTTTGGTAAGATTTCTTTCCTGTTCAGTAATGTATAAGGAATCAAGTTACTCAGGAAAGTGCTATCTTACGATTATCATTTTACCAAATACATTGTTTGTAATGCTCTCCCTCCACCTAGCAGAAATATCAAGAAAGAAATCTGTAGTGAGGAGCTGCAGGCGGCATCCCGCCACCCCGCTCCTGCCTGGCTCACGCACAGCTAGCTTAAAACCCGAAATAACAACACACAAACTGTATTCATTTAAACACTGCCTGGCCCATTAGTTTCAGCCTCTTACTCACATCTTGATTAACCCATATCTATTAATCTGTGTAGCACCACGAAGTGGTGCCTTACCGGGAAGATTCTAGCATATGTCCATCTTGGACCGGAGCTTCATTGCGCCTGTCTCCCTGAGGAGAGGCACGGCAGTCTGGCTCAGAGAGCAGAGGCATGGCGATTTATTAACTTCCCTTCCCAGCATTCTGTTCTGTCTACTCCGCCCACCTAAGGGCTGGCCAATCAAATGGGCCAGGCAGTTTCTTCATTAACCAATGAAATCAACTCAAACAGAAGACCCTCCCACATCAGAAATCCATGCCCAGGAAAGAAGGTGCCAATGTGCCCAGAAAGACAGAAGCTGAACTGAAACAAAAATAATCGTGAACTATCACAAATCTACTTTCCATTGAAAGCGGAGACTTTCCAAGCTGGATTTAAGACTGTATTCTGGGAATCAAAGCCAAGTCCTAAATGCTCCCTAAGACAGCACACCAAATTCAATGATGCCCTCCAGTAACCAGCCGCTCAACCTGCCTGCCATTGTGGTGGAAGCCACAGTTCTCCTCAGCCGGGCTGCATGGCAGATATCTGCAACTTGGGCACTCTTCACATAATCATCTCCCTGTGGGGATTTCACCCCTAAGGCTGAGATCTCTTCAGTGTCCATGTGATAAAACTGTTCTCTAGAGTCTCTACAAGCTTTAGAGGATGCTGCCTTGTTCAGGGATGGAAGGACAGCTGGCTTGTGGGGAAGAGTGCAAAGATGAAAATCACCCCATCTAACAGGCTTCCTCGGGGGATAATTACAGAAAGACATCTCTCTGCTTCTATTATCCTTTCTAGATTTGATAATTCTATGTGTCTGAATGTTTGCCTCCATGCATGTATTACACCATGTGCTTGCTGGTGTAACCAGGAGAGTTCAAAAGAAGATGCCCTGGATTAAAGCTACTGGTGGTTGTGAATCACCATGTGGGTTCTGGGAATTGAATGCAAGTCCTTTACAAGAGCAGCAAGCACTCTGAACTGTTGAGTCATCCATCTCTACAAGCCCAGAAACCACTGTCCTACTAGAAAATATAGTATATTCTAAGGGGCATGCAGATATTTACACATAAAAGGATTGCACATCAAAAGGATTTGCACATAAACAGAAACTTAATAGCTTTATAGGCAGAGATATTAATAAGGAACATTCTAGAAATGTAGAGCAAAATAATAATTCATTTGGTATACTGGGCAACAGGAAAGGGACTCTCCCTCATTTTAGTGCTGTGTATCTGTGGGTGTTCTTAGTGGGCATGGACTGCCAGGAAATCAGGACAGGTACCAAGATTTCCAAAACCTTCAATGTTCTTATCCTGGTCACAGAAATCTACAAAGGGGCTGACCTCCTGGGTCAGGAAGAAGGTAAAGGCTGTCCAGTGCTCTCCCATTCTTCCCAGAGCAAGGCTCCTCTCGGTCCCTGGTTGTCATCCACCTGTAAGACATAAATGAACCTTCTCCCCAGTATAGAGTCAGCAAGCGTAACATTAAAATAATTTCATCAGCAAATGGCTCTGACAGATGATGAGTCTTGGGACTCAGAATCTCTGTAGGCACTACGAGGTGTGAGGGTGTCCAAGGGTTTTCTTGGGTCACATGAATTCCACAGATGTGTCTGCTGGAATGCTGATCTGTCTTGGATGTCAGGAATTGTGTCCAATGGGACAAGGTGAGCCACAGTGTGCTTTGCAGTCCAAGTTTGTTTTCCTTCCTCAAGCTGCAATTTGATGACGTCATTTTGTTAAAATTAAATTTGCCTGAGTAAAATGATGACATAATCATCAACATTCAACTTCAGTCATGATGACTAATTGATCAAGAACTGCTGGTAGAGCTTCCAGCCAGTTATATTCACATGAACACAGGCACATGCATGTTCTTCCTTGGTCCCTCTCTTCTCTAACACACAATGTGTTATTATTAGTAATAGGCAGGGGATTTTACTATAATAAGCAATGGGTTTGCTACCTAGAGGGACATATGCTAAATTTCATTATCTGTGGCTCAGAGATAGGCAGGGACAGTCTCTCTGAAGTGCCGGGCTACATGCTCACTGTGGCTTCCCTTTATTTCCTCACCTCTCGGGGTTGTTCATGGGTCAAGACAGCACAAGAATGATGAGGAAGAAACATGGACTCTACCTCTTCCTGAAGAACTGCCTTGCCTCTTCTACAGTTTACATGAACTCTGGAGCTTGGATCATGGACCAAAGGGAGAAGAATTATATGTTGGACAGCTCTGCATTTTTTTTTTACAGTGTTGTATTTATTTCGTTAGGGAGAGCTCATTTTCTTAAGCAACTTCAACTGAGAGTCAAGAACAAGCTAACCCTTAGGTTTTTCTCCTCCAGGCTCCTGCATTGGGAAGCTCAAAGTATCATAGTATTTTTGTTTAGTCTCAAAGACTTTGCATTTTGTATACCAATTTTGGAGGAAAATTACAGTCCATGCTGGTTGATGTTTAATTTGTACCAGGCCTGTGTTTCTAACCATCCCACCAATTTCTGGGGCTTGGGGATTGTATTATCAGTACCAGTACAGATATGGAAACACACACCTAGCAAGTTCTCTAAGGCTACACTGCCAGTAAGGGACAGATTTGCTTCTGATGGTCCTGTCTCCTCCCCTGCCTCTGCTCCATTGCAGTCAAGTAACTCATATTCACATTTCTTATGTACATATCCACTAAAATTAATGCACAAAGTGATTGCTAGCAAAAATTAAAATCCCAATTTCTACAACTTAGACCCTGCTGTGTCTCCATTTCATAACTCACCAGCAGAGACAATAGTCCTGCAAGGAGGTTGAGCAGAGACCAGGTGATTAGCAGGTGAGTAAAGGTGACTGTCTCTGAGCCGGCAATCATAGTATAGCCTGGGTCCTGTGAGTGAAGCCAACCACCAAGGAAGAAATGGTGAGATTTTACAGTGTGCGTAAATCACTTTAGTTACCTAAATTTGTGGCCCCAAAATGGCAGTGAGTTGATCTAGCACGTCATCACACTGAGCAAGTGATGGTGATCTGTGTCTGAGTTGGTCGAAGGCAGCCTTACATATTTAGAGGATCACTCCTGAAGGTTGCTGTGCCCTGGAGAAAGAACATGGTAGGTGACTTAGGACATGGTAGGCACCTTCTCTTAGAAGCAAAGACATACTCAAGAATTCTCCCTTCCCAGTCCCATCCAAAGAAGGGGCCTTCACACCCACACCACCTCTTCTGGAGGGTGTTGCTGGGAAAGCTAATGGCCAGCAGCTACCACAGCAGGAGGATTCTATTTGCATACCATTGAGAATTGTACTGATGATGCCTCTTTGACTTGATAAAACCAGCTCTAGTGAGTTCCCACAGATTTTCCCGTAGATGTGCTCCAGGCTAAGATTTATATTGTTTTGTTGCTGGAAGGATAAGAACACTGGGGGGGGGGGGATTATTCAAATTTTCACTTTGCCAGTGACCTCAAAAGAGAGAGCAAGGTTAATTCCTGCGGAGGTGTGAATTGCCTTAGAAAACAAAGGCTCCCTGGCGAGTGGGGACACCCACAGTGCCCTGGAAAATACAGACAGAGTTGTACCTCGGTAATTCACAATTGTGAAGAATTACAAAACAAGTAAACAAGCAAGAAGATTGTGTTCCTAAATAAAACGTTTGTTGAGGGTGGGATGCTTCTGGCTGTTTACAAGCCCAGCCCTTGAGAAGCATGGTGATTAGATGTGGTTGTAAACAGAGGGGGCTGTTGTTTGATGAGTCCTTTGACCCTCTCCACCTTTCCGGAGGATTGTGGGTAGTAGGGGTGTGGAATTTCCAGAAGATGCTGGGAGCTTCTGTCACAAGCTCCATGACCCTGGAAGTGAAGGCTGGCCCATTGTCCATCTGGATGATCTGTGGGATGCCAAACCGAGGAATGATATAGTCCATAAGTACCTGAGCCACCACATCTGCCATTTCCCTGGAGGCCGGAAACGATTCTATCCACCCTGTAAAAGTGCCCACAAGTGTTAGAAGATAACGGAGTTTTTTATGAGTAGGCATATGGATGAACTCAACCTGCCAATCTTTGCCTGGTTGGTGTCCATGAAGCTGATGTAGAAACTGATGTATGTGAACATCCCCTTGTGGATTGGACTGGGCACACATCTGGCAGGAGGAGTGAACCTGTGAAATATGATCTTGGAGATGGGTTGGGTCAAAGAGGGGCTCCTAGAAGCAGAACAAAGCTTTGGGGCCTATGTGTAAGGTCTGGTGGATGTCTGAAATGATTGATAATACCTTGTCTTGAGGAAGGATGAGATGGTTATTTAAATAGAACCATCTATCCTTTGTTTTTGTGGCCCCCTTTCTTTATGAGTTTGTCCCTCTCTTTTGAGGGCTGATAGGAGGAAGTCAAGAACAAAATACGTTCTGTGGAATCAGAGGAGCTGAAGGCCAGCCCCCGGGACAGTGAGTCAGCCTTGGCATTGCCTAAGGCCACTAAGAGTCCTTGGAGGATTGGTGTCCCAGATAGTGAATAATGGCTACTTCTGCAGGGAGCTGGAGGGCCCCCCAAGAGGTTGGCTATAGGGGATCCATTAACAATGGGAGTGCCCTTGGTAGTAAGGAAGCCCCTTTCCTTCCAGAGTGCAGAATGAGTATGGGTTATTAAAAAAAGGCATATTTAGAGTCAGTATAAATATTAGCCCATTGGCCCTTGGCTATTTGGAGTGCCCTAGTCAAGGCAATTAATTTGGCCTTTTGTGAGGAGGATCCCACTGACAGGCAGGTCGCTTCAACTGTGTTAGTGGAAGTGACCACTGCATACGCTGCCTGGCGGTTTCCTGATTTGTCTATAAGGAAAATTCCATTAACAAACAGGGTGAGTTGGGGATCTGTAAGTGGCTGGTCTAGAAGACCTGGCTGAGATGAGCTTAAGGCTCTGGGCAAGAGTGAGAGGAGGTACCAGAGCGGGAGGGAGCAGGAAGGAGAGTTGTGGGGTTTAGGGCAGGAGTGGAGGTCAAAGTAATTTGGGGGTTTTCTAGAAACAGTAAGTGAAAAACCTGAACTTGTGAAGGCCCAAGGAGAGAGAGAGGAATGACTCAGAAGGTCTGAGAGGCAGTGAATGGAATATACCGTGATTGGCCTAGGCAGGGTGATCTTGAGAGCCTCCTGAGTGAGTTCAGCTGCTGCTGCCAGGGCTCTCAGGAATGGTTTCCATCCACAAATGGTGAGGTCCAGCTGTTTGGGTAAAAAGACAACAGCTGGATTTGAAGGCCCAGCCTGTTGGGTTAAAACTCCTGTGGCCACTCCTGACCTCTCATCTGTATAGAGATGGTATGGCTTCATCGGGTCTGGAAGAACAAGAGCATGGGCTGTCAGAAGGGCATCTCACAGCAGAGAAGTGGTGGTGGATGATGGGCGGGTGGGTGAGAGCCCCCATGGGGGTCTCTCTGGCTGCCTGGTACAGAAGCTTAGTTGTAATGGCAAAGTTAGGGATCCAATGGCAGAAGAACCCTAGCAGGCCCCAAAATGAGAGAATTTGAGCCTCTGTTGTTTGGGGCTGTAAATCCAACAGGGACTGGACCCTGTCAGAGGTGAGGGCCTTAGACCCAGGGCTGAGTTGAACACCCACATACACCACCGTGGGAGAGCACAGCTGAGCCTTAGTTGGTGAGACTCGATATCCCAGGGATCCGAGGAAGTTCAGAAGCATAGAGGTGGCCTGTTGGGACAGAGACAACGAAGGACTGCAGAGAAGGAGATCATCAATGTACTGGAAGAGTGTGACAGAACCTGGGTCAAAGTTTGAGAGATCTCAAGCCAGAGGTTGGCCAAAAAAACAGGGTCAGGAGGCTGTCCTGAAAACCCTGAGGGAGAACAGTCCATGTAAGCTGACTGGAGGACCAGGAGTCAGGGTCCTCCCAGGTGAAGGCAAAGAGGAAGTATGAGTCAGGGTGTAAAGGGATAGTAAAGAAGACATCTTTTAGGTCAAGAATAGTAAAGTAGGATGTGGTAGGAGGGACGTTAGACAGGATATTATGGATTGTTAACCAGTGGGTGAACTGGAATGACTGCCTCATTTATGAGGCGGAGGTCTTGAAGCAAGCAGTAAAGCGCCAGAGGGCTTACACTTGGGAAGGATTGGAGTGTTACAGGGTGAGTCAATAAAAATCAAAAGTCCTTGAGATAGGAGACAGGCCTTGACAGTGGGTTTCAGAAATAGGAAACTGGGGTCTGGAAGGGAAGGACTGGTATGAGACAATTCTATATTCTGTCAATTATATTTTAAATAAACACTGATTGGCTAGTAGCCAAACAGGAAGTAGAAGCAGGGCAATGAGAACAGGAGAATTCTGGGAAGCAGGACGCTCCCTCCCAGGTCCTGCCCAGACACAGCAGAAGGAAGATGTGACCTGCCCTGCTGAAAAATGTACTGAGCCATGTGGCTATCATAGATAATAATGGGTTAATATACATTATAAGAGCTAATACGAAGCCTGAGCTAATGAACCCATCAGTTTATAACTTATGGAGACCTATGTGTGATTTTCTTCAGGGCTAAACAGCTGTGAGACCTGGTGGAAGGACAGAAACCGGGTAGGACAGAAACTCAGACAACTTAAGTGAGATGTTAAAACAGAGTAGGTAGCTCCCATGTCCAAAAGAAAATCAATGAACTTACCTGCTACCTACAGCATTACCCTAGACTCAGAGAGGGTTATGGGACACACCAAGTCTGGGCAGCGTCAATCCTCCACAAGGCCGAGAAGTTTGAAGTCTGGCACAGTCTCACTTGCCCATGTTGGTGAGGTTGGACCTCTGTGACGCGGCATAGAGGATAGGCCCGCACAGGGGCATTGTGATTTCCAGTGTCCAGTTTGCTGGCAGATAGGGCAAGGCCTCATAGGCAGAGGCCCAGGGCAATATCATGCCAAGTGGCCATTTAGACCATATTTGAAGCACCCTGCCAGCAAGGTCGACTTAGACTGAGCTCAAGCAGGATGAAGCTTCGTGGTTGACTTCCCTTGTCCCCCTTCTGGCCTCAGGACAGCTGCTAGGACTTGGACTTGGAGCATTGCCGCCTGTTGCTGCCTTGTCTGTCAGGAAGACTCAGCTGTTTCTTCTCGGTCATTAAAAACTTTAAAGACCATTTTCACCAATTCCTGGGGGGGGGGATTGGGGACCTTTCTCAGCCTTTTTTCTAATATCTGGTGCTGACTGAGAAATAAAATGGGTAGCCAGGACCATGGCTCCTGCTGGGAGCACAGTGCCCAGAAACCATGGGCATATGAGAGTTCTGTCCATTTATCGCCATGACAGCAAAAGATTTCTAGGTCCTGGAGGACGGAAAACTCAAGAGTTCCCTCTGGTGGCCATTGCATCCCATTGTCAAGGTCGTATTGAGGCCAAATCTTAGAGCATAGAGAAACTAGCCATTTGGGACAGATTGGATCAGACAGTCCCAATTTATAAAGATTTTGTAGGAGGCAGCCAAAGGGCCATAATGGATCCAGCTTCGAATTGCAGAAACCCATTTGCAAGCCTATGCCCAATTTTGAGGCTCAAGTCTGTCACAGTGCATCTACTAGGACAACCCTTGAGCCAAAAACAGGGTTATGGAAATTGAGTGGTAGGCGTCCCTGGCCATACAATTTCACCTCAGCTAAACCTGGCTCAGCTGCTTTTATTGGACTTTTGCAGTGTGATCGCAACTTCAATGGAAAGTCCGAAAATCAGCAAAAGTAAACACGAATGGGTCCCCCAAACCCTAATAGCATAAGAAAAAAAAAAGGAACTTACCAAGATGAAGTCTATCTAGCCTGGAAGCCAATTTTAGCCTGCCAGAGCACACACACACAATATGGGTGTTTTCTAACACGTGGCCTTGAGCCCATGGGAAAAAACTGTCTCCCAGTGGGACCTCCAAAATGTTAGGAATATTCCTAAAGATGAGCTTCTCCACCAATGCAAATAATCCCAATCAGACTGAATCAGACCAAATTAAAAGATATCCGGGTTTAATTAGATGCCTGTGCTCTTGGGTGGCCCAAGGGAGGGGGAACAGAAAGCTGACATGACCACCAAAGAGGGAGAGGGAAGACCAGGGTCAAGGTTTGATGGGTTCAGAGAAGAGGGCTTCTAAAGATGGAGGCCAGAGGCTGGGATTATACTGGGAACATAGGACAGTGAGCCTATTGATATAGTCTAAAGGTCTTTATCAAGTTTGTTTTCCCTGTCAGTTAAGGAAATAAAAGGCAGGAAATAGCTTAAGGTGCCAGGGGAGAAATCTCAAACACCCCAAACAGCTTCAGACAGCATCAGTAGTTGGAGAAAAGCGTTTATCAGCAGTGAGGAAGCACATGTATACAGAAGACACACAGAACAAAAACCCTTTGTGAAGCAGCGTGGGGGGACTCTGAAAGCTGAAAAATCCAGGCTCTTCTCAAGGGTTGGCACTTTTAATTTCAGTTTGAAGAGCGATAAGATTGTTGATTGCCCAGCAACTGTCCTGTAGCATACTCTGATTTGGCCTTGAGCTTGTCAAGCCAGTCCATCAGCAGGGGGCTTGCTGGTATGAAACAAAAGCCTACTAAGGCCTTGTTTTAAGCTGTCAGGTTTTTGTCTCAAGTCTGGAGAATGAGGAAGAAGCCCACCAACTTGCAAATTTGCCACCTTCAGTATCTAGCCATGGCTCCTCTCCTTATCAGTCCCCCTTGCCAAGGGAGTCAGTCTTTCTTACTCTTCTCTCTCAGAAGTCTTCCCAACTGCTGTTATCATCTTGTGAGCTCCAACTGCTCTTAACTGTTTCAACTGAGGAAGGATTGATAATGGTCACAGGAAAGAGAGCTGGAGTCTAAGGGGCCAGTATAAAAGTATAAAACCTAGACAAAAGCAATGATCAGAGCATAAGACAGCCATTTTTTTCAATGATAGTGTGTATCTTTAGAGCTTGTCATATGAGTGAAGTAACATCCACAACATATAAAAAGTGAGGCTGTTAGTAGTCTTACAATTTCTACAAAGAGTGTAATTATAAAAATAACTGGGGCAGTTTTGTCCTTATTAGAGGAAGAGAAAAGGCAAGAAAACCGTCTAAAGAATCCTTGGCTGGTTTTGTAATAGGTATCAATGAGATTGACTATTTCTCTGATACCACTGTCTACTGTAAGATATACATCATGGAGGAGGCCATTTTTCTGGTTTAAGAGTTCAAGGAGGCTATCATCTGCCACCGAGTTTCTTTTACTATAACCTCACTGGAAACAATAAGAGACAAGGTTAATGAGGAACATCCCTTAACATCATGGTTGACATATCGATTTTATAGTTGGTTAGACTGTAGAAGCCAGCCATGATAAACTAAATAGGAACAGAACACCCAAAGAAAGTTCTTATCACCTGCCAAAGTAGGACTCAACCATTGATAAGTTCAATGGAGGCCTGAGTCTTAGTAGTTTATCCTGAGCCAATACCTGGTTGCAGAAAAAAACCACAAACTGAGATTACCTGAACACCACCCAAGAAAAGACCATCCAAAGGAAATACCTAATGTTCCAACCTTTGTAGATAAGATTGCCCGCTAGCACACTCACTAGGACAACCCTAGACAAATGTCACCCACCTTTGCTACTATAAAAACCCAACTTTAACTGAGCTTGGGGCTCTCTGATTATTTCAATATGTTGGGCACATGGAGAGACCAAGTTTACAAACTTGTATAAAATAAAGGCTTTTTGCTTTTACATACGGGACTCAGTCTCCTTATTGGTTTTTGGACAACTTTGCAGATCTGGGCATAACATAGACTGCACACCAGAACATTTTTACCAGAATCCTGTATAAGGCCTATTGGCAGTGCTACCAACAAGAGACACTTCTGACCATGGGCCAATCATAATGTCCTGTGGTAGTGGTCAGTATGGGCCAAACATGAGTGAAACCAAGGTTCCCTTTGTTGAAGTGGTAACTAGACACCAGCATCTGTAAGTTTGTCAATAGCCTCCTTTAATCAGAGAGTATGATTGGTAGGGACACAGGATACCATATTACCACTGTGAGAAATACTCTTCAAGAAAAGAGATAGTATTACCAGGAAGAGACTCATTCATAAGACAGTGTTATGCCCAAATTATAGAGTACCCCTGAAACCACTAGGAGACCAAGTCCTGTATGTAAAAGCAAAGAGCCTTTATTTTTACACAAGATTATGCACTTCGTCTTTCCATGTATCCAATGTATTGGAGTGATTGGAGAGCCCAGAAATCAGTTAGAATTGGGTTTTTATAGTAACAAAGGTAGGGGTGAGGGATTTCTAAGGTTTAAGACCCCTGAGTAGCTGACATTTGTCTAGGGATGTCCTGGTGAAAAACTATGGTTGTATGCTGGCAGGTGGTTCTATCTACAATGATTGGAATGTTAGGAATTTCCTTTGGATGGTCTGTTCCTAGGTGGTGCCTGGGTAGTCTCAGTTTGTCATATTTATCCCAACTACGTATTGCCTCAGGGTAAACTACTGAGACTCAGGCCTCTGTTGAGTTTGTCATGGCTAGGTCCTATAGACAGAAAACATCTCATAGGGTTAAGGATGCTCCATGACTCATCCAGGCTGTCCACATTCCCTCCCGCTGAGGACGTGTGGAACCCTGGGATTGGGAACCATGTTTCTTACCACAGCTCCCCATTCCATCTGCCTGAGTATGACTTCTCCACACACCACCGGCTTCAGTTGGTGAGTTCCTCCATTCTGGTCAGCTTAATCGTTTCTCTGAACCCGAGGAATTGACCTTTAAGCTCCCAGAAATCTTCTGGTGTTCCTAGAAATGGGGGAGACAGCCCCCAACCATGGTCTTAATGGCTACAGTTGAGCCTTTTGCTGACATTTATCTCTGGATTGCTACCCTTAGCTGAAAATGTGACTGGATGCCATGGGTGCAGTCCTCCCATGCTAGCACTCTGTGCAGTGCATTTCACTGGGGGCCTAGGATCTCTTGTATTTTTCTCTCTCCTTTCTTTCTTTTTTCTTTTCTTTTCTTTTCTTTTCTTTTCTTTTCTTTCGGTTCACTCGTCAGTGGTCCAAACTGTGGCCTGGCTGACATCCAAGTCACCCTGACCAGAGTCAGTCAGGCTTCTGTACCCCACCTGTAGGCAGTGGATGCTCTCCTACAAGCCCTGTGGTGTTCGTTACCCACCTACAAGGGGAGACGTCCCCTTTAGGTTTTGTGGTGTCACCGTTTTCACAGGTTTCCATAGTTTCAGCTAGGGGTAGCAAGCCATCCAAGACCATAAATCCAGCCTCCCACCTTGGATGCTTTTTAGAGGCTCTAAAATCCCAGGCCTTAATGCCCTACTTACAGATTCCCACACTTGTCCTTCTTTGTTCAAAGAATGGCCTTCTTACAATTTAGATATCAATTTAAAGTGGCTGCCTAATGGCACCTTTGATCCCTATATTCTACGGGAGCTTTCTAACTACTGTCAGTGCACAGGCAAATGGAAGGAGTTTATATATATATATATATACATATATATATATATATATATGTATATATATATACACACACACACATATATATATGTATATATATATGTATATATACATATACATATATATATATTGTGGACCATTATGTCCTGAAACATACACATTAATTAGTTAGCATGGATGAATGAGGAAACAGTTTCTATGGCTTCTGTAGGTAGGTCTACTTAGCAAAAATTAAGAAACAGAAGAAATTCCATAGTTGCAGCTCAGAGTAAGTATAATCATTCTGAGATTTATCACATAGCTTCCAAAGAGGGAAAGAGGAGAAATTTAACTACCATCCAATGTAAGTATAAAACAGTAGTTGGTTGTCCTGTCTCACTCTCAAGATTACAGCAGAGACAGGATAGGGTATATAAGCATTTTGAAAATGAAGTTTTGTCTCCAGGTAAAGAGCAACGTTTCAAATTTCCCTAAAAAAATCTTCTTCAGGCTTTATGTTTCACTCTGACCAGCATGAGTTAACATCTCCTGACTTTAGGTTAATAATACAGTTTTAGCACCTGCTCACTGGTCTCCAGTCACCAAACAATATAACTATTTCCTTGGAAACATACACAGACATAGAAGGTCTGAGAGGCCCTTCCTCATTAGAGGGGAAAATAATATAACCAGCCCCATTCCAGAATGGGGGAAGGGTGCCAGCTTCTTAGTGGACACACCTCATGTCTTGTTTAGGGTTTGACTTATTTTCTTACATTGATAAGTCTGTCATCCTCAGAAGAAATCCCAGACAAGCCCCCAATATGATAACAGTCTAGGGATCAATCAGTTTCTTTTTCTCTGCCCATTAAAGAATTGAAAGTCAGGAAAAATCTCAAGTACAACAAGTAGCTGTAGAGAAATATCAAACACTGCAGACAGAATCAGCAGCTGAAGAAAGGCATGTGGGGTAAGGGACGAGGAAACACACACATACTGCAGATACACAGAAAAATGACCCTCTCCACTGCAGAAGGGGAACTCAGAAAGTCAAAATATCCAGACTCTTCTTGTGAGCTGATTTTTTTTAAGTCTCTGAAGAGTTTCCTCCCCTAATTGAGGGTTGATCAGTTTAAAGAGAGGAAGGGTGATTAATTGCCTAACAACCATTGTTGTTGTATAATATCCTGATCTAGCCTTGAGTTTGTAGAGCCAGTCCATCGGCAGGGGCCGGAGTGTAGGAACAAAATGCCAACAGGACAAGGCCTTTGTCTTATGCTGCCAGGCATTTGTCTCAAATCACCAGGCTGGGGAGAAGCCGGGCATCTCAGAAACTTGCCAGTTTTATGACCTAGTCATGGCTCCTCTTTCTATCTGTCTGCCAGTTGGGGAGTCTGCCTACCTCTTAGCCTTTCAACAGGAGTGTCATGTTGAGATGATGAACCTTCCTTCTTGGAACCATTTGCAGCATCGACATCAACCTGATCCACTTTGCTTTAGTGGTCATGGAGTCAGACAGGTTTGATGTACAAATCAGTAAGTTCTCTGTAGAAGGAAGCGGCGGGGCTGCGTCCCGCCACCCGGCCGCCGGCTAGCTTTACATCCGAAATAATTACACGGAAACTGTATTCTTTTAAACACTGCCTGGCCCATTATCTGTAGCCTCTTATTGGTTAATTCTCACATCTTCCTTTAACCTATATTTAGTAATCCGTGTAGCACCACGAGGTGTGGCTTACCAGGAGAGATCTTAACCTGCGTCCATCTCAGAGAGGAGAATCATGGCGACTCACTATGGAGACTGCCTGAATCGTCTCCCCCTCTTTCCCAGAATTCTGTTCTGTCTACTCCGCCTACCTAATTTTCTGTTCTCTTAAAGGGCCAAGGCAGTATCTTTATTAACAATGAAAGTAACATAGACACTCCTCCATCAGTTCTCAATCCTCCATCTGAAGAAAGGATGAAAAGAGGGCAGGTAGGACAACTTTCTCCCCAAATTTATTTTCAGAATCAAATGGAATTTCAAATACAAGTAAACATCTTAGGGTTCCCACTGGAAATTCTCTCACAATGTTTTAGATATTCTTTCTTCTATATCAGTTTCTTTGACCTGGCTGATTTAATCCTAACCAAGCTTTAGTATATACAGAATGATATTTCTTCTGTTCTCTCGGGAGAATGAAGATGATTCAGTATATTTAAGAGAATTTACCAGGGTCACACTTCTTGTGACTTTTATGGGGTAAATTATGTCCATCATAGCTTTATTTGAAGTTTGTACTGAGTCTCAGTAAAAGAAACAAAATTAATGCTATTCATGGAGAACCTTCAGGGAGGGGCTCGCTATCCTCTGGGAGACATACATGTAGATTTTTATAGAAAAGATCCAGGGACATGCTAGAAAAATACAAAAGTTTTTTTACTTCAGCAATACAGATGAAGAGAATACTTACAAAGTATCTTTGAAATGATATGAGAATGAAAACTCTCACATGGAACTTTTAAGACATTGAGATATGAATGATTTCACGTCTATTTTTTATCCCTTACTAGGACCCACCATGGAATGGAAACTGAAAAGAGCTTGTGTTGGTTCCAGGGGAGCAAAGAAGCCTGGCTGATTAGGTACCAGCCTTGGAGAAATGGGAACTTCTGTTGAGGGGAGAAAGGGTAACAGAATGAAGCAAAATCCTTTATCGGGAACCAGCACATTTGTCATTGCGAGGAGGGGTGCTTTTCATTTTGTTTCTCATTTCTGTCTCCTTGGTCCTCAGAAGGTTTGGCTCCAAGGTTACCACATGCTGGAGCAGTCTTTCAGCTCTTCAGGGCTCCAGGCTATACTGCTTTTTTCCCCACACACTGCAATTGCTCGAAAGGCTGGTGAGCTTTGGCAGGCAGCCAGCAGTCAGCAACTGAGTAAAAGTTTTCTAAGAAATATATCCTCTGTGCTTGCTGCTTGCTGGTTCTAAGAGCTCTGATGCCAAGGTTATATATAAAATATCAGCTCTCAAACTCCTCCTGGACCTTGGTGGCAACTTCTTATCCTCAAATGTGGCATGGGAATAATTCTGGGTGAAGAAATTAGGCTTCTGATTCTATCCATGAACTATTAGTGGGGCCTAGGGCCACATGGCTTTCTTACTGCTGCAGATTTAAGTCCTCCACTGTTGGTAGCAATGTCCAGGGCCACGTTTGTGGGTTTATAATATGTTCTGTAATGGACTGATATGTCCTGATCTTTCTTTCCTATTAGACCCCAATTCTTGAGGAAACTCAAATTCATGGACAGACAAAAGGTTCAAAGTTGTAGTGTGGAGCTGTGGGCCGGATTCCCGCCGCCCTGCTCCCTCATGCTTAGCTTTACATGCAAAATAACATCACACAAATTGTATTCTTTTAAACACTGCCTGGCCCATTATTTCTAGCCTCTTATTGTCTAATTCTCACATCTCTTGCTATAACCCATATCTAACAATCTGTGTAGCACCACGAAGTGGTTCCTTACCGGGAAGTTTCTAGCATACGTCCATCTTGGGCTGGAGCTTCATCGCCTCTGGCATCTCTCTGAGGAGAGGCATGGCGGTCTGACTAACTTAGGAGAGGCGTGGCATCTGACTGAGCCTTCTACCTCACTTCCTCTTCCTGTTCTGTCTACTCCACCCACCTAAGGGGCGGTCTATCAAATGGGCCAGGCAGTTTCTTTATTAGCCAATGAAATCAACTCAAACAGAAGACTCTCCCACATCACAAAGTGACTAAACAATGGCATATGAATGATGTGACTCCAACTCTGAGTCTGAGTTGTTAAAAATCAAGTGTTCCCGCAGCGTGCCTTCAGTGACTCAGTACCAGCAGCTTATGGATTTCCATTCTGCAGATGAGCTCCCTTCATAAGGCCCCTCTGGACTTCATGGTGCATGCGCTCTCTTTCTTGTTCTCTCTGTCTCCTGATCCTTCCCTCCCTCCCTCCCTCCCTCCCCCCCTCTCCCTCATCCCCACTCTAAGATGGCTTTCGCTCTCCTCCCAATAAACCTCTTACATGTGATCTGTTGCATGGTGCGGTCTATGCAGCATACCTTGGCCTAGACCCACCAAGACACTTGGCTGCTAAGTTTTAACCTTAGTCCAGCAGCATACTCCTAATGAGAGTCCCCTTTTAAGTTAAATGTCTGCATACTGAAGTGGATTTCCTAGAAAGCAGGAGTCTATGCAGAGTTAATAGGAACTTATTCCAATGCCTTGCTTTTGTATGCACAAAGCCCATCATTTGAGAGGCTTCTCAGTAAACTAAGCTTCTGAGGTACAGGAAACACCTCATTGTCTGGCGATTAGATTGAGAAATACAAAGAACTTAGAGTTTTGTCATTTGTTTTTAGGTTTTGTTTTCTTTTAAAGCAGGGTCTCATGTTGTCCACGTTGGTCTCACAATACTGAACTGGATTCATGCCCCACAGAGTCCCCTGAGTAACCGGACTGTATGGGTGTGGCTCTGTACCCAGCTATGATTTATTCTTAATATCCTTTCCCAATTCTCTACCTCTCATTGAATCTCCAGTTTTTATTTTGTTCATTCTGAAGGTTATGTGTTGAGCTAACAGAATCTAGGAATAGATTTCAGATCAATATTTTTTTTCTTTCTCTTTTTGTTTCTTCAACACAGTATTTCTCTGTGTATCTTTGGTGCCTGTCCTGGAACTAGCTCTTATAGACCAGGCTGGCCTTGAGCTCACAGAGATCAGCCTATCTCTGCCTTCCAAGTGCTGGGATTAAAGTGTGCCACCATCGCCCAGCTCGGAGCAACAGTTTTAAGTACACATAACAAAACACACTAAGTTAATGGGAAAATATCTGTGATTTAGTTGAGGAAGAGTCACAGATTTTTTAAAGAATTGAAATGTTTAAACTTCACTTAGAAATTAGTAAGAGTTATGATGGCCTTTTTCCACATGTCATTTTAAAGCCATGAAAACTTCTTGTCCAAGGAATTATTCTTACCAGCTCTGGGCTGGAAGTCCCCGATTAGCAACAGAAAGGTCAAATATTAAGAAGGAAAAAAAGTCACAAAAAGGTTCATTCTGCCCTGCTGTTGACAAATCTGTTCATTTTGCTCCCATCTGGGCTTTAACAACCATTGCAAGGAACAGAAAGAGCAGACTCGACAGAGAGAAATCAGAGCTTACTTGTCAGTGTTTTGATCACAAGCATAAGCTATGGTTTTCACTTCAGACCAGCTGCAAAGAGCTATAAGAAGCCCCACTAAGGCACGGCATTGATCAAAAGGAAGTGGTGCTCAGAAGAGTGCTCTCAAAGAGTTAAAAGAACCACTGGCTATTTGAATTTCAATGTCTTATTCTAAGAAGCCTTACTGTAGGCTGGGAAGGGCAAAACTGCTTCCCAGAAAGAGATATTATTTTTACCAAGCCCATTACCAAATTTCTCAAGCATTTTTTTTCAGGATTCTATATCCTCTCTGGAAATGGGTATGACCAACATTATGAGGAAAAGATAGAATGATTTCATTCTTCAGAAAGTGGGAGTCTTTGCTCTCTCTTCAAAGAACCCAAATCCCCAGCAGGAGAGCCTGACTTTAGATACAGGGGCCATAATTTTACTGGTAGGCAGTTATGTGGGCACAAGTGACTAAAGCCACAGAAGCATGTGTGTGTGTGTTACTGAATTATACTCTATACCTGCCTATAAAAATAATAATAGATATATTATTGGATAGTGAGATATTATTAGATCCTAGTGATATTATTACACATATTTCAACATAGATATGTACATTTTGCACTAGTAGCCTATTTCTTCATATCTAGCCTAGTCTCCCCCTCTCAGTTACCATACACTGTCTACATACTAGAAATCTCCACACTCTGTTTGTCATTCACGCCCCCCAAGTCAGCATGAAAACGTGGATACTGAGAGCACAGGACTCAGATCTCATACTTAGTTTCTTTGCTGACGGGACCTAGGGCCACCTGTTCTTTCTCCCTAGATTTTCTGAGTGTCATCAGCCACCTGCTCTTTGGGAGTATCTGAAGCAAGGACTCTTCTCATTGGTGGGAGCATCAGGTCACCATGCCCCTAGAAGATGTCTTTAAATAATTTCTTCAGAAAACATGTCCGTGTTCCCTTTCAACCATCAGTTGTTTCAGAACCTGGGCTCCGGAAGCCCTATTAAGGCGAGGCCACCTGTCCATGGCATGATAATTAAAGAGACAAATAGTAGGAAAAAGGCAAGAAAGACTATGCATCCAATGTGTCTTAGTTATGAGAAGAAACAAAGAGACTGATGGATAGCTCAAATCCACCTTCACATGAAGTTTAGACTTAAAAGGAAGGCTAGAGATATGCATAACTAACTAGTTCCAACCACGGTGTGATTCTACCCATCACTGACCCATGACTGATTCCCTCGGGCAGTGGTTCTCAACCTTCCTGATGCTGTGGCTGGAGAGATGGCTTAGCAGCTAAGAGCGCAAGCTGCCCCTCTAGAGGTCTTGAATCCAGTTCCCAGCAACAACATGGTAGCTCTCTAACTCTGTGATCCTTTATTACAACTCCTCAAGTTATGGGACCCCCCCAACCATAAAATTATTTTCATTGCTACTTCATAACTTCCATTTTGCTACTGTTATGAATCATAATGTAAATATTTTTGGAGATAGAGGCTTGCTAAAGGGGCCCCGACTTGTGGGTTGGGACCCGCTGTCCTAGATGGTGGTCTCAGTTGTCAGACCACAGGAAATCTCTTCCTGGGAGATGATTTCCTTTTGCCTAGCAACAAGTTCAGTCCTTTTCTTCTAATTCCCAGAGAAATTACAATGTCTTGGGTCCACTGTCTAAATAGTCTGAGAGAAAAGGGGCACAAGCAGTCTCTTTAGAATATCTGTATTCCTCCCAGGATGGTAACATCCACAGTTCCAGGGGTAAGAGTAAAGAAAAGAAAGAGCTCGGAAATTTTGCATTTAAAAATATCAATCAAAAACTTTAGCCCATTACCCTTACTCTACACTTCCACGTGCTGTCTTAGTTTTGATTTCTAATTTTACTCAATATTTGTCTTATGACTATGCAGCTTCTCTTTAAAATATTAAGGATAGCCTACCAACTCATTATACATCCCCCCCCCCATTTTCCTCCCTTTGCTTTCTTTGAATTCTCTGGATTCTTTATTAAACTAATATTTTGTTTTCATAAATTATTATAATATTTGCCTTCAGGTAAGACTCACTCCATGAACTAAAAAATAATATAGTTATGTAGGTACAGATGAAGTTAGGGATTTAACTCTTCAATAAAAATATTTGAAACCAATTCTGTTTTCATCTAGGTCAGAAGTGCTCAGGTGACAGTAGGTTCTCAGTAGAAGGACTGTCATCACATTGGCATATTAGGACATATCTCTGTTGCTCCTCTGTCTGACCAAGAGGGTATTGCTTGTAGGGAAGAATAGCATTTGGTATATTGTTGGGCCTGGATGGCGGTCTTGGGACAGAGGGTAAATTGTAGATCCAGTCAACTATTCCTTACATAAATGCCTATAAGGAAGGTACCATGCTTGTTCGCATCCGTGACATGCTGTATAACATAACAAATGAAAGCTCCTTTCGATGTGTCCCTAAAGCACAGAGGTTTAAGACATGGACATTACGTGGTCATGGGAACAAAAAGAAAAGGCTCTACCTGTCTGGACCTCGTGACTGAACTTGAGGCACCTGTGTTGCTCTTGTTATTGATCTTATCACTTCTCATTTCTCCAAGTTTTCTCTAACCCGGCTAGAGAAATGTGTCGTAAGTCAACACGGAGTTTGCAATAAGTGTGCGATTTCTTGACAACTTGATGACTTTTCTGACTTCAGAACCATCAGAAATGAGATAAAAATCCTAAAAGAAGAAGGTGGAGTGGGCAAACAAAGCCTGTAATTTTTTTCATCTACCCAGGTCTAAAATGCATATTTCTTGTTTGTATGAAATACGTTTAGTGAAACATATAAAAACCAATAAGTGGCTAGCATTTAAATGGTTTGCAGCCAAGAGCAAAAGGCTACTTTACTCATGTGCTATTCTTACGTTTCATATGAATGCTAGGAATTTGTGATATAAATATGAACATAGGGTTATATATGTTAAACATGTTTTTACATACATGTGACTTTGCTACTATGTCATTTTCTTTTGTATGTAATGTACCTTGAACTCATTTCCATAATATTATAGATTCTTTGCATATATTTTAGTATTGTATTTAAGCATGTGGATGATTCTTCTGTTATGTAACCTAACCCTTGTTGATTGACATGTAGCTTATTTTCAGTTTAACATTTATTCCTTTAATTGTATGACCTTTGCTATTTTCACTTTTATGTTTATAATCTCTGTGTCTCTTTTCCTGGCCATGTTTCATATGTGCCTGGATTCATGCATTTGAAAGCAGTGCTGAGGACTCTTCTGGTGCCAAACAAGTCTCAGCCTGGGCATCACAGAAAACCTTCACCAATGTGTGTTTCTACACTGGTGGACTTCAGCAAACCAAATCAGGAAACACAATTATAACTGGTCTTATCAGGGAGGGATTCAAGAATAAGACATTTCACTGATGATGATCTCTTGCTTAGACAAAGAAAGTGTTTGAGAAACATGTAGAAAATTCAGAGAAGATTCAAATGAAGAGACGACTCCTGACACACACACACACACACACACACACACACACACACACACACCCCAAAATAAGTAATTAATAAAATGTTTAAAAATGAGAATTTTATTTTGAGACAGGATCTTGCCAAGTTACCATGTCCAGCCTGACAGTGCAATTTCCATGTCCCAGCCTCCCGGGGAGCTGGGATTATAGATACATATCACAAATCTCTGTTATGTTATTCTTCTAGAAGATACTCTGAATGGATTCAATTCTTAATTCCATTGGATGAAATTGCATGGCAGTCCAACTGACTTTGTGAATTGACTTTGTATCCTGAAGCTTTTCTCGGCTCATGTTGTAGTTCTATTTTTAGGGGGTTCCCCACATGATATCATATCCTCTCCAAAGCCAAATAAATTTTGCTCTTGCAAAATGGCTGCATTTTTATTTTCTTGCCCAAATGAATGGCTAGGTATTCCAGTCAAGTATTGACTAGAAGAGGTGAGCAGATTTCCTTTTGTTCTGTTTCTGATCTCAAGGAGAGCATCCAGTTCTTATCACAAGTGAATTTTAGCTATGAATTCCTTTCACAATGCTGTTATCTGGTTAAAGAGTTTCAGTTCTGCCCACAAATAAGTGGTCTTACTCTCTTAAAAGGCTGGTGAATTTTAGATAAAAGCTTTTCCTTGTCTATTGAGGTGATGTGGTTTTTGTTCTGCCCTTACAGTGTTCTGCAGTAACTCACATATTAATGAGGAAAGTCTTATTATGACGCACAATCCTTTCTGTGTAGTTTAGATTGCCTTTATTTTGTTAAGGATGTTTGTGACTATGTCCATAACATATTGATTTGTAAGATTCCTTGTAGGATGTCTTGTTGTTCTGTATTTCCTTTATCTGAGTCAATAGTGGTGTCATAATATTTGTCCCTTCCTCTGAGAAGGGCATTATTTCTTCTCATCTATTTTGTGTATATATGTAGATGTGTGCGTGCATGTACATGTGTGCACAGGCGCACATGTGTATATATGGAAGACAGAAATCCATGTCAGGTATCTTTCTACAGTTGTCTTCCATCTTATTTTGTGAGACAGTCTCTTATTGTATTTGCTCACCTACTCAACTTGGAAGCCCCAGACACTCTCTTGTCTCCACCTCTGCAGTACTTAGATTAAAATGTATGTTGCTAGCTGACTTTCATGTGGGAGTCGAGGATTAAATTCAGATCCACATGCTTGTAGGGAGAGTACTTTACTGACTGAGCCATTATCCTGACTCTCTTAATATAAAATGATTTCATTAGAATCACCAACCCAATAAAATATAGCTACAGATACAGATATTCAAAATCAATCCACAAAATCATATATACATACTTTTCATATATACATAAACATATAGTTTACATATAACTAAATCACGGTAATTTTTAGCCCACAAAAGCCATTTTTTGCTGACTGATGTAGATACAGCTGCACTAAAACAGTCTGATTTTTCAACATTTTCTGGAAGAATGCGGTGAGAAACAGAAGCTGGGCGATCCCTATAGAACTGAAGATAGAGAGAATCTGAGACTCATGGTCTCACTGGAACTGTGCCCTTTGTAACATCCTGGAGGAAGCACAGACAATCCAGTTGAGGATCATGCCTCTGAGAAGAAGTAGAGAGCATTCACAAGGAACAGATCTCCACTTAAAATTATCAAGGGGATTTCTGGGACCATCAGTCCTGTGAAGACCAATTTTATAAAGCTGTTATTGGATTAAGTGCTGCCATGGCAGATATAGACACTGATTCTAGGAACTGAACTAATATTGAAATTTTAAGTATAAAAATTGATGACTGGAGAACTGGTGATTTGAGGAAATACTGTGAGAGAACAGGATGGAGAGCATGCCTTCCGTCCTCGGAAGGCTGGTGCTTCTGAGGAAATACGGTGAGGGAACAAGATGGACGGTACCCGCTGGTTCTCCCTGAAAGGCTGGGTGCACAGCTATGAAATCAGAATCTCACGAGAGAGAGAAGCAAGCGGGAACGGGGTGGTGATACACAGCTAAGCCCGCTGTAGAACAGTCACGTGTTGCTGAGTCAGCGATGCTGTTGTACGTAATGCTGAGAGGCTGGGGAAACCAGAATCAAGCACATGTGCTTGGCCAATGAGGAGCTTCGGAGGCCTACGTGGTGCAAATCCAAATCTAAACTACCTAGAGTTGCCTATCTGTATGGACAGAGTAGTGAGGGAAATGGTTCTACGGTCCAGACTGAGCACCAGTTCCAAGGACCTAAGTGTAGCTCTTTTATCAAATCCATCTGGGGGGTCCCTGAAGTACCCTTATCCTTTCTCCTGCAGCTTGACATCTGTTTCCTGTTATCTTTCTGTCTAAGCAGCCCATGAATGGGATTGACCACCAGAAGCAAAACACAGCCAATTCCTGCTATAGAAAATGATAAGTTACAGGACTGAGCAGCAAACTTAGTGCATGTGTGATGAAATTTGTGCCACCATTCTGGGTAAGCCCAGGTATAAATGCATTCAAAGAACACACTATAAAAATGCTTCTGGTGGAGCCAGCCCTGTGAGAAAGTTGCTGAGCTCACTGGGCAGACCGCTTTGTGCAAAACTTTGAGAAACACAATTATTTTAAAGAATGCTGAAGTAAAATGAGCCAGAAAAGGACAAGTGGCTTGTCATAATACAGTTTCCACAATGACATGGGACAGCCTCACATGGAATACTAGGAGCATAAAGATCATCCACAGAGGAGACGAAGTCCAGGGTGTCTCCATCATCCTGAAAATTTATCCCCTGAAGGTGTGATATTTACTCCGCTGGGTTGTGAGGCTATGTCAGACCCTGTGGGACCTGAGCTTTTGACATTGGAATTCTTCTCCCCGCTGTGGGTTTATTTCTAGGGAATTTCAGGTAAGTCATATGTCTTCACAGTGAGTTCGGAGTCGAGTCATGATAGCGCATGCAGAACCAGTATGAGTCTACATTGTATTTTCTACTTCCACGGTGTGACTTTGGGATCCCAGAGCTAGAATGGAAAGAAAGGCAGCATTCCTCATTCTTCACTTGTTTATGTTAAAACGAACAAACAAACTTTAAAGATAAGGTGGCTTCATTTCCTTATTTTGCAAATGTAAAAAAAAATGCTAAGCTCACTAGGCTTTGTAGCACATGCCTTTAATGCCAGCCCTTGGGAGACAAGCAGCTAGACTTCTCACAAGTTCTAGGCCTGTCCCAGCAGACAGACCTTGTTTCAGAAACAAAACCAAACAAGAATAAACAGCAACAAACATAAGCAAACAGCAAGAAAAAAGGCATACCAGAAAGTTGAAATCTTCCAGGAAGGAAGCCGAGGCTGTTAGTAGTTTTTATGAATGTTGCCCTTCCTTTCCCATCTAAATCCTCCATGAAGACACGAAGTCATACTCTGTTTCTCCTGAACATCTGGAAATGAAGAATCTCCATTTCCCACTGTGATGCCAACAGTAAGTCTCGAAGTGCTCACTATGTCTCTGATATATTGAGCCGGGAAATTTATACGTTTATCATGAAGGACCCTAGGACGAAGCACACAACCCACCTGATCCTGAGAAACTAGTGAGCCATAGGGCTATTGCACTTCAGCCAGTTAATGAAAGTGTGGCTTTCCAGGCAAGCCACACTGAAATCATGTCTTTCTAGTCACACCAAAGGGACACCTGTCAAATGTGAGAGTCAGCCAGTAAGAGGCTGAAGCTAATGGGCCAAGCAGTGTTTAAATGAATACAGTTTGTGTGTTGTTATTTCAGGTGTAAAGCTAGCCGTGCGGGGAGCAGGGCGGGACGAAAAGCAGGCCTGCCCCCTGCTCACCTCATTACTACACACAGGAATGTTTATATGTTCAGCTGAAGGACATATAAAAAAGACAGATAAAATTATCAATTTTTAAAACACAACGTAGCCAAAAAAATTAATGTGACAGATCAAATGAATAATCTACACACACAAAAAAAATGTGTACTTAACTGTCCATGGAAGCTTCTGTCCCATGTGGTCCCATAGCCATTCAGTCCCAAGTGAATACACAAAGGCTTATATTAATTATAAACTGTTTGACCTATTGTTCAGGTTTATCACTATCTACCTCTTGCAACCTAAATAATCCCGTAATTCTTGTCTTTGTTCAGTCACGTGGCTTGGTACCTTTGGTAAGGCAATTCTCATCTTGCTTCCTCTGCTTCTGGATGACAGCCGAGTCTCTCTGCCTTTCCTCTTCCCAGAATTCTCCTAATCTGGTCGCCCTGCCTATACTTCCTGCCTGGCTACCGGCCAATCAGCATTTTATTAAACTACGGTGTGCAAGAGCTTTATTCCACAGCCCTTCTTGCAGCATTTTCTGGGGAAAAGGATAGGCAATGGCCAGAGGTTGACAGACTGAACTGCCCCAGAAGCAGAGCAGTAAGTGCATTGTGGAAACACTGCTGCTGGTCACCAAATATGAGCGAAGGTTACTGTGTGCAAGAGGTAAAGAATCACTCTAGACAATGGTGCACAGCTTGCAACCGAGAGCAGGAAACAGGCTGAAGCTCACAACTCAGCCCAATGGGAAATGGGAAGGGTGTCTTCAAGGACTCTGTGTGTTTCTCTCGTCATCCTGAAGCATGGTTTAAGGCATTAGGAATGTCTGTTCCTGGATAATTTTGAAAACCATAATCTATGCTCCTGAGGTCATCAGTAACATCTAAGAAAGAGCAGCAGACAAATAAGGGTCAGGGAAGACCCAAAAGAACAAAGTAGGGGAGTACAAACATTGCAGCCCCTCAGGAATTCTGTTCGCCTTGCAGTGGTCCCAATGTGGCCCCAAGAAATCACACAAACCACTGGCCTCTGGCTCCCTTGGGGTTGAGAATTCCAAGCAGATATGTGGATCATCCCAGCTTGTAGTTAGACCTTTGAATTGGTAACTTTGTTTTTACTTTTGTAGTGTTAACTGAGAGATCTCATAGCTTGTTGACTAGTTCGTGGGTCAAGTTTAATGATCCCCCTGAGCTCATCCAAATCCTGGTGATAAATGATGAGATACAGTGCACCCGATGCACACGGGTGGCATCCACGTTTGAGACAATACATCAAAATCCATGTGTTCCTTCCTCTTCCCATGCCTGACCTAGAAAAGAGAATAGCACCCCCCTGGGCAAAAACTATTGGGTTTTCCTGAGTATAAAAGGCTGTGAACTGAGTCTAGATCTGGAGCCAGCAAGTGTGTGACAGCAAAATGTTTTCCATGAGCCTGGGAGTCAGGGCCTTAGCAACATGCCAAAGGCAATGAAGCTGGTCTCCCGAGGCCAGAGCTAAGGTCTTATGCAACTTTTACTCTTCTCACGCTTTCATCCAAGCTCCCCAAAAGGACCTCAGTAAAAGTTGGTCACTCTGGAGGATTCTTCCCTAAGGGGACAGGAAGTCAAGGTGGCCATCTTTTGACCCAGGGAAAAACTTCTCTCCTTGCAAGTACCTACTCAAACAGGATGGGCTTCCTGCAACTATCAAAACTGGGGGTGTAGGGCTTGCCAAAGACTCCTTCAACCAAAGTTTTTGTTGTGTTTTGTTTCCCTCCTGATTAGGTCAAGGTCAAGGTGACTTAGTGTTAACAACTGTGGCTTTCTGCAACCCTACCTTCCCCAATTGCACACCATTTTAGAGAAACGGTTCCCGAAAGATCTAAACCACATTGTGAGTCCTCATGCCAAGTGCAAAACAACATTCCCCAGGTTTCCCTGAAACCAGTAACCCATCCTGTCCTTATCTTCGTCTTGTAAATATCATTAGAGTCTTCCTAAATTCCCAAAGTAGAGTTCGTTTCAAAGAGCCTCTAGCTGGACTCAGGATATTTGTATACAATTTTGTATGGTTTCCGTGGAGTCACTGAATAAAACTGTGTTAGATTGTTGTGGTTTTAAGGATTAAATGTCAAATCTGCCTTTCTGAATTTGCGTGGAAAATGTATGCTTGCATGACGTTCTTTCCTGCTTGAGAAAGCTTTGACTTTCCACACCCAGCCTTGGACCTGGAAAGCTAGTATTTTCCTCGATGATAGCAGTAATAATCATATGGGATTGGAAGCACTGTGCTGGCCTTATGTACAAGGAACAGAGGAAAATCAAAGAGCTTGGAGTTAGAAGAATGTGGTCTCCTACTCCCCTCAAACTCTAAGCAAAGGAAACCGAGGAGTGCAGCTTGCCCAAGGCCCCAGCGACTCTCTTTGATGTCTTCACAACTTCACCTAGTCCAGCTCCAACCTCTGCTGTAGGTTTCCCAGCCTCCTGCTCAGAGCCCCTGCCATGGGGGCTCCTGCCTGCTTTTGCCTTCTTCTGAGCCGCAATTGTTCCAAAAGATTTAGAGTCTCTTTCAGATGTCTACTCCAGTATCAATTTAAGGAACCCTCTAGCCACACTGAGCACAAAAGCATCTGCTGTCCCTCCATGGTAGACTGCTTCCCTTTAAGCCAAAGTCTTTACTGTCACCTTGAAGTACATTTTTTTCATTCAAAAAAATTGTCTGCCTCTCTCTGTCCATTGTCAAATGTCTAGCCTGCAGCAATCGCTCTGTAAATGCTGCACACGCGCCGCACATGTGAGTGTGACAGAATTGCCAGCACTGAGCATTCTGAATCTGAGTGTCATTGTCTCTCACGCCGCCACTGGGACCTTACTGGAATTCCTACCCAAATCCGAATGCATAATGGCTTACCTAAGAGTTATGCAGATGACCTGAGCTAATCACATGGAGGAATCTTGAGTCTCGGATGCAACCGTCAGGGTCCTTTACTTCTTTATGGATAAATCTGTCCGTCTTAATGAAAAACTCAAATCTGGTAGTGAAAGAGAGAGACAAACTTCTTCGGGAAAATGGTATTTTTAATCTGGTTGATCCATGGTCACCCAAACTTGAAGCCTCTGTCTTCATGATATCTTCCACCTTGACTTCCTGCCCCCCCCCCCCCAGTGGTTTCCCACAGTGTGTCTGAGTCACACCCTGGGCTGTGACCAGAACCTGCCACTGCATTTACACCTGCGCAAATGGTCTCTCTTTCTAGCTGAAGAGCACGCAGGTTCTACTGGTTTCCCATCTGCCTTCTGCCCAGTGCTACGCTAAGACATCTTCAACATCCTTGCCATTTTCACAATGTGAGATCTCATGGCCCTTCTTGGCTCACAGTGATGCGCTTGGCGACTCCCCTGGCTGTTTGAGTGACCCCGAAATGCCCTTTCTTTCACCCGTGCACTCATGCTAAGAGACAGAAAAGCACAGACAATGCCTGCAGACTGTTATCTCCAGAGCACTCAGGGAGTCACCATTCCTCTTCCGTTCTACTGCAAGTTTTCTCATCTTAAATCTTAGCTATGACATACATGATACCTTGTTCCTGATTTACCAGGGGGAGTGTGTCACAGAATGACGAAGAAGGGCTGGCAATAAAGTTCAAACGTCTCAGCGTAACCATTCCTTTGATTTTTCAATTTGACCAGAGCAGCCTTCCTTCCAGGTGAGCTTCCCCAACCACACAGCGCTCACTCCCTACGCACCACACAGTCTGAACTGCCTACTGTCACAGCAGGTTGTTCTTGGTTTACACCCTGCATTTACTCAGTACTAGCCAGGTGCCTGTGCTTAGTTGAGGCTACGCCTGGAGATCCGGCCAAGTGCTTGGTCCCTGGATCTGACCTCATGCAGGATGAAGGGGCTCCATATGGTGCCCCAGGGGGATATGCCCATGACCCCTCAGCACTCATCACACACTTCAGCCATGGCGCATGCTCCATTAAGAGCTGGGACCTGTGTTTCCATTTCCTCAAATCCATGCCTGACACAAGTCCTGACCCCAAGTTATAAGTATTCTCCTAAGGATTGCAGCTGCTAGAGAATTGGCAGTGTATTCCAAACAGAATTGTCATGTTTTAGATATATTGAATTTGGCTAAGTAGTCAAAGGTTTCAGAGCAGGCATATATCCCTCAGTGGGCAGAGCTAGAGGGAAGAAGGGGACAGGGTTTGGGCACCTACTGAGTGGGTATTATAGACAGCCTGAGCCCAGAGATTAGGAAGGTCATTTCTACCACCAAAGAGCACAGGCCTTTTTTAGTGAGAACGATGAATGAATTGCTCATGGCACAAAGGAAGTCATACCTTGTAGTCGAGGCAGTGACAGGGGGTTAGGCAGCCTGCTATCTACTTCATTGATAACAAATAGACCAATCAGGAGAGAGACGGGAGAAGAGGAGCGTGAGGGCAGGGGTTGGCCTGCAGAGCTAGCTGGTCCTCTGGCTGCACTCGGCCTTTACAGCCTGCCGTCTGGTACATGTGTGGGACACAGTGTGGCATATATTGTCACATGACTGTGCTTTGAAACACAGTCTCCAGCTCTACATCGGATCTTCAGGGCTGCAGGTCACATGGTGTCAGCCTGCTGAACGCTGTGGACAATCCTTTAGCCGTGTAGAAGTTTCAGAAAGATTACTCTCAAATGGAGTCTTGGTCTTTATCCAGGGTCTTGAAAAACAGAAAGACACCCAGGAGCATTATATCAGGAAAAGTTCATGGGTCCCTCCTACTCCCTAGAACATGCCCCAGAATTTGGCCTCCTACCGGCTGTGTCTCTGTGAGATATCTCTCTCAGATGGCCCAAAGCCTCAGAATTATGCTATCCAGAATGTCGGTATAAGTTTTCCTCCCATGTTGATTTCTTCTTTTCCATGCCCGTGAGATCCACTTGGAGATCCACAGTGAAGAGAATTGGCTACTGCAGAAATCAATGGACATGAACACATCTGACGGTGTTGCAGTCCTGGGAGGAAGGCGAAGGCATGAACGGAAAGCCGTCATTTGGTGTCAGTCTGGGCCTTTATCGTGCAGGCGAGTCATCCAGCCAGATGCCATACCATGCTCGTTGAGCTGAAGTTGTCTGCAGTATGTCCCAGGAGCCTCACAGAAGCTTGTGGAAAGGACTGGAGCTGAACACAGAGCCCTGGGTTAGAAGCAGAGCTTTGCTCGCACACTCTGACTGCAACTTACCCCACAGCAAGCGGTTCTTAGGAGATTTCTTTCCTGAACCGGCCACTGGGTCCGGGGCTACCTAAATGGAGAAGACACACCCATGTCTCTGGGAGCTCCTGAAACACTCAAAGATGCCAGAAACGAGGGGAAAGGCTACTCAGTTCCCTGAGCGCCACGGCTGTTTCTCCTCTGCTCCACAGTAGCCTTGGCCCTCAGCTGAACAGCCAGACAGCTGCATCTCTGAGACCTCAGACAGCCACATGTTTTCCTGTGATTCCCTCCTGAGCACCAAGCTAACCCAGACTCCCAGCTTCATAACAGAGAGGCTCTAGCCTGTCGGTCTTGTCCTCTGTCTTGCCCTTGTTTTGGTTACTCCTTTATTTTCAAACTTGTAGATTAAGTGGACTCTCTCTTGCCCACCTGGTAAAATCCACAGTCTTAAGTATCTGATGAGCTGTCTACCAGTCCAGTACTAATTTGTACTCTTGAATATAGAATCAACTTACTGTGGCTGCTCTGGATTTCGAGAAGCATCCGAGCCCGCCATTTTCCTTAGTTTATTCTAATCTGCCTTTCCAATAGATGTAGATGTGTGTGTCATTTCTAAACCTACCCAGTCCAGAGTCATCAGCTATACCGTCATTCTTTCTCCTTCTCTACAGCTCAGTGAGGTAGGATTGACAAGTAAAAAAATTCTTACACTTAAACAGTGATTATTTGATAATATACATACACCGTAAAATGATTTTCACAATCAAGTCAGTTTAGGTATACAAGACTACATATGTGTGTTTGGATATGGTGAATACACTAAGATACCTTCTTAGCAAATTTCAAGTATATGAAGTAACTACTGTCACCATGATGCACAGGAGACCTCAAGAACTTGCCTATTTTATAACTTAAATATTATACTTTCGCTGAATATTTCCCCATTTCCCATACCCCTTTTTCTTCTCTCTCTCCTCCTATGAGGATGATGCTTATATTCTACATGTTAGAAGAATCATTTAACTGTTTGACACTCCATGCCTGGCTGATTTAGTTTTAACATATATCTTTCTGGCTTATTTAACCACATTATTGCACATGGCAGAAGAACAGTATTCCTGGGACTGAGTGTGTGTGTGTATGTGTGTGTGTATGTGTGTATATGTGTTTGTGTATGTGTGTGTGTATGTGTGTGTATGTGTGTGTATGTGTGTGTATGTGTGTATGTATGTGTGTGTGTATGTGTGTGTGTATGTGTGTGTATGTGTGTATGTATGTGTGTGTATGTGTGTGTATGTGTGTGTATATGTGTGTGTGTGTGCGTGCGCTGTGTGTGCACCTGTGTGCTGACATCCACCCTGCTCATTAGTGGACCACTTTTATTGCCCATTTACTCACTCACCACAGTCAGTAGGGCCACAGGTTCCTCAGGCCAATATGGAGTCTCAGCTTAAGACGAAAGTTGTTCACCATAATACTCTACAATATATCCTTATACCCACAGATGACTGTAGCTCTCATCTCCTTATCAAAGAAGCTTCTCTTACAACAAACAGAAAACCATGACTGGGCTTGGTTTTTATACCCATAATCAATGGATCCCCATGATCTAGTGACACATCTGCATTGTAGAACATTGTAGAAGACAGAAGGAACCAGAGGACCATGAAGAGAATGTGTCTCCTAGAAATGCCAAAACAAGACCCGAACAACGACATCATTAAGAGACTTGTTAAGGCATAAAATGGAAAAATCACCAGAGTTTCCCCCTCTAGAAAAAGAGCAAATAATGACCGCTGAGGGGGAGTTAGCCCTTTCTAGGAATAGACTTTTTGTTGTTGTTGTTGTTTGTTTTTTGAGACAGGATTTCTCTGTAGCTTTGGAGCCTGTCCTGGAACTAATTCTTGTAGACCAATCTGGTCTCAAACTCACAAAGATCTGCCTGCCTCTGCCTCCCAAGTACTGGGATTAAAGGCATGCGCCATCACCACCTGGCAGGATGGAATTTAAAATTGACTATCCAATGCAAAATAGTTAGCCATGAAATCACGAACACATAAACAGCAAAATGGACTCAGAAGGTTGTATTTATCTATTTGTACATCTCTCTTTGTCTTTCTCTCTATCCCTTCCTCTAGTGTGTGTGTGTATGTGTGTGTCTTTATGTAAGAGAGAGAGAGAGAGAGAGAGAGAGAGAGAGAGAGAGAGAGAGAGAGAGAAACAATAGCAATTAAAGAAAAAGAAGTCATCACTTTGAGAAGGAGTGAGGGGAAGATGTGGAATGAGGGAGTAAAGGGAAGGGGGAAAAGAAACAATTATTTATATTTTAATTAAAACACATTTTTTACAATTCAATTAAGAAGTAAATTTTATAATCCCAGCACTTGGGAGGCAGAGGCAGGCAGATCTCTGTGAGTTCGAGGCCAGCCTGGTCTACAAGAGCTAGTTCCAGGACAGGCTCTAAAAAAGCTGCAGAGAAACCCTGTCTCGAAAAACCAAAAAAAAAGTAAATTTTAAAAAATGAAAGTCATCCACTGGAGATAGATATGTATATGAGTAAAGGGCATTGCCTACTGTGGATTTTGTACAGAAGGGAAGTCCTACATGCAAGGGTGAACTGAGGAGAGATCCTGCATGCCATTGTGAACTGAAGAGAAGTCTCTCACACTAATGTGAACTGAAGAGAAGTTCTTCATGCCAGTGTGAACTGATAAGTCTTACATGCCAGTGTAAAATGAGACGTCCTGATGCCATTGTGAACTGAGAAGTCCTGCTGGGATGGAGTTCTGCATGCCAGTGTAAACTAGGCAACATTGCATTGAAGGGATAAAATATCGTGAAGGAATATGAAATCAACCACTACTGGTGAGACAAGTTAAAAGAGAATCAATTAGAATAACGAAAAACTCATCATCTAAGGGGTTCTTGGAGAACACTAGATTCAGTGGTAAAGGTTGTTTCTTCCATTGGATTGGCTTAGAGGCATCATGGCCTGGATCTCTTCCTGAAGCATCTCTGCCTATGTATCTAGCTGCAAGATGAATTTGTTACAGCATCGTGAATGTTCATGACCCTCTTCAAAGATACCCTGTGTTCCAAGGTAGCACATTCCATATTCTTATGCAAAAAACATAGCATGTAAAGTCCATGTATTTGAACTGAAATTTATAAGCTGAAAGATCTAGGTTAGGGTTTAATAAAGCTCCAAGAATATTATGATTTCAGCTTTGACTAAGTTAGGGTTTTATTTGTTTATAAAATATACTGACCCACTCTGCAAATTTCAGTTTTTCCATTTAAAGTTATGGTGCCAGAAAGGAGTCAGGGAAGCCTTCCTGTTCTAAGTTCACACTGCAATCTGCATGCAGCAAAGGCCTTTTGAAGTCAGGGAGGCCCAGGTGGAAGGCAAGCACCTTGCGAGCGAACAGGCTTTCAGGCTTGTTCATCAACTGTCTGAGTTTTTCTAGGGCTTTCCTAAGTGCTTATTTTGTCTTAGGGTTTCTCCTGCTGTGAAGAGACACATAACCATGGCAACTCTTATGAAGGAAAACATTTCATGGAGGTGGCAACTGAGGTTTCAGAGGTGCAGTCCATTATCATCACGGCAGGGAGCATGGCTCTGGGCAGGCAGACTCAGTGCTGGAGAGGGAGCTGCTACATGTTGAGATGCAGGCAACAGGAAGTAGACTGGCACACTGGGTGGCATCTTGATCATAGAAGACCTCAAAGCCTGCCCCCACCCCCCCGAGACACATTGTCTCCAGCAAGACCACACCTACTCCAACAGGGTTCCACCTTCTGATAGTGCCATGCCCTGCAGGGGTCATTTTCCTTCAAATCACCACGCCAGCTCTGTCGTAACTCGTGGTAAAACAATGGCTTATGATCTGATTGACAGCCGGAGAGACCTGAGAGACCACAGGGAAAGAAACATCAATGTAACAAACACAAGGAGGAAGAGCACTTTCTGCCCAAAAGTGTTTCCATGGGTGCTACTCGGAAACCCAACAGTGACTCAACAGGATGAAGTCTTGCTTCTCTTTCATAAATCCCTGCAAGAAATGTATGAATGAAGGGCCTTCTGCTGGCAGCTTGTATAAGGACATGGAAGAAGGAAGCTGGCTGGCTGTTTGCTTGCTCGTGCCTGCAATGAAAAATGCCTTCCTTTACTGGCTTTAGAACCTACCTCTTCAGGATTCCCATGTATACGGAGGATCAGCTGAGGCATCCGGCCTCATGGGACTGACAACTACTGGGTTATTGAACTTTCCATTGCTATACAGTAATTGTTGGACTAACTAGACATAGCCTGTAAGACAGTCTAATATATATATATATATATGTGTATATATATAATATTATATATAAATATATATTATATAGAATGTATAAATATATTTATATAAATATAAATATATAATTATATGAATATATAAATATAAATTATATAAATATAATATAATATATATAATGTATATATAATATGTATATATATTATATATTTATTCTATCAGTTTTGCTCCTCTAGAGAACCCTGAATAATACATGTTTTGGCATTCATGAATATGTCATTCATGAGGAATTGCCATTCATGAGGAAGTCTCTATTCCCAATCATAATGTTTCTTTCTCTCTTCTCTCTCTCTCCTCTCTCTTCTCTCTCTCTCCTCTCTCTTCTCTCTCTCTCTCTCTCTCTCTCTCTCTCTCTCTCTCTGCCCTTCTTCTGGAGAGACAGCTTTTGCCTCTCTCTATTCTCTCCTCCCTGTCTTCTCTCTGCCCCCACTTCACTTTCTCTTTCTCCTCCATAACGCACTGACTAAACTCTATACTCCAACTCTCTCTGCATGGCATATCTATCTGTCTCTCACCACTGCGGTCTCCCACCTGCCGCTGCTGCTGCCATCAAAACCTTAGGTGACCTGCTGCAGCCCCTCGTGGGACCAGTCCCCTACCATATCTTTACAAATGATAACAGTAACTCTACCTAAGGAAGAGGACAATGGATGGTACTACAATTTGAAAATAATACTCCAAAGTTAGAGTTCTGGGCTAGGTACACAGATCGATAGGGAGTCGTTTACTATAGTTAGAAAGACTCTAAAATCAGGCAGGGCCTGGGCTCATATCCCCCATTTTTCTACATCATACATTTTCTCTAGATTTCAATCTTCTCAGATAAAATATGGACTGCTTGGAATGTTTACAAATTTAAATGCAACATTAAATAAAAAAAAATAACAGAAAGAACAGCGTGAGGATAAGGCACAACCCCAAGGCTGGCAATGAGTGACTCCCTTGCATGTTTGTGGTGTGTTTCTGTCTCTTCAGTTCAGACGAGAGGGCCATGGATGACAAAGTCAACATTGTGTGCGAGAGGACTAAACTGAGGTGGAAATCAGGATCACTGTCCAGATCAATGGGGATGCTGGAAAGCTGTAAAGGCACTGAGGGGGGGCAAGGAGGCCAACTTTGGATAGCTGCTCTTGGCCTCCCCAGCCCTGCCCTAATGTCTTCTGATGGGGTTCGTGCAGTAACCCTGACAAGCCAGGGAGGAGGAGGAGGACCTGGTGCTCTTCTCGCCCTCCCTCCTTCGTCTTGGACTAGTCAATGGAGACTGTGCCGGGAACATGAAAAGGAATTGCAACAATTCTTCCTCTTTTGAAGTTTGTTTTTCTTTCCCTCCTTTTGAAACATCGTTTTGTGTCCAGCTGTTCCACGAGTTTGTGCTCGCAGTAGGACCTTGAATCAATCCCACAGCCTCTCACTCTGAGGCTGACGGAGGTGACTTCGGAGGCAATGACTTTAGTTTTCTCACCATGAAAGGCAATGCGGATATAAAACTTGTTCTAGGTTGTTACAAGGACTAAATCGAATACCTACGGAACTCATCACTCAGGTTATGATCTCAGCACTACTTCCTAAATTCTACTTTCTTTCCTGCGTGTGGCTTACACCATAATCTAGCTTCACACTTCCTAGGGAACAGATGGGCAATAACCACTTCTTCAAGGGGGGAGAACGACACCAGAGAAACATAAACAACACAAAGGAAGACGTTCGCTCATTCTGTTCCTCAGCTGGAGACACCCGCTGGATGGGAAGGTTAAGTCAGCATATAGGACACGAATAGGAGGATGTGCTGTGCGGTGTCAGCCAAATGACAGGACTGTAAGACATGGAGTAGAAGACCCGTTTCACTCCCGAAAGCGACATACTCAGAAGCAGATGCAGTGTGTGGCGCGAGGAAAGATGACGAGCACCAGAAGATCAGGTTTAGGAAGTGTTCACTGAGTTAAGTCAAACTGCACTAATATAAAACAACAACAAACTCAAACTTAGAGGAAGTCTGCTCTTCAGTTATTACTCTCACTTCAGCCAGAAGTCAGGGTCAATCACTGTCCCACAAACCGGACAGGGTGACCTTACTCTCCAGAAGAGCAGGGACGTGGATCTCAGGCTCTCACTTCAGAAGGCCTTACTCCTCAACTCCTCTCAGGACAAACATTTGCGGCACACAAAACCTGGCACAGCCAGCACCAACACTGCTTGTACTGGATCCTTCATTTTCAGAAGACCTACTTGTTTCAATGTAATCATCAAAGACTAATGGAAAAAAAAACCCTAATGTTATTTCATAGTTGAAGGGGAAATTAAGGGACATCTGGAATTGACTTGGAATGGGAAAGATGCTGACCTCATGGACAAAGCAGAGGAAGAATGCAGTCGCAGGCAGAACTCAGCACTGGGGAGGGACCGAGGACGCAGGCACTGAGGCTTCCTCTGAAAACCAAATCTTTCTTCTTGATATGCTATGACATGCTTTGATACACTTTAATTCCAGAGGGAAATGGGCTGGTACGAAAGTTTAGAATTAGTTGACTATGCCTGGAGCCTTGGTTTTCACTAAAACAAAGTACTTGGAGAGGGAAAAAAAGTGACTTCATTTGTGTCCCTACATTCAAAGGTGGTAGCTAAAATACAAGATGCCAGATATCAAACAAGCAGAAAATTATGTGTCAGCGTAATGAAATAATAATATAAAACCAGAACACTCTTAATTAACTAAAAAAATTATTTGAATTTAAAATACAAATACATCATTTTCTGTCTTTCCTCCCTCCATGTACAATCCCACCTACTTTCTTTCCCATATACATGACCTTTTTTCTCAGTTGTTGATACATGTACACATATATATTCTCATGAATTGATTAGGATACACACACACACACACACACACACACACGCACGCATGCACGCACACTTATGATAAGCATTCACACTCTCAGATCTTCCTGAGGAAGCCCTTGATAGAGCTTGCTCTGTCGTCCATCTCTAGCAAGCAAACCAGCTGTGCTGGCATAGTAGGGCCGATATAGAGGAATCTGACTTCATTCAGAGGTATGAATACTTATAAATTAGGTGCCTGCTGGTAGGTTTTATTATTGAAATTCTTTGTTTTATTTCATTTTATATTCTAGCAGAAATTGATCCAAATCAAATGTGCAAGACAATGGGACTATGAAGATATACCAACATGATCCTTATTCTTAAATTAACACACAAACATGCTCACAGTTATTATTTGGAATGATTATATATATATATATATATATACATATCTATCTATATATAACATATCTCTCTATATATATCTATATAATCTATATCTATATAACAGTCCATTTATGTATGATTTGGAGGCTGACCGCTAGTATTAGAAAATCAATAGGAGAGTTTTCCTAGAGCTGGGGCCTGTGAAATTTCCCTCTTCCATAGTAGTATGGCAACTGACATCGACTCTGTTCAGATCTTGTTTAGGCAGCCATGATGCCGAGACTCTACAACTGAAGCTTCCTGATGTTTCTAGGAGAGGAACTTTCTAAGCAGACTTCCTGGTCCTCTGGCTCTTACCTTTCCCCACCTTCCTCTTCTGTTTCTGTGCTTTAGGTGCAAGAGCTGTGTGATATATGGAGTGATTGGAGTCTGGCACCACACAGCCCATTGTTCTCCATATTTTGATTGGCTGTGGTTTTCTGCAATGGTTGTGTAAGACATCTGTAGCCTATGTGATCCCAGTTCAGTTAGGTGTCTTGTATATGTCTTTGAATAACTGGAATCCTTGCTTGAGGTGCTCATATTTAATAATAGTGATAGAAATACTGACACATGTAGACAGGCTTCTCTTTTGGGCCCCAAACTCACAAAAATCACATGGGGACTTATTAGTCATGATGAAAACTCAGCCAAAAGTTTATTTCTAACTGGCTTCTCTAACTTAAATTAATGTATTCCTATTAATTTACATAGTTCCACAAGGCTCATGGCTTGTTATCTCATCTCCTGCATGCCTTACTTTTTCTCTACCTATTAGTGACTCCCTTGCGACTCTGCCCTTCTTCCTAGCAGTCTCTCTGTCCCAAAAATCCTGCTTAGCTATTGGCTGTTCAGCTTTTTATTAAACCAATCCAAGTAACACATCTTCACAGTGTATAAAAAGATCATTCCACAACAGACACATCTGTGCAGGGTCTAATAGATAACAGAGTGACTGACTTCTAGAACATACTCCAGATAGTAACTATGAACATGTCTGTGCTTTAATTTAAGAATAATGGTCATGCTGGTACACCTTCATAGTCCCATTGCCTTGCACGTCTGATTTGGATTGATTTCTGTTATAATATAAAATGAAATAAAAATGAAAATTTCAATAATAAACCCTACCAACAGGCACCTAATTTATAAGTCTTCATACTTCTGAATGATGTCAGATTCCTCTATATTGGCCCTACTGTACCAACACAGCTGGTTTGCTTGCTAGAGATGGAAAATACAGCAAGCTCTATCAAGGGCTTCCTCAGGAAGATCTGCAAGTGTGAATGCCCCTCATAGCTAGCCACATACCGAAATGAAGAGTCCACAGGTCTGACAGTGGCTATCTTAGGGTGTGCCTCCCTCCAGACGCTGGGCCCAGACATATTTGCACTCAGGATGCCTTTTATTGAAAGATGATATTTTAGTGGAATTGCATGTGATGGACTGAGCGCCATGTCCTCCAGGCTCATCGGTCTAAACACACGTGGTCGGAAGGTGCCTGCTCCTTAAAGGCTAAATCACACTCTACTGTATGTGCACGTTCTAGTACAGGGTTTCTTCTGTGTGCCTATTGCTTTCCTGTTTGTTTGCTTGGAAACAATCTCCCTATGTAGATCGTAATGATCTCAAACTTGTGATTCTCCTGACTCAGCCTCCAGAGTGCTGGGATTATAGGCATGTACCAGCCTGTACATAGACAGTTATCTCTAATGTATCCACAGATGGACATATCTTGGCTATTGTGAGTAATATGGTACACAACATTTGTAGATGGTCTCACGATCCTGATTTCACTATGCTGGATGGATCACACTGAAGCTCAGTGGGCATGGTGAAGTCAGCTCATTCTCGAAGCCAGGCACACAGCACAGTGTCATTAGCTAGTGACGCAGCATGCTATACTTAAAACATAAGAAGGGGTCCTGTGTTGAGTGTTTTGCTACATTAAATAAACAAAGAAAGAAAAGATCACAGAGAGAGGTGCTACCTTCATTGTGCTGATACCACCCTGAACACACCCAATCTCTTCTGATCTCCGAAGCTAAGCAGGGTCGGGCCTGGTTAGTACTTGGATGGAAGACCGCCTGGGAATACCGTGTACTATAGGTTTTACCCCCTTCTCCCTTTCCCCTCCATAACCCCCTGAATAAACATTCAACATGTTGTGTCTGTCCATGTCTATGTCTTCTGCCTGCCTGCCCCTACCACAAGCAGCACAGGGAACTCGCCAGCATTTCCTGCTGCTAGCTGCTCGGGGACCAGCCTGGGGATCTTAGGCAACCCGCTTGGGGCCTGCCAGTCTCTGCCTTGGGACTGGCTGCTCCCAGAGTCCTCTACCTGCCTACAGCTGCCGCCTGGGACTTTATAGCATTTTTTTTTAAAAAGAACAACAGTATCACAGAGAGACACATCAGAATAGAAACAATAAATATATACCATTTCATTAAATTGCAACAAAGATTTTTGTTTAAAAAATCTTAAGCTATTCAAAAGCATTTAATTTAGGATGTTTGCCTTAAATAACAGTGCCTCTTTAAACTGACTCCTCAGGTGGCAGGAAGGAGGGGATGTTCTTGTGGCTTGTTTCCCAAAATGTCCTTGGGAAAGGCAGATTCCTGGCATGGCACTGATGCTGACGGTTTTGTTTTGTTTTGTTTTTTCTGTGTGCTGATTTCTGGTAGCTGATAACCACAATGAATAAGCCTCAGAGCTTCCCCTAGATGAGGTGTGTACATGCTTCAAACAGAACAGAAAAGACAGAGAGGAGGGAATAGTAAATGAAATTACATGAATTTGCACAAATATGAAGATTTTATCATTCATGTCATCATGAATGATAGAACTTATCCCATGATCATGTCAAGTTTTGCCCTACATTTTGGAGGGCAAAATTTATTATTTGCTAGAAACCAGAAGAGAAATGGCATCAAAGCCTAGTCATATCATTTGTATAATCTGAACTTTCAATCTAATGAGTGTGTTTAATGACAGCAAACTAACACAGGCCAGGAAGAGAAATATACTCATTCCAGGAAACCCGGGCAGTTGTTAAGAAGCTCAGCTTGGAAATGACTCCCTGAACCTCAGTCCCAACCCTTGGGTTTTCCTTGCTGAGATCCAGCTCACCCAGCATTATTCCCCTACAGGCATAGCCCACAGGGTGAAGAGAGAAAACGCTATGGATCACATCAGCCAGATTGTCCTGTTGGGTTTGTTCTGGTTTCAGCTCAACCATGCAGTTCTTAAACGTGGCTTCTCCTCATCTCTACCGAAAAAAATCAAAATCATAGTCGATGAGATATAGCGCTAGATGACCATGACTAGCATTTCCCTTCAGTGCTAGAAACCAGAACAGCGAATCTTTGAAGACCTGTTTGGGACAACAGTCCCTAAACATCATCAATTTTCTCTTCTCCCCGATTAATAACCAACCAAGCTAAGACTGCAAAGACTACATTTGAATTTATTCAAAATCAGCTTACCTTTCTTTCATGATTTTGCCCTCCCTCCCCGGAATAGCCAAGCCCCTTCTGTGATGTTGAGGGTGTGGCTGGTGTGCAGTGGGGTGGGGGGAAATGTGCACACATGGCTGCTATCAGTTGTGCAAAGTCTCGCTCTCACTGGTGAGATCTGAGCATATCTCAGCTCTTGACTGACCATGGTCAGATATTCACAAAGAATGATAGGAGACGGGTGGAAGGGGATTAAGCTTTGTAGCTTGTACCTAAAGTAGACCCAAAAGGCCTGTCAGCCGTCTCTGAGGCTCCCCTCACCAGGCACATACGTGAAAGTTAATTAACCTGCAACTTCTTCCAAAGTGATGATAACCAGTATTATGCTCCCTGCCCCCGCTTGTACGCAAGCCATTCCACACTGAACTTATGTGTCCGGCCCCTCTGTAGCTCTCCAAGTTCACATATCCGACTTCCCTGTTGGAAGTCTTTCCTGAAGCCTTGCCAAGGACAACGAGTCCCGAACTGAGTCCATAGTCTCTCTTCCCCATCCTAACCGGATCCCCTCCATCCCACCAAACTTAAACCATTCCAGGCAGACCAAAGAAGAAAGAGCCACAGCCTCCAGCAGAAGTTGGCTCCATTTGAGGGCACCCAGTACCTCCTTTCAAACTCCTGACCCCCTGTCCCAAGAAGCTACACTTACAAGTCTCATGGCCCTGCTCCAAAGAACCAAATGTCACACAGAATCCAAGAACTCTGCTGCTTGCTTAATAATGGACATATAATAATTTTCCACCAAGCAGCATTTGGGTTGTCTCCCAGTTTTCCTATTACAGTTAATGTTACATTTCACATTCATGCTGCTCTGAGCATGGAATTTAATAAAGGATGTTTCTATTTGCCCTTTACTAAAGACCACCTTCCTCTGTCCCCTCATCTTGTCCCTCATGCCTCTTTGGGACACTGACTGCTACAGCCACTGCCCAATTAGATGATGCATAAATGCTAAGCCCGACAGAACTGGTTTAGAAGGAGTGCTAAGAGTTTCAGTGCGATTGATCTGCACTGACAGATGAAGGCAGATATCTGACTAAACAACATCAGTTGCTCCAAAAGAATATCTCGATAGTGTCCTGGCTAGAGGACGCCATCAAAGTAAGGTTCTGGTTCCCAGGGTAACTATCCTAAACTGATGTCAGTCTTTGGGGGAACTATTAGACGAGACATTGCCAGGAACTCAGCATTTTTTTCCTTTTCCATCTGTTTTATGTATATCATGGACTGTACACATCCTTGAGGGCGAAAGAAAAGACAAATATTTGGGCCTTCAAATTACAGTTAGCTTGGAAATAATTTTGGTGGGTGTATGCAGCTTAAAACCCTCGGTATCACGATGTACGTACACCATTGTTCATAGTGGGAATCCACCCCCCCAAGCATGAAAGAAACTTTTATTTATCTTTGAATTGTGATCAATATGCACATTTGAAGTGGTTTCCTGGCCTTTCTTGATGATAATTTGTGTTGCGAGTTAAAATGGTACTGATGTTTGGATGTTACAATATATCTTAGTCATGGTTACTCAATAGCTGGATTTTTTTAAAAATGAATGACAAAATTTTCATTTATTAGTATTTTTATTACTTTTTAAAGAAAACACCTAACCATATACTGCTGAAGTTTACCTGTGGCAGAAGTAGCCTTTATAATTAGCATTGAACAAAGAAGAAAACATTTAGCAATGGAATCTCCAAATGTACCAAGCATTTTGCAAGGGATTTGATTATTTTCAGTTTTTTTCCCCTCCTAACATTTTAGCAGCAAAATAAATGTGGATGAACTTCAGAAGCCTGAGGCAACATCGATTGTTTCACAAGAAAATCTGTGTGCACAGCGTCCCCCTGGGCCACACCATGTGTAAATAATAACACGCAGCTATGTTTAGGCATTGAAATGCTTCCATGTGTAACAGTGCTGGGGGGCTTCCTCTGAAAGTGGAACACTGGGCATGGCATCTTTTCCTTCCCAAAACTGTTCCAGGTGCCGGGGACAGAGTTTTAAAGTTAAATCATTGAACATGTGCAAGTAAAAAAAAAAATCTTGTTGAGAAAGACAAAACGTTGAGATGAGTTTTCTTTCTTCTTCAGATAGACTTTTCTAGGATTCAGGCCCTACCCTTGCTTGGCAATGGGCTTGCGAAGGCAACACAAGCCAAATAAATGCATGAAAGTATTTCCCCTGGGGCCTCCAGAAAAGCCTTTCTTTGTTTTCCATCCTTTTAGCCCTGCTCCCTTCTGTTAGTCCTGCTCCTCTCCCTCTTCTCCCCCTTTCCTCTTTCTTCTTCCTGCTTTTCCTTCTTCTTCTCTCTCACCCTCCCCTCTTTCCATCCCCATCCTTCTTTCTTCCTGTGTATCAGCTCTACTTGTTTGTATCAAATCATTAGTTTTCTCCCTCTCTCTCTCTCTCTCTCTCTCTCTCTCTCTCTCTCTCTCTCTCTCCCTCTCTCTCTCCCTCTCCCTCCCCCACCCCTCTCTCTCTCTCTCTCTCTCTCTCTGTCTGTGTGTGTGTGTGTGTGTGTGTCTGTCTGTCTGTCTGTCTGTCTGTCTGTCTGTCTGTCTCTGTCCCTCTCTTGCTGCCTCTACTGTTATACAAAGATGCGAGACTAAATATGAAAAATGAAAGATGTTTTAAAATATATGAAAATAGAATTCTGACCCACAGTCTTTGACATCCGGCCCTGGAAGTCGGTCCGTTCTCTGCAGCGACCTGTATAGGATGCCTGTCAGTCTTGTAGAAAGTGAGAACCATATTTCCAACAACCCATGCAAGAAGAGAAGTGTTCCTGGGCTAGAGAGAGAGCTCGGTGGCAGGTTCAGAGGACTGGGGCTTGGTTTCCAGCACCCGATTGATAGCTCTTCACTTCAGATAGCTTCAAAAGTTTCATCACGTTCACACAGACACACATGCAGGCAAAACACTAATGCACATAAAACACAGATCACTAAAAGAAAAAGAGTTGAGTGTGGTGGCGCATTTCTTTAATCTCAGCACTCAGGAGGCAGAGGCAGGCAGATCTCTCTGAGTTCAAGGCCAGCCTGGTCTACATAAAACAGACAGGATTTTTACACAGAGAAGTATTCCTTTATATTAAAAAAATAAAAAATAAAAATAAACTGGCCCCAAATAACCAGGTTTCCATTAGTAACTAATACCTCCCCTAACTTAAGTCCCTGACTCTAATTTAGAGTCAAAAAGAACCAAATAGGCTCCTGTAAGGAATTCATTTCCTGAATGCAGGAGCTCTGGCTTCGTAAGGCGGAGTCCCAGCTCGCCTCTCTTACCTGAAGCTCCTTTAAGGGACAGACTCCCTTTGGAGTCTCAGGTTCTTTAGTGAAGGAGGCAAACCCCATTGCTGAGTCAGGCGTGCATAGAGGTGAAAATGTTTTGTCTGCTCTCCTCCCAAGTCTCCCCTTACTCCCACTAAACAAAACAGCTGGCGTCTCCAGTCAGGGCTTTCCAGTGGCCCGGAGAGAATCTGAATGGGGTTCTGACTGGGGGGATCTGGGACTTGTCCACTTCACGTCCTGACTGGTAGTCTCAAATGTACTCTCGTCAATTAAGCTCATCTGCCGTTTGGTTTTTCACACCTACTTCTCTAAGACTCCCGATGGATAAGATACTTTAAATTGGACTTTTAACCATCCATGTACATTGAAATCCAGATTCTAGAACTTCGAGCTAACTCAGAGCGCGGGAGGACTGAGAGAGTAAGGAATGCCCAACAACGTGAGACATGAAGGTATTAAGTAAGGTATTAAAGCTCCGGGTCGTAGACCACACAGTACCAACGCGCTACAGAATGCAGCGGCAAAACTTTCAAGTGTGAACTATGCCACTGTAGACAAACAGGCACCGGTCTGATGCTAGCAGTACGTTTGGAAGGGCACCTACTAGTTAAAAGATGGGTCCTGAGATTCTAGGCAGGGAACAGGGCAGTCATAGAGGTGGAGCTCATTCGAAATATATGCAGGCAGGGCAGAATGCTTCTACTAATACATGGATGGGGCAATCCCCAATGCCATCCTCAGGGTGGGTTAACTTACAGCCTTTACTGCGAGTGACGCTGGAACAGGCGGCCACTGCTGTCTGAAAGCGCCAAGGTGCAACCAGAATAAAACTTCAAAGGAAGACGGAGAGGGAAGCAGGCTTTGGGGCTGATACGTCCCCAGGAAAGAGGTGTGTTGGAGGTCAGATGGACCAGAGCTTCAGGAGCATCTAAGAATAGACCTGAGACAACCGAGGCCTTACTTAGGAACTTGCTCCTTGCTCCACCCACCAGACGACCAGACAGTCCGGCTCTCAGAAGGTGAAGTTCAGAAATAACCTGCAGTTTCCTTTCTTTTGCTATAGTTAAAAATCACTATGAGCAAGAGCCGCTTTGGAGGAAAGGGTTTATTTGACTTAGACTTCCAGGTCATAGTCTTCCACTGAGGACAGTCTGGACAGAAACTCAAGAAGGGACCTGAGCAGAAACAATGGAGGAAGGTTACTTCCTGGCTCAGCCACTGGCTCCTATTTTGCTAGCTTTCATATGTAGTTCACGATTGCCTGTTAGGTATGGCACTACCCCCAATGGGTTGGGTCCCCCTGCATCAATTAATCACGACAATCCCCACAGATGTACCCCAGGCCAAGCTGATCCAGGCTATCCCTCAGATAAGGCTTTCCTTCTCAAGTGACCCTAGGTTGTGTCAAGTTGACAGTCAAAACTAGCTAGGACACATCTTAATTCCAGACTTTTTCCTCTTCAGTATCCTGTAATAGATACTGAAAATAAAAATAGTCTAGTGAAGCTAATTCAAGGGGACAAATAGCAACAATGTATTACTAAGAAACAGAACTTTCCAGATTCAAAAGAAAGGGTAGACAAGATCTCCAGAGGACTAGAAGGAAATAGTCAGCCATTGAATGACACAACCTGCCAAAGTACCCCTAGGTTTGGCTTATGCAAGCCTCAGATTACCTCCTGTCTAGTACCATTGTCCACCCAATGAACAAGAGTCTGGCTGCTATGTCATAGTTCAGGAGGCCTCTGGATAGTGGACACAGGGATGATCTTGGCAGGCGTGTAAGTCATAGATAGCTTAGTGGAGATTCTCAGAGCCAGGTGAACTGGGAGACCAGGTTTTCCCAAGGCACCAACTCTGGACCTGGAACCTGGTAGCCATTAATAACCAGAGGTTTATTACTTTTTTTCGTGTTCTGTTAGGTGCAGGCAGCGCTGACAGTCCAACCTGTTCCTTCAACACTATCTCACACTGAGTTTCTCAGGGTGGATTTTACAACAAGAGGTTTGAGGCTGGCGAGACACAGTACAGGGCCAAAGTCTACGGTGTCTATGGATGTAGTAACTAGAGGAAGCTTCAGGATGGTCCATCAGTCTGAAAACAAACATGGGTGGGTATTTTTAACATTAATCATGCATGCTGCAAGGCCCTTTTGTGAGAGCTGCTCCCTAGTCTAAAAGTCTCATTCATACCTTCCCATGAACATGACCTGGGGGATGGCGGTGTGCAGTCATTTTTGCTTGGGTAGTCTCCAAAGACTGAGGTAAAGGACAGTTATAAAAATCTCACAGCACATTAGGAGGGAAGATTTTTGAACACTATCGGAAAGTATGTCTTGATCTTAAATAAGAGCTGTCCCTTTTATCTTTTAGAAACAGTATTAGACAGATGTAAGTGCCGAAAGCACTGAAGTCATTTTGTTTGTTTGTTTTTCCCAGCCAAACTGAAGCCAGCTAAGTGAAAGTCAGTTGTTAGTGCTCAAAAGGCAGACATAGCCATTGGACTGAGGAAGCTGCCCTAGACTTGGGAAATCCACTATAGGAACCAACGAGGTTCACCACCTTCAACACAGGTTGCTTAGGATCTCCTAGTCCTTCAAACTCGGATCTTCAAAAGTTTCAGAGTCAAGCATTTTGCCATTCCATGTTCTCTTGGCAGGTTTTACATCCTCTGAAGAGCATTTCATTGATTCATTTATGTTCTACACATTGTAGAGCAATGAAGCACAGACCGTTGCATTTGGCTACTAGGTCAGGTGACAGTGTTTGTTTGGAGATACAAATACATTTGTAGAATGTTTTAAGCTGTAATAAGATGGTATTAGGGGATAGTTACTTGGTCATCTAAGTATGACTTGTTGGTATTTTTTCTAATACAATGATCCCACTTATGACTCGAACACATAGGACCATATGGGATTAATGGACGAGAGGCAGTTGTGAGCAAGCATTAACCATCTGCACTTTTGCCTTACACCCCAGGCACTGCTGATATTTCATTCATAGTGAGGCTCAGAGCAACTTGAAGGATCTAAGGTCAGACAAACCACAGGAGGTATAGGATTAAACTTGGGCCATCTGATCTCAGAGTTACCACCCAGCTAGAAGGAAACTAGTCCCATGTCCTCAGGTCAACACAAACCAAGGAGTATCTTCAGCCAACTCAAAAGTGTCATTTCCTTTAAAGCTAGCATAATGCTCTTATTATTTGTCCTTAAGTAAAACTTGACTACAACATGGGAAAAAATCTCTGACACTCTGCAGGAAGAGAATTCAGAAGATATTTATGAACAGAGATACTGCCGTGAATTATCTATCTCAGTATTTTAGAGAAAAAGGTCAGTTTTCTACTCTATTGTTCCTTTCCCAATGGTCTGATCATTCCCTTTTGTGGCACAAAAATGTCCCCTCATTGCCCTCATTGCTCTCTGGCTATCATACAGTGACGTGTCTGGTGACCATAGAATAGTGTGACATGAGACGTTTCTACTTTTAGAAGACAATGAAAGAAGCTGGATACCAAGGAGAGCAATACTCCGCCTAACACCAAAGAGGTCAACATAACAAAGACATCCAAACTGAAACGGTGTTTTCAGATTTCTTCCCCATGAAAAGTTACTTTTTGATCCTCTCTTTTCATAATAGCCTCTTGGCAAAGTCATTATGTTAGTCCTTATTTAAAATGTGAGGATTTATGCTTCTCTTTCTTGGTGGTGATATCTATATATAATGTATAATGTCTATAAATTACACATAGTTCTTCATGGAAGAATTGTCTCTTTTCTTCTGCTAGTCAACTTTCTGCCCACTATGCCAGAGACCAGAGGTAATGAATTCATGAGAAAGAAAGATGTATGTTGACTCTTGGCTTAGAGGATTCAGCTTATGGTCAATCTCCTGTAGCTTTCAAATTATGGTAAATCATGGTGTAGGGCAGTGGTTTTCAACTTTCCAAATGGTGCAGCTCTTTAATACAGTTCCTCATGCCATGGTGACCTCCAATCATAAAATTATTTTGTTGCTACTTCATAACTGTAATTTTGCTGATGTTATGAATCATAATGTAAACATCTGATATGGAAGCTATCTGATATGCGAGTCTCTACTTGCACCACAGAATAGCAACCAAACATTTGACACATGGGCCTATGAAGAAACTTAGTATCCAAACAAAAATGTCCTCTGTAAATATCTCTCTTAGACTTAGTTCTTGAAGAAGTTATTATTAATTCATTTGTGTTTATTTTTATAATTGGAGTTATAAAATACTACATTTTTGTGGCCAAATTGCTCCAAGTTTGGTCAGTTGGAAGCTCCTTTGCCAACTTCTGTGCCCATCTATCACGATGCTGTTGATGGGGAATATGTTTTTGTTAGTCTTCTTTTGATAGCTTCCTCACTTCCTGGCACCACAGGCTGCTCCAGAATCACCATCTCTATTTCCTGCCTGAGTTCCAGAATTCCAGAATTCAGAATCCAGGATCAAATTTAAGGCTCCAGGTGTGCTTCCTGCTGCTAAAACCTCATGACTTCCAGACATTCACATCTGAGAGACTGAAAAATGCATATGTATAGATCGCTGTGTATATGTATAGATATGTGTGTATTTATAGATATTTCTATATATAAATACCTGTGTCTAGCCAGGCATGAGTTTAAATCAGAACAAGGATCATTCGCTCTTCATCTGCTTAGAGTGGTACATTGTCATCTAAGTCCATTTGTCTGCCACAGGCAGCATCCACCTCCTCCACTGTTTGGTTCCAGGCCACACATACAAGATTCCAGAAGCAGCAGCTCTAACGTGGACTTAGATGTTCTCCCAGGGTTTGTGAAAGGTTTTTTTTCCATGTGGGGAAAGATGCCATTTATGTACAAAGTGTGTTAGGACAGCAGCCCTTCTCCTCCCACAAGCACACACTTACATGTTCATTCAAGGCCATTGTGTGACACTGCAGGTCATTAGATGACTGTCTTTCCACGTGTTTACTTGTTTACGTTTTTATTTACATGTTTATTGGTGAGGTTCGCTTTCAAATCTCTGCCCATTTTTTAAAATGATTTTTGTTTTCCTATTATTGAATTTTAGGACTGTTAATACATTTTCTTTATAATTCTTTGACAGTGTGCATGTTTGTGTGTGCAGATGCCACCATACACATGTAAAAGTCAGAGGACAGCTTGAAGAAGCTGATTCCCTTCATTCACCATGTGAGGTCTGGATTTAAAATCAGGTTTGGTGGTGCATGCCTTTACCCTCTGAGCAGCTCACAAGCCCTTATTTATAGTCCTATTATCCAACCTGGTTTATTTTTATTCTCTTAACAGTGTATTTTTTAGAGGTGGAATTTCATTTTTAGCTTGGTGAAATCAATCAAGCTGATATTTCTTTTGGGTTCAATTATTGACATAATTTCTTTAACAGATACTAGCATATTTATGTTATCCACTTCCATAAATGAATTTTGGAGTAAGTGCCTTTCAAGAGATTGGTCTGTTTCATTTAAAATCCCACAATTATGCTTCTTTATGATACTTGTGGTGTCTATAAGAACGGAAGTGATGACTTTCTTTTTCATTCTCCTGATGGTAATTTGAGTTTTCTAGGCTGGTTGGACTATATGGATAACCATTCTCATAATCATTTCTAAGAATTCTGATATCCGGTTTTCCTAATTGATAAACTCTCTTTAGCTTCACTGACTTGAGTTGACTTTCATTATTCATCTCCTTCTGCTTGGCTTAGGTTGGAATTGCTGTTATTCACTTAGTTTCCAAGATTAGAGCATTAGTCATAGCTCTTTCTTCTTTTCTAATATGGTTTAATTTATGATTCATAAACTGTAAGTACTAAGCTTCTAGTCATTGCATTTGATGCATTCAACCAATGTGGATAAGTTGTATTTTTACTTTCAGCTAGTTCAAAACATGTTCTCTTGTTGAGATTTTTTTTTAACTCAAGTCATTTGGCGACAAGCATTTCACTCTCTAAGTGTTTGCTTGTTTCTAGTCACCTTCATGGAATGGGTTCCTAGTTAGTTTCATTGGGAATCTGAGGACCTGCTTTTTGATCTCTGCCTTCCATGTTGTAAAGGTTTGCTAATGCTTCAGAGCACTTCTGTTTGAGGAACATGTCACACGATGAGATTAATAAAACAGGAGTTAGCTCTTGTTACATGGAGTTTTCTAGCAAATGTCCAAACGGACTACTCTGTTCATATACTTTATGGCCTCGAGGACCTTTCAAATATTGACATCAACTTTTTTTTTGACATCAACTTTTGTGTCACATTGCCTGACATCCATCACTTCCAAAGGTGAAGATTTAGTTAACTAACCATAAATAGTCTTTGTTTTTAATATAATACAATATTTTCATAATATAAACTTAAAGATATATCCTATATGCTGAGACTTTCCTATCCTCTGAAGAACATATCCATTTAAAATGCTGTCACAACTTCTTTGTCACTAGTCATTGCCCTTGTTCTGAAGGGAATGGAAACACCCTACACTCTTATGACCCAATTTCAGTCTTTGTTTGCGCAACCCCTAGGATACACTTTCACGAGTCTTCTTTACTTTGGATTTTCCTTGCCTTGCATGAAATAGAAAAGCAGGGCTCCTGTGAAAGGCTCTTTTCCAGTGCTTCTGCAGGAGCTCAATCCTACCTTACGGTCACGTGTTGTAGGAGACCACTTGCTTGTTCCCAGCTGCTCAGCTTCAAAATAACCACACAGAAACTGTATTAATTAAATCACTGCTTGGACTCTTAGCTCTAGCTTCTTATTGGCTAGCTCTTGCATCTTAATTTAACCCATTTCTATTAATCTGTGTATCGCCATGTGGCTGTGGTTTACCAGCAAGGTTCTGTCTGGCATCTGTCTCTGGCAAGGCTACATGGCATCTCTCTGACTCCACCTTCTTTCTCCTAGCATTTTGTTTAGTTTTCCCTGCCTAGCTCTGTTCTACCCTCAAAGCAGGTTCTTTATTCATTAACCAATAAAAGCAACACATATACAGAAGGACTTCCCACACCAGTCGTGTGCTGGCCTATTTCATAGTTGTGTCATCAGGCCTCTGTCAGGTGTGTGTGTGTGTGTATGTGAGTGTGGAGGTGTGTGGGTATGTGGGTGTGGGGATGTGATTTTCAACTGAATTGAAAGCTACTACATTATTAGATATTCTCAGCATTAAAGCCACATTAACTGCTCTTAACTGAATGAATATTAAGGTCGTTCTTTTCAAAAAAATTTATTAATTTTCCATAGCTGATGTAACCACCTAACAATAACTGGTACAAGGGAGAAATAAATTTGGAGGGAGATTTAAAATTGTTTTCCATAGTTTGGGTTTTTCCCATAGGAGAATAAGCAACAGGTAGGTGAGAAAAAATGCAAACAAAAAGCCATACTAAACCCCATGTTTACCAAATCGAACAGGGTGTGTGAAGAAAAGTGAAAATGCACATAACTGCATCATCTGAGGCCACACCCATGTGTTACCACAACCAGTCCAGAGACCCTGAGCACGAATCCCACAGAGAAAATGCCTGCCACAGTCTTCACCCCTCAACACATACTTCAAATTGTTGGCTATAAAGGAAGCAACAATAAATAATAATAAATTTAGCTCAGGAAGTACGACCAGTTTCCACACAAAGGCAAGGTCAGCTTCTAGAAGTTTGCTTGTTCTCCCTGAATTTAAGCCCCCTACATACAGTACAAAAAGGCCAAGTTGGAGCAGTGAGGGGGGAGGAGGCTGTACCCATGGGATCCCAACAACTCGGTCACAAAACACCCGGTGACATGCCCGTGTGGCTGGAGAGGCCACAAGCCCTAAGTGAAGAGCTACAGGCCATTAGGCAATTAATGATGGCTGAGGGAGAGAAAGATCAGTCTTCCCCAGGGAGAGCCTTCTATGTGGTTATCCAGTGGTTAGCCAAGTGCTCCATTCTAGACACAAATACGCATAAGTAACACTCAGTGGACGTGGCAAGCTCTATTTGTATATTTATTTACATACACCTATACATATGTATCATGTGTGAGAGAGAGTGTATCCATGAATTTGAGGAGGCAGTGAACAAATACATTGACTCTATTAAATTCTTGAAATTAATTTCATCTTTAAAATGCTACAACTACTTTGTTTGCAAACTTCTTTGTAACTCCTAAAACATGACTCACAGTTGAAAATGTCTACAGTATAAATTTTAAGTAGTAAAAGAACATCACATAGAGAAAAACTGGCTTTTAATAGGGTGATAAACTTGGGGGGGGGGAATGAGAATTAACACAGTGTTTGGCAATCACCACTAAATTTAGAAGTAAACCTTTCCTAAGACTGAGGAACTCCACTTCCAGTAGGCATGTGCCCAAGAGAAACAACTCATCACATCTGCACCAAGAGACACGTAAACGAACGTTAATTAAAGCGCTATTTGTAAGCACCCAACCTCAGAAACAACCCAGATGTCTACAGACATTTACAGGCAGTGAGTGCATTGTGGCATACTCAGACAAAGGGAGAGTCCCCGGCACTGAATGAGGGAACAAACTGCTTGGATGTGGGATAATTTAGATGGGACTCATCAGCACAATATTAAATAAAAGAACACACACATAAAATAACACATCCTTTGTTATTCAAGTGGAATAAAGCTCCTTATAAGCAAAACTGAGCTTCGGGGATGGGATCCTCGAGGGGAGGAGTCATGGAGTCTCCGGAAGGGTTTGATCCCAGCCAGTCAGGGCTGGTTTTCTGTGAAGCACTATTGATCTATCCAATCGGGGTCAGCTGAGTGGGGATTGTTTAACTTTTCATTTTCTCTATCTGGGCTTCACTTTACAATAACAAAAAGTCTTTTCTTTTTTTTTTGTGGTTTCTTTTATGAAATCTAATGTAAATAGTTTGGAGAAAGGTGGCAAGGAAAAGCCACAAAATTAAAGATGTCAGGTACCGAAATGGGGCCAGGGGCACGGATGACAGGGCTAGGCATGCTAAGAGATGGTACCCTCATTGCTGGGGTAGTTATAAACCTTATGAGAAAAGCAGAAGAAAAATGGAAAGGGTTTTGACACAGTGCCATGGGGCTGCTTAGAAACAGGTTCCTGGGGGGCTTTGAACACACTCTGGAATGCGGAAGCCAATCACAGCCACAGGCTTGGTCACCTCTCCCCGAAGGAAGCCTTCCATTAAAACTGTGGCCAAAGGACCAAGAGAGCACCCTGGGATGAAATCCCAAGAGGCCAACCTCTTAGGGTCCCACACCCAGCTGTGCAGGGGCACCACACACAAAGGAACTCCAGTCCCTGCCTACAGCTTTCCTGGAACTCAGAGGTCCAGGCTTCTAGAGTTCCCGCTGCCTGTCTGTCTGTCAGCAGCCATCCTGCTTCTGTTACTAATGTATGAGCTGCTGTGTCTCCCCTGGCTCAGCCAAGGAGGCATCCAGGTGCCGCACAGATACACAGGGTTCTCTCACCAATAACGTGCGACGTACGTGAGATTAAATAAAGCAGCGGCTGCAAAGACAGGATGCGATGGAAGTGACTCAGAATCTCATTCTGAAGAAGCAGAGTGTGGCTTTCCGCACACAGCAGGGCAGCGACGAGCTGCCAAAGTGAGGCCGAAGCAGAGCCGTTTTCTAAAGCCAATGAACAAAATATGTATAAATGCTACAAATCTTCCATGTGTAAGGTAATCGTAAACCAATGGGAAACCAGGCAGGTTTCTGCTTAGACAGCCCTCCTCTTTTCATGTTATTTTCAACCACATGTTTAAGTACATGGAATGTCATAGGTCATGGATGTGATCAGAGGTAGGCTGGGAGTAAAGGAGGCGTTTAAGTTGTATTATTATTTAATAGACAATATTTGTCCCTGTTTCTGGGCTGTTGGGTACTTTGCACAATTCACTACACACATCTAGTGTGTGATGAGAAAGAGTGATTGGCATCGTCGTAGTCTGAAATACTGCCATTTCTAGCATTACTTTGAATGAGCAAAGTTGGTTTCCACTGAAGCTGCCTTACTGTGCGGAGCATCAGAACGCCCCTGCTGTTGTAGGCGCCTGCTGTTCCCTCTCTCTGTCTTCCTTCCTTTGCCCCCTCCCCTTCTAGTGACCTGCATGTTACTCTCTTCCATGTAAATCATTGTCAGCTTTTATATCCAAAAAGGGCCAGCAGGAGCATTCATGTCTCGTCCCTTACTTGTTACACTTAGCACACTCTCCTCTAGTTTCACCCAGGTTGCCATAACTGGCAGGGTTGCATTTCTTTCTTTATGGCCAAATAATACTACATGTGTAGACATATTACGTTTTTATTATATTTATTCAACACCTTGGTTGAATCCATAGTTTGATTACTGTAAAACAGTCTTATACTCAACTAAGTGTGAAGACCTCTAATTTCAATTCTTTCAGATCTGTACTCTGTGGTAGGTTTGCTGGTAACTTTATTTGTTTCAATTGTGCTGAGCCTCCAGACCCTTTCCCATGTGTTCCATGTTCACATTCACCATGGCTCCAACAGTGTGTGAGAGCTACAGTGACACATGTTCATTTTATTTGTGTGTGTGTGTGTGTGTGTGTGTGTGTTGTGCGTGTGTTTCTGCATGTCTGCATGTATACAGCTGCTCTCAGATGCCAAAAGAAGCATCAGATTCCCAGAGCTGGAGTTCATAGGTGGTCATGAACTGCCTGACATGGGTGCTGGGAATTAAAGCTGGGTCCTCTGTTGGGTCGGCAGATTCTTTTAACTGTTGAGTCATCTCTCCAGCCCAGTGTGTGTGTGTGTGTGTGTGTGTGTGTGTGTGTGTGTGTGTGTCCATGTATGTGCACGTGTGGGACTGCACATGTCATGTGTGTGTCAGTGTCTTTGGAAGTCAGAAAATAATGTCAGATCCCTGAAAGCTGCACTCACAGGTGGTTGAGTGGCCTGACATGGGTGCTGGGAATCAAATTTGCACCCTCTGGAATGACCAGCCAGTACTTTTAACAACTGGGTCATCTCATAGCCATGTCCCACACCAGCATGAACATTTTCATACCATGTATGTTGCTTTTGTGTCCCTTCTCCAAACTTTTTCCAGAGCCCTCCCATCTCTCTATTCATCCTGCAACTTTGTGTTCTCTCTCTTTTTCTCTCCCCCCCTCTTTCCTTATCCGTCTCTTTCTCTCTTACTTTCCCTTTCTCTCCAAAACAGAAAAAAACAAAAAAGAAAAACACAAATATGAAAATCAAAACAAAAACAAAAGATGAGCAGGGCGGTGGTGGCACACGCCTTTAATCCCAGCACTCGGGAGGCAGAGGCAGGCGGATCTCTGTGAGTTCGAGGCCAGGCTGGTCTACAAGAGCTAGTTCCAGGACAGGCACCAAAGCCACAGAGAAACCCTGTCTCGAAAAACCAAAAAAAACAAACAAACAAACAAAAAAAAAACAAAAGATGAATAAGACAAAAGAATCTCCTAAAACAAAGCACAATGAAACCAAAGGTCCACAAAAAATATCAGAGTTCATTTGTATTGGTCAACATCTCCTGGGCAAATTCACTTGTATTGGTCAGCATCTCCTGGGCAAGTTCACTTGTATTGGTCAGCATCTCCTGGGTGAGTTCATTTGTATCGATCAGCTACTCCTGGGCATGCAGCCTGCACTGGCATGTGCTTGGGAGATTCAGTAACACTTGATTGGAGAAAACTGATTTTTAGTAAGGATATTGGTTGTTATGTGACCTAGAAATAGACGTGTCTTCTGAGAGTGCGGAAGCCATGGGCAGCATGTGTGCTCACAGTCCACACCAGGTCTGGCACACCACCATAAACACCAAGAGACCTTTAGGTCTTGTTGGAAAAAATAGTGCGATGACCAAGGCTCAAGGAACGGCCTTTGCTTTTAACTGCTTTAGCATGGAGTCTATTATTTAGTTTAGAAAAATCACACTCTCCCTGTGACAAACTGAAGAGAGGGAATTATATTAACAAATACTCTCGTTCTAGGTGTGTGTGTGTGTGTGTGTGTGTGTGTGTGTGTGTGTGTGTGTATGAGAGAGAGAGAGGAGTGTGTATGAGAGAGAGCATGTGTGTGTGTATGGTATGAGTGTGTGTATGTGTGAATGTGGTGTGAGAGTATGTGCATATGTGTGAGCATTGTCATGTAGTATGAGTGTGTGTGTGGTGTATGTGAGCAAATGTGTGGGTGAGTGTGGCTGAATGTGTAAGTGTATGAGTATGAGCATGTGTGTGTGTGTGATATGAGTGTGTGAATGTGTTGTGAGTATGTATGTGAGCATGTATGTGTATGATATGAATGTGCGTGCATATGTGTGTTGAAATAGATCACTTGTTTGTTTCCCAGCCACCCAGCTGCTCAGCCCCGAAATAACACACAGAAACCATATTATTTAAATCACTGCTTGGCCCATTAGTTCTAGTTTCTTATTTGCTAAGTCCTACATCTCCATTCATGGAGATGCTAACCCATCTCCATTAATCTGTGCATCACCATGAGGTCGTAACCTAACAGCAAAGTTTCAGCATGTCTGTGTCCAGTGGCTCCATGGCTTCTCCCTGACTCCGCCTCCTTTCCTCCAGCATTCAGTTTAGTTTTTCCCACCTACCTACCCTATCAGGCCAAACCAGTTTCTTTATTAACCAATGGTATTCACAGCATACAGAGGGGAATCCCACATCATATGTGTGACTATGGTATGGTATGAGTGTGTGTGTGCGTGTGTGCTAGGAAGTCTCCTCACAGCAAAGGGTGATGAAGGGTCTGGAATTCTGCCTGGCTTTTTGTTCACTGGTTCTAACCCATATGTTTGACAGAAATCACATTGAGAGCTATACATTAAGTTTTTACATATATGCTTCCTTTTGTCATTAGATTAGCAAACAACAACAACAGAACCCCTTTAATTATTTCTTTTCTTTTTAACTCATTCAGGCACAGCACAACAAAACTAATAAAAATGAAGAGAGAAATGCAGTTCAGCTGACACTTGAGTTGATGATTTGTTCACACCCCTCTCCGTCCTAGGACTCTTCCTGCAACAGGAAAGGTTTTTACCCCTGCCTGATGCTGCATTTCGACACTAGCGGTGCCTTGGTAGCAGCCCCCCTAGCATCCTGTGCTCAATGCTGCTTCGTGAAGGAACACAAAGCTGTGCTGTCATCGCTTTGCCCCACAACCACTCAGGCCTGCGTTGTTAATGAGCTGCTTACACACACTGTCCCGGTCTTATTTTTTCCTTTTTCCACTGAAGTGGGAGAATCGATTTAAAGCAAATAAAATAGAACAATTTGTCCTGTCTGTGTTAAGTACTGGGCATCTGCCTGTGCAGGCACCCAGCCCTACCATGGAATATCCTTTATTTTCTGTAAGCAACAACTGGACATTATTAAGTAGGGATGTTTACGACAGGGCAAGAAGTCTCATAATTTTCATTTCTCTTTGTGCTGCCCTTTTTTGATGGTCCTTGGCAACTCTCTTCCCAAAATCGGGTATTATGTTTTTCCCTGAAGTTGCTCATAGTTTTCTCAGAGGTTATTTTTAATGTGTCAAGCCAAAGCTATCTCCAGAAGTCAGTGGATTCAAGAAATATAATTTCACATCATTTGTTCACCTCAGATGAACTAATTTTATCAAATTGTGAAAAATCTTATTGTACCTCTAGTTCGATTCGAAGGGCAATGAATGTCTGCAAAGAACTGGAGATGTGTTGAGCCCTGAAAATGTATGATCTCATCTGGGAATCTGTAGAAAATGTGATTATCCATACAACAAGAACTGCAAAAAGAGGAAGGATCTATGGCTGTCTGGGCGTGAGGCTGTTTGGGATTGCAAAGATATGTGACATCTTTGTGTGAAATGTTAGGTCCTGATGATAGACAGCATGAATTTCCACATGTTGACAATGCAATACAGGGCTACACAGAAAGAAAGGAAGAAAGAGAGAGAGAGAGAGGGAGGGAGGGAGGGAGGGAGGGAGGGAGGGAGGAAGGGAAGGGAGGGAGGGAGGGAGGGAGGGAGGGAGGGGAAGGTAGGGAGGGAGGGAGGGAGGGAGGGAGGGAGGGAGGGAGGAAGGAAGGGAGGGAGGGAGGGAGGGAGGAAGAAGGAAGGAAGGAAGGAAGGAAGGAAGAAAGGAAGGAAGGAAGGAAGGGGAAGGGAGGGAGGGAGGGAGGGAGGGAGGAAGGAAGGAAGGAAGGAAGGAAGGAAGGAAGGAAGGAAGGAAGGAAGGGGAAGGGAGGGAGGCAGGGAGGGAGAGAAAGGGAGGAAGGAAGGAAAGAAAGAAAGAAAGAAAGAAAGAAAGAAAGAAAGGAAGGAAGGAAGGAAGAAAGAAAGAAAGAAAGAGTGGTAGGGAGAGAGGAAAAGGAGGGAGAAAGAAATAAAATGTAAATTTAGTGAGTCATTTTCAATTCTTCTTTGGAATGACAAAAACATATTAGAGTGGTTTAGTAGAAATATAAATTTGGAATAGATTCGTATCTTGTAATTGTGCAGTGTGACCCTGAGCTCAGGAAAGGCATGCAAAGTACCTGGATAGAAATCACAAGGTGGTCATGAGAAACTAAACGGAGTGGACAGAAAACTTAGGACCTGGACTTTATGGATATGAGGTCAGGGAGGCAGGAGGAGGGCCTAGCATGTGCAGATCCACTGTTGCAGGGCTGACCCTGGGGAATGCACAGTGCAATAATCCCAGAAGAGACTCACCCCAGCGCAACAATTGAGCTATATGTTGGAGAGTTTCAGCCAAGATACAGATCTTAATCTCCAGTACCAATCCTGCTGCCATGCCAAGTTTGGAAGAATCAAAGTTAATAGCCTGAAGTGCTTTACAGGCATGCAGGGTATGGATGCTCCTGTCTCTCATCTTCTCCTATGTTGATGCACTGCCCTGTGCTGTAGGTACCACTGGCCAGGCCCGTCCTCTGAGGAACCTCTCTGATGAGCCGCAGTAATCAAAGGACTGCCACCAGACCTGGTTCAGATGTAAAACTCCAGGCAATAAGGTGCACACATGCACCAAGTTCCCCCTCCCTGAGCCTTGTTTACTATATAAGGACCCATAGGATTTAGCTGTCTGCCAATAAAGGAAAGAACCAAGCCCTGAAATATCTACCATATGAGATGAAGTAGGCCAGCAGGCAGGAAAGTTTTTGTTTTCTCCAATGACAGACCTACAAATCTTTTTGCTCTGTTAATGTTATTGTCTCATAAATAGTTGATTCCATCAGTGGTTTCTGCGTTACACTGTGTATAAGACAGCATGGGATAAAACTCAGTTTACCCTCAGAACTTTTGAGAATAATTAAGAAAACTTATTGTCGTATTATTTCTTTTCTTTTTCATTGTACACTGAAGTTATTATTTTAGAGAGAGTGTGTGTGTGTGTGTGTGTGTGTTTTCAAGGTACTAAAATGTCTGATTAAAGCACCCCACTCTCTTATAAATTAAGATAATCTTAAAGCCTGTTAAAACACCATTTTAAGTCTATAAAATCTTACAATGTTACTTGTCTATATAAAACAACATTCACTGGAGTCATAAAACCAGAGTTTCAAAAAGCTGTGAAACTTGGCATTGACCACATAGATTTGACAAGGATTTCTTCCTTGGCCCTGGGGGAAAAGTAAATTTTATTCCATTTAAAAATGATAATTAAGGCTAAGATACAAAAATACAAAATAAAAAGATAGAAATTCTTTGTGCTAATCAAATACCTCTGAATAATATACATTCAAAATCTTTTTAGTGGATCAATTCTATCCGTATGTTTTCTCAGATAACCCCACGGAAAGAAGAAGTAGCCTGTGGAAATGGGGAGTCCTAGGCAGCCTGTCTGTTTCACCCAGCAGCAGAAAGTAGGCCCATGCTGGCCTTTTGCTTGTATCCCAGGTTCAAAAGTTGTGAGCAACTGGATATTTCTTTCCCACTAAAGAAAAAGCAACCTGAGAGTATTGTTGCCAAACTGAAGATGCTTAAAAAGGACAATGGACAGTTTTCTATCGGTCCCTTTCTGAGTCAGCTGAAGTTATTAACTATGACAGCAAGAACGGCATCCACGCTAACAGGACCTGTGACAAGATGAGCAGGGGTCAGAAACAAGTGGGGCGACAGGTACCCAAAGAAAAAGAGAATCCTTTGTGTGCAGTCAAGGATGAGTGGGGAGAGTAGGAGAAGAGAAGAGTGTCCATCTCAGGGAGTCAGAAACGGGTAGACTGAGGAGTATTGGGTGGTCATTCATTCAGCTGTGCCGGAACTGAGGAGACTGAGCAATGCCATAACAGATCATTCAGTCTTCTCTCAGAGATCAGGCCTCAATTTCGGTTTCCTGAGACTGCGTAAGCAGTTTCTGAGGGAGCCACAAACAAAGGACAATCAATCTCCTCTACCAAAGACAAGGAGGCCTGGTCCATGCCATATTATGCCAGGCCAGACCTGAGCCACAGTCAGGCCTGCCCCCAAAAGGAAAAACTGTAACCTAACCAGCCCTTGCTAGCCTTAGCCAATCAGAATGTACTAATATGACTGCCACTTGCTTAAGCCAGTCATAGTTAAAATGACCTAACTGCTCTAGGAACTCCCCTTAGCTGTGCTTAAAAGAAGCCCACAGCTTCTCTGGGGGTCATTTCCATTTTGCCTTTGTGTGGGATGAATGGCCCCAGCATGCTGGAATAATGAACACTCTTACTGATTGCATACCTGGCATGGTGGTCTTTTGTGGAACCTCTCCAGGACCCTAACAAGAGCCAACCAGAGCAGAGTTTAGTACGGACATTTCCCTATTGCAAGGGTCCCATTGTAAGTATCAGGGCACTAGCGCAGCAAAGAAGGTCTCTGTGCAGAGTCATGGCTAGACATTTGCATTAGACACAAAAGATGTCAGGAAGTGGCCCACTCAGGTGATGGGAATTGCCTGTTCTAAGAAGTCAGTGTCCTAGAGAGATGAAGCAGCCATCATTGTGGAGAACCAGTGTGGCATGTACCATTGCTGCCTAAGCGGAACTAGAAAGCTGTGCTTGGCATGGGGGTCAACATCTGGGAGAACCAGCAGAAGTAAGTGACCATCCATTACTTGGAGCATTCTAGCATATGATGTCATCAGTCAAGTAGTGTTAAGAGTAGCGTGCCTATAAAGTACTTTAAAATATTTGTTCACACTAGCAATGAGAAATAATGTGTGCATTGAATAACGGTCATGTCTGGTACAGACTATGACAACCCAAAAAGAGAGTGAGTGACAACCAACAGGTCCACCGTGCAGGTCTGGAGCAGAGAATCACAGACCGGTAGGGTGAAGTGTCTGTCCTCAAATACTGACAGTCTAGATTTTGAGCCCAAAACAGGATATGGAAGGAGCTCACCCTGGGAGATAGTCTGATCGATGGTGGTAGTGTTAAAATGGGATTCCAGGGATATTGGCAATGGCTGTGGTCCAGGCACTAGAGTTCTATCAGAATCTAAAGGGTATCCTTATGAAGCCAGCTGTAGAATTCTCCCCGTGTACCCGTTCAGGAGCATACACACTCAGTGGGAGAACCAAGGGAGGGTAGTCAGGCTTGGCCAGTGGGGCTATGCTTTGTTTTGTTTTGTCAAGGACGAACCTGGGTGAAGTGACTATTGTTTAAGGGGATCCCTGGGTCCAGAGCATGAAAGAAGTGAGACGCCTCTCCTTTTCAGGATGAGTACTCATGAGGAGACATATTAGTTATAAAAAAAAAGAGGTTTGGTTGAGTAACTAAGCAGAGTCAGAGAGAGGGAAATTGGAATTAGTTGCTGTTTGTATGAGAAGCAAGACAGTAAGCTTAAGACTCACACTTTGAGGTTGAAGTAGAACATTTCTCTCTCTCTCTATCTATCTCTCTCTCTATCTATCTATACACACACACACACACACACACACACACCATATGGTATATTCCGGAATAAAAATTGAAATAATACAGGTCAGTGCCTATGTGTTCATAGATGTTCTTTTCCTGCTTTGTCTGTGAGGAGAAACATGGGAAGAGGATGCTCTCAATAGCAGTGAACACAAACAGCATCTAGAGTTTACCTTCTAACTACTACTTCCACTCAACATAGACTGGTGATCCTGGAAAGCTGGTCTGGTCTGGGAAAAGTGAGATAAAAATAAGCCTGGGGCTGATGCTGTACCGAGGAGGAGACAGTGTTTAAGCATTGAAAATCACCGTGAGATTGAGTAAGAGCGTTGCCATTTTGAAACAGGGACAGTTGAGATTAAGATAATGGCGCTAATAACAGTAGTAGTGACTCAATGAGCGGGCTAGAGAGCCATACATTTATACAAGTGGAAACAAGGGAGTGAACAAAGGAACGGAGTGTTAATTGAGGAATGGGATACTTGCACAAGTGCAAAGGAAACTTGCCTCTGCCAAATTAGCCCTCCCAAAATTCTTGTCGGTCATAAAGTGTAATTGGTGAAAAACCCGACATATGCAAATTTAACTAAATTAGTATAGCATGACTGGTGCAAGGACCCACAGGCCACCTGACATGAAGTATCAAGGCACTATCAAGTTTTAGACAGCTCTGAAAACGAAACACAAGCTGAAACAGGTCTTAAAGATGCCCTCAAGGGACAGGCTGCAAAGTAACATGCTGTAATCTTCAGATCTGTAAAGGTGACAGAGAGCAAAGACAAAGGGCTAAGCAGACTCTGGTCCTGCGTTCCACACGCGGGGGCAAGTGGCCAAGACGCAGCTGGGATGCGGTGATCATGACGGGTGCAATGTGTGACGTCAGGTTTATCATCTGACAGTGCTGTTCCCCACACATGCAAGAAAGTTAACGTTTGTAGAAAGCATGCACCATGGCATTTTGAGTGTCACTAACTTATTTTGTAGGAAATACCCACTTAAGCGGTGAGAAACTTGTTTTTTTTTTTTTTACATGGTTTAGGAAAAAATTACTTTGCATGGTTTTGCAATATTTATGTAATTTGGAGGTGGTTTCAAAACAAGGAAATTCAGATGGATTGAAAGTGACAAAAAGCCAGGACAAAAAAAAAAAACCCACACATACTGTCATACTATATTTAACTGGAGTTCTAGAAAAGACAAGGCTCTTCCATGGTAATACAAAGCAGATCACGGGTGCCTGGTGGGGACACTGCAAACAGTGGCCTTGGAAGGGACAGGAGGAAATTCCAGCTGGGTGGAGATGTTCTGATGAGGGAGAGATTTAAGGCCCAGGTACTTTGCAAAATCATACAGATAAATAGGAATAAAGAGAAAGCATAGCATGAGCATAGATTTTCATTGAAATATTTTAATGTTTAAATTATGTGCAAGCAGTTTCAACGCGGATTAAATTAAGAGATTTCCAGACCCACGACTGTGTGATGCAGTAGAATCCACTACAGAAATAAAGGCCCACAGGGGCTGGAGAGATAACCAGTGCCTAAGCCGGCTGGCTGCTCTTTCAGAGGACCCAGAACCACATGGTGGCTCCCAATCAGCTGTAAGTCTAGTCTGGGGGATCTGTTGCCCTCTTCTAGCCTCCAAAGGCACAAGATACACACATGGTGCACAGTCACACATGCAGTCCAAAACACCCATATACATTTAAAAAAATAATTAAATAATAAAGGCACAGGCTAAGTGATATATATATATAGATAGATAGATAGATGTGTGTCATGCGTGTTGTGAACATACAGGGTGAAGTAGGCTGATATTACTAGGGATAAGTAAGGAAGTCATAAAATAATAAAAGGAGTTAGTTGGTCGTGAATGTGCAGATATTGTAAAATGTGTGCACCTGACAGCATGGCCTGGAAACGTGTTGCATGGTGAAAAAAAAAAAAAAAAAACATGTGCCACAAAAAGGAAACACAAACGAATCCACAATTCTAGTTATAATGTTAACACTCTCAGTCATAGGCAGAAGTAAATGTGGTGACAGAATAAATGGAAGCCTAAGACAGAAGAATACAGAAGAAATGCGCAAGCTAATGCCCAGCTCGCACCAGCTGCCACTTAGAACAGCAGGGCAGATGTCGTCAGAGGGCAGAGTACTGACACTTGTACACAAGCGTCACCAAGGTAGCCCTTACCCTCAGCCACAAACCGGATGTTTACAACGAGACAGTCTGAAGTAGGTCTTAGATTATTTTAAGGATAAATAGAAATCAATAATGGAATATTTCAGAAAATCATATTATATTCTCACAAATAGGAGAAATTAAGGGAAAACCAGAGCAATGAGTTCTGTGAATGGGTTGGAGGCTAGGCTGTCACGTCAGCCTTTCCAATTGAAATCTAGACTTATTACATTTCTGAATATTATCCCAGGAGAGATTGAAGGAGAGTAACGCATTCATGACAAAATTTATTTGAAATCTTAAAGGAACTAAAATTTGAAAAGAATAGAGAGAAAAAAACTCATTCCACTTTGCTCAGTTTGTTCTGTTTCAAAGGTGTTGGGGCACTCCTGTGTCTTACAAATTATAGAAACCATGGCTTTTAGGTGTTGGAGAACGGAGGGATGTGGATAATTAGAACTCCCAGCGAAACAATGGGGTAGATTTTTAACAGAATGTGAGAGGCTTCATGGAGCAAGTACAATAGGGGAAAACAGTGTCAGAAATGACCAGTGCTTAAAACTGAGCCATCATCTGGAAAGACAAATCAGCCGGTGAAAACACTGACCTCAGACCGTACCTTCAGCTTCAATATTGTCTTAGAACAGATCTGAGACCCCAGCGTTAAACCTAAAACAAAACACTTAGAAAGTGTGGGTTAGACTAAGGTTTTAAGATATGAGATGAAGATCACAGTGAACAGAATGAAAATGTTGACTTCAAGAGCAGCCGTGTTACGCGTGGCGTGCACACGCCTCGCCTTGGTATCCAGCCTCATGAGAAAACACCACCAGCAAAACTTGCTTCCATGTTTTATCTGAGCTGTGCACTGCAAGTGTCAGGGATAAAGGATCCAGCAGACACATCTTAGCCATCCTTTCCTGTCAAGGCGCTCACCTTTATCTAAATGTGGCTGTAAAACTAGCAGGCCATACGGTGAGGAGGCCCGGTGTGCACTGCCCTCTCCTCTTCTGCTCAAGCCTGAGTGAGAATTTGGAGCAAGCAGAGAGGTAACCAGTGGAGGAAAGAGGACCAATCAGGATGATGTGTCCTAACGCCCGCGCCTCCTCGACATTGAACTCCGAACACACCGCTGAGACTACCACTTAGAAAGGTTTCTGGGTGTTAACATGCAGTAATAAAAAGGGACCGAAACTACTCCTGTGGCGTATGGGCATTCATGACCTAAGAGCTTTCATGACCAGCCTGCAGACTCTTCTGAGTCACAAGCATACCAAAAGAAAGATACCTGAACACTGAGCACTCATCGGCAGCGGTTGCTGAACAGCAAACCTCATCTCTGTTCTGCTGAACCTGGAGATGGATTAGTCAAAATTAAGTCTTGGAAGAATCTTTAAAAGGATTTTCCCCTGCTGACAGAGCTTCTGGAGAGCTAGGGGTCATGGTGAGGGACAAGGTATGGCTACACAGGCGCAGCCAAACACAAGCATAACAGTAGAGGTGATGATGAAGAAGCGGTCCAGCATGTGATGCTCGCAGGCTGCGTTTGGTTGGTCATTAGCAGCTTGGGATACGGCTAAATTCACCTTCAGATGAGACTGGGCATTATCTTACACTGTTCACAACTTTTTAGAAACTTCAAAAAGTAATTTTTAGTATGCTAGCCTAAGGCGTTCTCTTTTCCTAAAGAAAGAGACTTTATGGTCTGGATACCCAACACAAGGGTAAGTCTCCGGAATTACTGCAACTTTTCTTGTCTCAGAAAAGTCTTAGAACAACAGAAAGCACTGCGTGAGAAAATGACCCGGCAGTACTGAGCACAACTGTCCCTCACCGCTTACCCTGCAATTCCTGATCACTTTCTGCTGGGTGTTTATCTGTGCTCCTAGTTCAGACCTGAATTCACATGCTTTTGTGTGAATGGGCTTTGCCAGGCAGTTGGGCAAATAGAACATTACCGTGTCCTGTGTTCATGCTGGGGCCAGCTTTGGAGACTGTCTCCCAAAATGGCTGATCAGTTCCCACTGCTCCTACCCATGGACAGGAGTTTCTGATCTTCGGTCTTGTGGCCATAATTTGGGGTTTCCTGTTTGCTTGTTTTTATTTTAGTCCTTCCAGTGGGATTGATGTGGGTCTGCTTGTTTTGAACATGGACGCTGCCAGCGTCCAGCTGTGGTTCGTCACCTTTTCATGTGCCACTTACCCCCCGCATGTCTTCTGTTTCAACTAATATTTCTTTGGCGTGACAGGTATTGTTACACAGTTGGTGTTGAAACGAATGTTCAAATGGGTATTACAATTACTTCAGATACAATAGAGCTTTATTTGGGATGAAATGACTTGGCATAAGAGCTATAAAAAGCCTTGTATCTATTAATAACACTTCTGTGTTTAATATTAATAAAAAGAAATGAAAATATTTTTTCTTATTTTTTTTAAGATTTAAACTTGTGATTTTGTTGACATTTTCACACACACTTGTATTTGCACAATTGCCACCATTCCTTCCTCTTTCTCAAACTCCTCCCTTTCCTCAACTCCCTCCACCCACTCCACTCAAAATCATGACCTCTTTGTGTGGTATTTGTCATTCTGGGATGGGGTTACTTCATTCAGTATATAATTTCTAGCTCCATCCATTCACCCAAAAACTTTTAAGAGAAGTATCAACTCAGTATTTGCACTGATTGTTCTTCCAAAGGCCTTGGGTTCAACTCCTAGCACCCATCTGAAACGCTGATTCCAGGGGATCCAGTGTCCCCTTCTGGCCTCACACCTGTATTGCACACAGCACAGATGGTACATACATATACATGCATGCACACACACATAACACATAAATAAAAACAAAGCAAAATCTTTCAAAAGACTTTCTTTCACAGAATGTATTTTAAAATTTTAGTACGTTCAGATTTGCTTTGTTTTCACAAACCATACTTTTGCTATCATACCTAAAATTTTCTTATCATACCATATAGGTCATCTAGGTCTTAATATGCATTTTCAACACTTAAAAATCTTTTTTCTTCTAGCAGTTTTATAAGTTTATGAATCAATAATAGTTAAATTTCGGTAAGACCTGTATTAGAGTCTTCTCAGTCCTTTGTGTGTAAATTTCTAGCTGTTTCCAGAAATTTATTTCTTCCCTTGTGTTTTGCATTTTGTCAAACACTAGTCAGCCATATTTGTGTTTTTCCACTTCTGGATTGTTTTCACACTATACTAATGATCTCATTGACTGTGTTCTACCACCAATGAGTTCTGTCTCCATCACAGGGTGCTGGATTGCTATATCCACACTGTCCCCCTGAGAAAGGCATTGGTGTATCCCTGGCAATCCGCAATCCGAGAACCCTGCTCACAAGAATGCACTTGGGCCTTGAATAGAATTAATCATGCTCTGTGTTAGGTAAGGACACTGGAAAGTCTGTGACCTCACTACTTCGTTAGTCACAAAGGTTGTATAAGCTAGTTACGGAAACATCAACCACAGAATGCATAAATATCAAATAGGAAAAAAATTTTAATCTCATTATTTAGTGTCATAGCTATTGAGAGCACTGCATGTATCTGTTTTTTTTTAGTTTCAATTAAATTCTCTTTAATCCTTGTCCATGAACTACTAATATTTACCCAGTTTGTTTCTTTCCCACTCCCTTATTGCCATTAATAAACTGTTAAACCATATCTACACATGAATTAACCTTTACCAAAGCATAAAATAACCTTTATCTCATACATATACATAATTTTTATATTGCAGGCCAAATGATTGTATCTAACCATGCACACCCTATTCATATTGTGCCCTGACTGACAGCAGACATATGGTACAAAGATGAACGACACCCAAGCCCTACAGTTAAGTTTTTAACAGTACAGTGCTTTATATTTTTGCTGTCAGCAGAAGGTATGACAACATTTCTAGAATTATATCTTCAAAAAATGGGAACATGGGTGTGGGGTGGGATGGGGGGATGGGGGGATGGGGAGAGAAAAGTGTGAAGTGGAGGATGGGAAGAGCTTGGGGGAATAGGATGGTTGGGATATAGGAAGGGTGGATATGGGAACAAGGAATTATATATCTTAGTTAAGGGAGCCATTCTAGGGTTGGCAGAGACTTGACTCTAGAGGGGTTCCCAGGTGTCCTGTTTTTAACTTTTGAAAACAAATGACCAATAGCTATAAGAAAACAAGCTCAACAACACTAATCATCACATAGAACGCAAACCCAATCACAACCACCGTACCTGGGTGAGAATATGTGATAAAACAGACAAGGGTTGTACTTGCAGATGATCTCTCTGTCATTGCGTCCAACTGAAGGTCCCGCTGTAGTCTGTGAAATCCATTCTTGAAATTATGAGACAAGAATTTGAAAGTCACTAGTTCAGACAACTTGGGTGGCCACCAGATTTTCCTATACCTTAACCTCCTCGTACCTAAGCTCACAAAGAACTGAGGAGGTTTCCATTGCTCTCAAAGACAACCCCACAATGGCGGTATCAAAAGTTACAACAGATTCAGTGGTATAAGAATAATTGTTATTGGAGATCTACTGTGCAATTCTGTGCATATAGGTAGTGATAATAAGGTGTCTTCTTGAAAACGGTTCAGAGATTGCAAGTACACAAACACACACAAAATATGCTTTGTGCAATGAAGGGCCTTAGTGTTTACAGCTCATAGACTGCTCATTGCACGAACTGGCATTGAGGTATGTGAATCAGACCCTATAACTATTGCCATTATGAGTTATCCATATAAAGTTTGTATAAATTAACTTGCAATTTGATCTCTTGAATTGCAACATATGAAGTCCCAAACCATGATGGTCACTTTCTACCACAAAGAGGCAAATAGTGGCCCTTTAAGAACAGAAAATTAGGTAGGTGGAGTAGACAGAACAGAATTGTGGGGAACAAGGAAGTAGAGTTGGGGAGGACGCTTCAGGGAGGTCGCATGGTGAGTCTCCATGCTGCTGCTCTCCGAGATGGACGCAGGTTAAGATCTCTCCTGGTAAGCCACAACTCGTGGTGCTACCCAGATTACTAAATATGGTTAAAGGAAGATGTGAGAATCAGCCAATAAGAGGCTGAACTATGGGCCAAGCAGTGTTTTAAAAGAATACAGTTTTCCGTGTAATTATTTCGGGTGTAAAGCTAGCCGGCGGCTGCCGGGTGGCGGGACACAGCCCCGCCGCTTCCCACTACAGATTGGCGCTCCAACGTGGGTGACTAAATCCACTTAAAAACCTTGCCCGCTTGGGATCGGAAGAAAGTTCTCTGAGACCATGCCAATGGCTCACTGCTCCCTTCCTGCACCTGGGCAGATGGCGGAATCAGGCTTAGGCGAGCGGGACAGCATTTGCGGATTCCTGCCGCCATAGAGAGAGAGGTGTTTTCGACTGCCTCTGCGGTCAGATCAGATTCGGCTGTGACTTGGATTAAAGAGTTTTTTGTGCTGCACGCTCAGTCTCAGAGTTAAAGTGCTGAGTGCGGCTCCTACCTGGCGGCCCCAGAGCTAGTAGAAAATGGTACATCTCCATTTTTGAAATTGGAGAGAGGTGGAGCCAACATCCAGAGAAGCCGCCAGCTCTGCAGCTCAGAGCTGCCAACCGATTCCAGAGTCACAAGCGGCTCAGCTATGTGGACTGGGCGTGGCAAGCCTGCAGTACCTGTTTTTGACCTAGGAATGTCACAGCTTAGATTCTTATAGTGTGTAGCGATTTTAAAAGCACAAAACAAAAGTGCTCCTGGATAGTAAAAAATTACAGATTCACAATAGGAAAGATTCAGACATAGGAAGGCCTTTATAATGGCTCACGTAGGCTTAAAAGAGAGAAAAGAAAATATAGAGAATAAAGTTACATGCCTTAAAAAAAAAAGAAGGTTTAAAGTCTTTAAAGAGACAGAGTACAGATAGTTATAGATTAAAAGAAAGTAAAGTGATAGAGTAAAAATAAGCCACGTAAAAATGGAAAATTCACAGAGAGTCTGGATTATGTATTTGTTGTGTTTTCTTTGATTTTTGTGACTGTAAAGGAGCTAAGACAGAGAGACATTTCATTATATGGGCTGCCAGGCTAGACCAGAATGGACATCTTAACGGTATGACTCAGGATTGGATCTAAGAACATGATGCTTTGGAAAAGAGTTTCTTCTTTTGTTTTCACAGAGGACGAGACTCTGTGGATTGCTTCTATTTCCAATATGGTATGATAGACCACGCCCCTCCTGAAAGGTTGCTGTGAACATCTTCAAAAAATTACTTCACTCAACTGCCAACTGAGAGGAACCTAGCACACAGGTTACACCATGAAAGACCTAAATAACAGCGCCCCCATCAGCAGGAAGCAGTTTGGAGAGAAAAAACTGCGCCCCATTTTTCCCAAATATTGCTTATAAATGTTCTTTTACATTTAAAGGGGGAGATGATATAGATATGAATTTGCATTGGTATAGATTTTAAGGTCAATTTTGTTATATGTATATGTATTTCTGATCTTGATTAAGCTATTGTTATTGTAGTTCATTTTAAAGACTGTAATGTATTATTAGGAAATATAGGTTGTTAATGGATAATCATTGATAATAGTCAAGCTTATAGTCATGTTAATTAGATTTTCTAGCTATATAGAGATAATCGTTTTAGTTAATTAAATAGGCATTCTTCATATCTTCAAGGCTACAGAATATGGCATTTTAATGTTTTTAATAACTTAGGGTTTTTATGACAATGAGACACGTCTGCTCTGGCAGCACCAATCTACTTCGAGAGGAAGATGGGCATCGAAGAGGCTACTTATGGAGTTTGTTAGCCATTTGGGCAAGAACTGCTCTTGGCTGGACTGTTGCAAAACTGGACACAAAGAACCCGCAGAGAGAGGACTGCTGAACTTGCCTAAAGGTGAGATGGCTCCTTTTGGGGTTCCTGGGTTCATGAAAGAGTCTGCGAGACATTCTGCAGGACACAGCAGAAAGTGACTGAACTGTCTTTGGAATTTCCTGCTTCATGAAAAAGTCTGCTGGACATTATGGGCCTGATAGGGCTGAAGATGATGCCCCAACTGTTACAGAGGAACTTTGGCGTGAATGTCCAGGCAAGCGAGTTGTCTCTGTCATTTCTCGCGTTTGAAAGTTACTTTACTTTCTTGTTTTACTTAGGTAGGTAGTCTATATCCTTCTGGCGTTCTTGATGAGTTTGAAGAATGGTTCAATAGTTATAGTTTTCCCTTAGTTATGATAAAAGATAAACTAGATTTAAATATTGTAAACTGTAATTCTTCTTGAATAACTGTTTTTGTACATGTTAATTTTACTATGTTAAAGTTTAAAGCCTTTCTTTTTTGTTTAACCAGAAAAAGGGGAAATGATAGTCCTTATAGTCTTTTTTACTAATCACAGCAGACAGGTTCTGCGTTTTGAGCCTATCAGCCATAAAATCAAATAAGGAAAATGTGGAATATACATGTTGATAACTGAATGGAGAAGGAAGCACAATGAAATGAGGAGCATATGCTACGGAGTAGTAAATCAGACGGCACAGACATTTTTGACTCCTTCATGCGTCAGTTGTATTACACTGACCAAGCTCATAATTTCTGCACATACCAAAGACATTGCATCTGTCTGTCTGCCTGGCCCACCCAGTCATCCATCCATCCATCCATCCATCCATCCATCCATCCTCCATCCTTTCTATCTATATCTATTACGAGCGAGCATACCATCCAGCCGCAAGCCGGCATGCGAGCTAGCGAGAGCGATCGAGCGAGCTATCATCTATCTATCTATCTATCATCTATCTATCTATCTATCTATCTATCTATCTATCATCTATCTATCTATTATCTATCATCTATCATCTATCATTTATCTATCTATCTATCCATCTATTATCTATCTATCTATCTATCTATCTATCTATCTATCATCTATCTATCTATCATCTATCTATCTATCATTTATCTATCTATCTATCTCTATCTCTCTTTCTCTCTGACACACACATACATACTCATACATACACACACTCTCACACACTCATATAGCACACATTTATCTCTTTGGGTATTCTACAAACTAAATAAAAAAGACCTAATCTGTAAATTGTATTCAGAAGCAGCAAAATTGAAAAACCTAAACTGGTCTTCCCCTGTAATCAGATTGATGACTACCTTAAATGTCATCATAGAACCTTCACCCAGCAAATGATAGAAACAGATACAGAGATCTGACCTTCCAGAGACCAGTCTGAGAGAGGGAAGAGCAATAACATGAGCAAAGGGGTCAAGACCATAATAGTAAGGCCCATAGAAATAGCTAATCTGAGCGAGTGGGAGCTCACTGACTCTGGACTAATAGTGGGAGAACCAGCACAGGCCCAAACTAGGCCCATTGAATGTGGTAGATAGTTTTTTTTTTTTTTTGGCTTGGGTAATCTGTGGGGCCACTGGCAGTGGGAACCAGGATTTATCCCTAATGCTTGAACTGGCATCTAGGAGCACATTCTCTTTGAATGGATAACTTGTTCAGCCTAGATATAGCAGGCAGGGCCATGGTCTTGCCTCAAAGTGGAGTGTCAGACTTTGATGACTCCCCATGGGAAGCCTTACTCTTTCTGAAGAACAGATGGGGGAAGTAGGGGGAGAGGTAGGGTAGGATGGGAGGGACGGAGGGAGGGAGGGAGGAAGGGAGGGAGGGAGGGAGGGAGGGAGGGAGGGAGGGAGGAAGTGAGAATGGGGATAGTTATGTAAAATGAGAAAATATTATACTAAAAATATCTTAATAAAAAATAAAGAAAAAGAAAAAAGAAACTATTATACTTAGAATTTTGAGTAATGCAGAATGAACATGGTTGACTCTTGGCAAATGTATGGTTGGCTCTGGACTTGTGCTTGGTTGACAGATCGTTCTTAAAAGAAAAAAAAACACAAATGGCCAAGAAATATATTCCTACCAGTGTTCAACATCCTTAGCCACTGGGAAAACGCAAGTAGAAAGTACGTTAAGATCCATTCTCACCCTAGTCAGAAGGGCTAACCGAGGATAACGAATGCTGGGCTAGGGTGCGGGGAAGGGGATCTTTTCCACCATCAGTTGGAGTGTAGCTCTACGGCCTTTATGAAATCAATAAAGAAAATTCTCAGCAGTTCTCAAAAAACTACTATGTGAGTCAGCCATACCATCCGTGGGCATATAGCACAATGTCTCCACATGTTACTGCAGAGACACTTATGCATCTGCCTTTATTCCTGCTCTACAACAAGGAAGTGGAACTGTCCTGGACGTTCATCAACAGATGACTGGACACATATGGCACACACGCATGATGGAATTGGTTCAACTCTACAGACATATGGAATTGTGATCTTGAAGGAAAGTGGATGGATCTGAAAATTGCTATTTTAAACAATGTGGCCCAGACTCAGAAATAAAAAGTTTGTCTATTCTTGCTCATGTGCAGATTGTAGTTGTTACTGTGTGTGTTTTTGAAACACATAAGAGTGTGTGCATATGCTATTAGAATAGTAAGTCATCACAAGAAGGACAAAAGATGTGTTAGGCAAAACTGGGAAGACAAGAGAACACATAGGACATGAAAACAGAAGGAAGGCTATCGGGAATGGATGGATATAAGAAAGAACAAAAGGGTGGGGGCATAAAAAACACACACAAAAATAAAATATGATAAAGAGTGCTGTTATAGATAAGATGGATACAGGGAAGGCACGTGAGACTATCAGACCTCAGGGAGGGAGCCCCACACCAGTGTCTCGGTGGGAGGTGCAGCTGGTTTCTTAGCCAGCCCAAAGCACAGCTTCAGGCCTTGGAGTTGCCTCTGACGCTTGCTGGGAGAGTTGGCAAAGCTAATTTTCCATGCTTTGTTTTAGCTGCCTTGTTTGAAAACGCACCAGCCAACCAACATAAAAATAGTACTTGTCTCACAGCAAACCAGAGGGTGTTGCTAAAGTTTAGAGCACAGGGTTGCTGAGAGCAAATTGTGCTGACAACCTTTACCGTCACCTACAGGTGTGAAAAGCGCCCGGCAGGCTGGTGCTGGGTGCACTACTTGGGAGAAGAATGGGCTGGAGAAAGAGGGGGGCACGGTGGAAAGGAGGCAGATGGAAGGGAAAGTGCAAGCCTGGAGGGGTGAGTAAGGAAGGGGGAGGAGAAGGACACAGACTGAGAGGAAGCAGGGTGACAATGCTCCATGCACAACCGTAAAGCTTATTGCTGAATGGACCATGGGCCCAACTAAGCACTTAGGGCAATTACTTCTGCATATGAGTATGGATGTACGTAAGCATGCTTGTGCGTATGTGTGTGCGGTTTAGGTGTTAAGAAGTCGACCACAGAGCCTTGTAAGTGCTAAGCCTATGCCACCTCCTTTACAGTGTATTTTAGAGGGAAGTCACTTGTGCACAGCCTGCCCTTAGGGAGCAGAGAGTGTACTTGCCCCTGAGGCTGGAATATACACACAGAGACCTCAGAAGTCTTCTGAATATGCTACTGGCCTTTTATCTCCAACTGTTTTCCTTCTTCAACCAGCTTGAACCGAGGATTATTTGCCATGTTTTATCTTTTGGTTATAGCAATACCTCCTTACTTTCTTACCGAAGTGTTTTTGTGAACTTGCGGGTACTGTCTGCTGGTTCCATGTGACATGCCCAAGTCAAGACAAGGACATTGCATTTTGGAGCATGGCTTTCCCTTCTTTGCACACACACTACTTCTGTTCTGGTTTTCATACAGACTTGCTCCCTGAGTTCGGGAGTTGATTATTCCTCTAGGCAAGCACCTCTCTCTGCATTGGGGAAGAAAAGTACAAGAATCGAATGAGGGGATATGGGAATTTTAATTCCTACGAGAACACACCTGCATACATTTTCTTATGCACCTGTCATTCTATACATTAGGTTAAGCAGTGTCCCTGGAGTTATCAACAGCCCTAATTCATTGGCACAGTACACAGTAGCTTCCACCATGGGAAAAAGTCCTTCTCCAGGCTAACTCCCAAAAGTTGCAGTGTGTTTACCAGAACCTATGGCCAAAGGCCTTGAGATTGCTGAACTCTGGACCCCGGAGATACATTTTTGTTATCCATATGCCAGAGCTGGGGTGTGGGGGGGTTTCTCTTTTGTCCCTAAATTATACAGATCAAGACCCTTTCCCCCACTCTCCCTCATCAGTAAGATTTTTTCAGGCAGTTCTTTTAAAAAATTATAATTCCATTAGATTTTCTTATCTACATGCAGTTCAGAAATCCACCAAATTTCCATGTATTGCTTTCTCTAGGATGTAAAGTTCTGTGGATATTGACAAATATGTAATGTCATATAACTATGCTAGCACATCACAAACAATAGATCCAACATCCCCACACCATTGAAAAAATAAAACCTTGTCCTGTATATCCCTGGGACCTACAGGAATGATTGCATTGATAATATTGCTTTAGCTTTGCTTTCTACCAGTATGCTGCATAATAAAAACCATGTGTCATTTAGCTTTCTGGAACTGCCTATTCTTCCCTTAAAAGTAAATGTTTAAGCTTCATTCATGATGGTTTGTGGTTCAATTTATCAGTATCACTTGAAAGAATATTGTAAAGTTGGGACATACCTCTGTTTCTTGATCCGCTCACCTAAAGAACAGCTAATTGACTATCTTCGCCATGAAATAATCACATGAGCACACTCTGTTTGCAGGTAAGGTCTCTCGGTAGTAGAGTTAAATCCCTAGGAACACAAAGATGACCCAAATGCCATGAATGTGACCAGCTCTGTAAGAACAGCCAAGCTGTCTGCCAAAGCGACTGGGCACCCAGCAGCTCCAGCAGAAATAACTAATATCAAAAGTTTGGGTACTTTTTTCTCATTCTAATAGGTATTGACAAAGTTCATATTGTTTTAATTTGGAATTTCCTAATGGCAAATGGAAAAATGATGCTTTTGCCATCTGCATGGCTTTCTTGTGATATCTGCTTGGGCACTTCGCCAGGCTTTACCTCATCCTTTGTATTGATTTGGTTTTAAGGTTTCTTTGTACAGTACAGCTGCCAGCCCTTTACAGGGTATTTTGTATAATACATTGTCTGTCAGTCCTTTACAAGGTAGTTTGTGTAGTACATTGTCAGTCCTTTACAACGTATGTGTTTAACAAAGATCTTTTTCTAATCTATTTTTTAATTGTCTTAACAGTTTCCTTTAAAGAGCAGGGTTTTTTAAATCTTATTTTAACAGAATCAAGTTTATACTCCCACTTCCCCTACCACTGAATGTGTGTGTGTGGTGTGTGTGTGTGTGTGTGTGTGTGTGATTTATCATTCAGTGTTCAATGTAAAACTCAAGATAACCCATATTTTCTAGAATATTTTTTGTTTGTGTTTTAGGGTAAGGACTATGATCCATATGAAGGTTGTTGCTGCTATTAAGCTTTTAAGATCCGTGTTTAGGTTTACTTTTTTTTAAAGTTTCCTTTTTCAGTATAACTAATGTTTTTAGCATGATTTGGCTGAGGAAGTGCCTTATTTTCCATTGGCTTGCTTTGACTCCTTATTCGAGACGAGGTATTCCGCTGGTGTATTCTTGGGCTCTCCATTCCGTTGAGATGATGATCTGTTTCTTTTGTCACCATAGCATTTTGTCATTTTACCTCTGGGAGCTGGACAGTTTGGCCCTCTGATTTTTTATCTTTCAGTATTATATTGTTATTTTCCCTTGCCTCATGAACTTAAAATTGCTATTGATTATTATATGCCATCAATAGCTACAGAATTGATTGACTTTCTCTGTATAGATTTCGTGAGTATTTTGCTAGACCCACATCAACATATTCGGCCTCCTTAGGGCTTTTGTGAATGCTGTGCTGTTTTGTTTAGCATTCCGTGAACAGAGCTACTCTTAGATAGCTGATGGCTGTTGCTCCTCAGTTTGGACCCACCATTACCGATACTCTGCCTATACCTGCTTGCCTTATTTGCTCCAAGGGATCCTCAGTTGCAAACGCTACTTTCTTTCACTTGCTTTGCAGCCTGCCAGGGTTTTGGGTTGGTTCGGTTTTGCCCTCTTCTTGTGCTCAGGTTCTTGGTTTTCAGAACTGATGGAATCTGGGGTATGCTTAGACAATTGCTTCATACTTATACTAGATAATTTCTTGTCTGTTTATAGGAAACGAGCTGTGGCCTATAAACCCCTCTCTTCCTGACTTCAAACTTATCAGCACTTTTGCATTTGAAGTAACCCTTTTCCCCACATGTGCAATCTTCTTACCCACTCCTTTCTCTTTTAATCTTCCATTTGGATCACCTGCAGTATGATTGGCATGACTGGAACAAATGGAGAGCATCTTTAAAACTGGCAATGTTAACCTCTTGCCCTTTTCCTTTATTTGTCTTGCCGCTCTGCCAATCTTCCATCTTTGGATCTGAGAAGTTTATGGTTTCATTTTTCTCTCCTATTTGCCACTGAAGTTATTCTAACACTTCATTTTTAAGTTTGTAATAGAGATTTGCAAATAATCTCAATTGACTTTTACAGATGGCACCACCAGCTCTGGATGACAGGCTTGCTTTACCTGTGGGTTCACAGTTCTTCACTGCTGTTCCCAACAGAGCACTGACCTTCAGATGACTTTGTCCAGTCCAGATGCCATAACATGCACAATATTCTATTGTTACCTCTGAGCAATAATTTACCTGATTAAGATTACTATTAACAATTCCAATAATAATAATAATAATAACAACAACAACAACAACAATTACTTGTTTTTTTGAGACAGAGTTTCTCTGCATAGCCCTGGCTATCCTGGAACTTGCTCTATGGAGCTGCTGGACTCAAACATGGGGATTTGCTAGCCTCTGGTTCTCAAGTGCTGGGATTAAAGGCATATGTTACCACCCCTGGTAATGCCAATTTTCTTGAATGTGGGTCCTTACTAATTTTTTTACCGGCTTGTTATCTATTGGGAGGAGGGTCTTCACACTTCTTTTCTCACCATTTCAGGAATACCATGTCTAAACCACACATTTCACTTTTGCTGATTAGCCACCATCTTTCCCTAGAAATGCTACCTTATTTCAATGCTGTGGTTAGCTTAACTTAACATTGTATTTAAAACGTTAAAAGGTCAGGGCTTTCTCTTTGTATTTTTTAACTGTATTGGTTATCAGTTAATAACCAGTTGTCCCTAACATATTGTAAATGTGGATTACAAAAATAGAAATTCCTTTTCTAGTGATGTATGACTACAGAATCCTTATAAATCCTCCCATGGAAAAACTGGAAAAGCTGTTCTTTAAATGATTTTACAGGTAATGTAAGCTGACAAAATAATGAATAACTATCAGGTCAAGATACAGATAAAAGTCAAAGAAAGCCCAGAGAGCTTCCCCAATTCTTCATTTTCACTAGAGACAGTCAACTCCTCAGAGGATGAGTGGGCTGCTACGGGCCCTCCGAGCAGGACACCCCGATTCTGAAGTCCATGGTTGACAGTGGTAGGGTGCATGGTTTTCCTTTAGTTGGAATTCTTAACCATTGTCTACCATAGGGAGGGACAAGATACAGCCGTGAAGGTCAATGACTTTGTGCATCAGCTGAGGTCTCTGAGAAGGATGTGGGGACCAGAGGACTACAGAAGCTGGAGGTACAGCGCTAGGCCAGCAGAGTCAGAGATTGTAGGGAGTCCTCGGGAGTCTGCAGGCCCCACATGAAGAAGGAAGTTTAGTCACACTTAGTGGGCAAATAAAGCTCAATCATAAATACTACAGCCCCTCCTTTGGTCACTAGTGTTTCCTATATAGAATGAACTGTAGTGGATCCTGGCACAAAGAGTATGCTGCCTAAGTACTTGCAGTACGTTTTTCACTTTTAATGTTTTCTTGTCTCTCCAGCTGCCTATGATTTTATTATAGTTGCTTTTTCTGTAGAGATTAGTAGGCAATGGAGCTATAAAGAAACTGAATCTTTTTGTTCACTGGGTATTCTGAAATGTGCGTAGATAAGCCGTGGAAAGAATTGGGCCTGATTGAATTACTCACTCATTTGATTTCATTCTCCAACTCACAGGTCCAAGACCCTCTGATGAAATGGCAAGGAATTCTAGTATGCAGGAAAGAATCTTGCTGGGAAGGAATGGTGAAGGTTTAGTGGAATGTTGGCTGCACTGCGTATTTGTTCTGGATGGTTTATTAACCTTCAATAGCTGTCACACAGCCCAGACTTGGACACTTTGTGTGACAGGCCATTCCCTTCTCTTAAGAAGCCATCCACATTGATATCACCACCTCATTCTAGAAGTGCAATCTACTTCATGTTAAGGAGCCTTAGGGTCGTCACCATGAGCTCTTTTGAGGGGCTCTGCTCCCCAGCCTAAGCTTGTATAGTCTGCAAGTCAGACCTCTATCTCCTGATCTCTCGGCCTGCCTATGACGTCAACATGCTTAGTCAGCAATGGGCCTCCAGGGAGATAACGTTTCCCTGAGTGTGTGCCCCTAGCCGGTTCTCATTGCTTAACCCCAGGCCTTTGAGGCATCTCAGGATCAGGCAGAGCCCTTGCTTTGATGGGCCAAACTTAGTTCTAGTTTTGTGTTGCCCTAGTTATGAATCTCTCTGCTGTCCACCCTCCTCCACAGCCCGCGGCACCTCAGTAAGCAAACAACTGTCTCCCCCAGGAAGACTCGACACCGCGATTGTCTTTGTGACGGCCCTGGAAACAAGACCAGCTTCTGCTCTTGAGGCCATTGTTGTTATTTCTCTTCCTTGAGAGTTTGAATTTTTTTCGCACATTGCCCATTTTCCTGTGGTTCTTCCCACCCCACATCCTCAATATGCCCTAACTCAACCCAGCACTCATCTCCCTGGGGACATCTGGCCGTTCTACAGAGCAGGCTGCTTGGTTTGGTGCCTCACTTTTCCCAAACACACAGCAGTGTGTCCAATTGGCATTTCCCCTAACTCACAATGTCTTCATCATTTTTTCCACATGCCACACCATACACACCAGCAGGCTGGAATGTATGTATCTTGGGGCACTTAGCACTGTAAACCTCCAGGCCTGTGGCAGTCCAGTGTTTATACTTGCTTGGAAAGAATCCCATTTATTTAATGGAAAAACTATAAGCCCATGAATAGACCATAAACCGCATTCCCCATTCCATCATGCCTATTGAGAAAATACGCCATTTACATAAATGCCAAACTATTAGAGACTGGTACCTTAGTTAGAAATAAATTTTTATTTTATTTTATTTTGTTTTTGTCTAAAAAGTCAGAACAAGCCCTAATTCCATGGTCACTAGTATGGCTTTATTTTCTACTTAAAGAAGTCCAGATTTTCTTGAGTATTTTTCATGATATACAAAACTCAAATTTTCTCAAATAACCCTGTTGCTAAACAAAGATTGTCATGATTTGCTTTTAAGGCATTTCCTAACTGTATTAATTTCTTTTATTGAAAAACAATCACATATAAACATTAAAGAAAAGCACACACTTATTTCATATGAATTAAAGTATTAAAGAAATGTGTGCAGTATAACAAAGAAGCTATGATAACACCCTCAATCTCTTAGCCAAGAAGGGGGCTGGGAACCAGGTCTCCATTCATGGGGATAAGAAAGCCCAAACTAACTGAAAGCCAATGTGTATGTGTGTGTGTGTGTGTGTGTGTGTGTGTGTGTGTGTGTGTTCCGTAAGGCTTAGTTCAATATCCTTTTTAAAAGATCTGCATAATACCTGTCCTTTGTTGTTAGAAAGATAAAGAGAAGAATTCCATAGCAGTGGATGGGAAGTCTAAAAGTAGCATTCACAAGGGGGTGGAGGGGACCAAAGAGCAGAGAGCAGCCAAGAACGTGGGCCAGAAGCTCCAGTGGAGGCGAAAGGGTGGACCAAACACACTGTGACCAAGTGCACACCGCATCATGTTTAGGTGCCAGGACTACTCAGCACATCCTAAGGATACAAGAGAGGAAAAAGCAAGTGTGGTCAAGGCAGTAAGTATCCTACTATTGAAGGTGGGACTTCCATCTTCACCACGAGTGGTAAAGTGAGAGGAGCTTCTCCAGCTACCCTACTTCTCATTTGGGTTCCTAGCCTTACCCGCCATTTTTCTCTTCCTCATTCCTCCTCCTCTTCCCCCTCTCTTTCCCTCCTCTCTTTCCTCCTTCCTTCTCTTCCCTTTCTTTTACCTTTAAAGTGTTTGGCCCAGGAATAAGCCGGGAGAAGCAAGCTACACGATAGTGGGAGCTAACATCAGCACCTCCCCACACCTCATCTTTTCTTATGTTCTGTATGCTCAGAGACTGGCTCTCCAGCATGGCCAGCTGCAGGCATTTCCTAGCCTGACCAGGGTTATTTTACTTTGACGAAAGGCCTGTCAGTGCAGTGCAATGCTCCAGAGAGCACACATAAATTCCATTTTGGTGTCCTGAGGAAGTTCTGATCTGATCAAGTCATAGGTAAGGTAGTTTCCTGAGGTCTTTTGCGCAGAAAACCCTTCAATCAATTGACACTGTGTGGTCTGGGCTGCATGCTTTAGATGGTTGTTGTGTCATTCCTGTCATGGACTAAGGGAGCCCTGCTTGTCTCCTGTGTCACCAGCTTCTCCATCCCTGGCCCTCCATTTGGAAAGGTAGCTTCAGATTAATGAGTAACTCACCATGGATCCATTTTCCCAGGGGAAGAGTCTAATATCAAAACTCTGTGATGATGGCTCCTGTTTGTTCTCTCTCTCTCTCTCTCTCTCTCTCTCTCTCTCTCTCTCTCTCTCTCTCTCTCTCTCTCTCTTTCTTCCTCCCCCGCCCCACCATTTCAAGACAATTTTCCAACATGCATTTTTTTCCCAAGCATTTCTGGATAGTGGCTTTGAAATACAGCAAATGGCGCATTTCACACCCAGCAATGGCCCAGGACACTTCTTGTTTTCTTAAAAGATGAAATGAAGAGATACCTGCTCCCTGATCTTACATGTGTGCAACTAGGTAAAATCTGAGGGTGACTGTAGTGTGTCCAAGAATATGCGATTCCAGTGATCAACTAGAGAGACAGAGGTGGAAATCAAAGGAAAGACAAGAGGAAAGGCCATTGGGAAAAAGGGAAAGTTAGAAGCTGGGGAGATAACAGTGTGAATGAAAGCCGAGGTAGCCAGGGAAGTTACAGTTGCTAGGAAGAAACAATTGCTAGGAAGAAAGCTGCCACCATGCTGTTGCCTGGTAAGGTGGCCTAAGGAAGAATACCCAGTTCTCTGGTGTAGTCAAACGTCCTGGGCAAGAGTTTGGAGTGTCTTTCTCATCTCAGAGATGACTGATCACTCCCATTAACCAAATTAGGAGAGCTCTCTCCCAGCTTCCATGTGGCTCCTTCACAGCAGATTCTGACAGCCCTCAATCTTCATCTCAAGACAACCATGGATGAATGTTAATTAATGGAAATAACGCTTCAGAAATGTCGAGGGCAATTAAGGCTGCTCATGGTGCTGTCAAGCAGAGAAGACTGGCGCAATTGGCTGAAGCTGGGGTGTGCTAATATTAAAGATGAGACCAGGTCGGGGAGCTGGGAGTGCAGGGTAATGGCAGCATTTGATCAGGAAGGCTCAGCTGGGCTCCCTAGAGTTCTCTGCTCCTTATACAAAGCTGGAGCATCTGGGTGATATTTGGGCCTGTCTGTGTGCTCATTAAACAGATCTGCCCTATTCATCCAGATTGGCTTACAAGCATGGGGGGTTCTCAGAGGCCCATGCCCTACTTGAGTCACACATGGGCACCAGGAAAGGGCACCATGGGATGTGCTCCGAGGACAACTCTGCCCATTGGCCCAGTGTCTATGAATAGCTGAGCACACAAGGAAAAGCATTTATTTTTCAAAAATGACAACGGGTGGCAAGCAGGAAACATCTGTCTATAGTTTTAACTATTAGGTGATGAGGTCCCAGAACCCGTGGCCTTAGAAACAGATCCAGGCAGAGTGTCACAGAGGCATCCCCTCTGAACACACCTGGTGGTTTATCCGCACAGCACAAGCCTGGATAGTGCAGAGAGGCTGGTACTGCACAAGGCTGGAGGAAAAATCAGATGAGGGATCTCTCTTAGATCTCTCCCTAAGCTAAAAATGTCCTTAATATGTGTTAAGTTTATACTTAGACACAGATAGGCAGTTCATGATGTCCCTCAGGTGCTGCCGGGAACTGACTTGATCTCCACAACCTAGACAGTAAGGACCACTGTGCCTATGTCCATCTTTAACCAGATTATAAGGAGAAAGTTGTAAGTGTGTTGTAGGTGTTGGAGAACTCATTTTTCTCTGGACACCAAAGGAAAATGTGCTGCCCTAGACTCCAGCTGCTCAACACTGTACCAGTGAGCATGCAGGCTTCATGGGGAATGCAGGCTGCATGGGGAATGCAGGCTGCCTGCACTGTAATGATTACTAACAGTAGGACTCATCCCCTGATCAGGGAAGCTGAGGGCATTGCTGTTGTGCTCTGATTTTATTTATCTATTTATTCATTCAATTATAAAAATGGACTTTTATAAGGAATCTTTCCAAAAAAGGAAAAGGAAAAATCTTCAGTTTGGCTGTCTGCTTAGGATTCATACACGCATAAGAAAGAGAGAAGCATACACAGATATGTAATGATACTTTATTTGTGCTATAACATATAAAGCTTGCCTGAGAATCAGAGTGTGGAGCGAGCCACTAGTTAGCCAGGCAGTGGTGGCACACACTTTTAATCCCAGCACTCAGGAGGCAGAGGCAGATAGATCTCTGTAAGTTCAAGGCCAGCCTGTGGTACACGAGATTGATCCTGTCTCATCCCACCTTATCCTCTCTAGTGCTGGGATTAAAGATTTGTACCACCACCATGTGGCCTCTATGGCTAACTAGTGTGACTGCTGAGATTAAGGTGTGTGCCACCACAGCCGGGGTTGTGTGGTTGACTAGTGCCGCTAGCTTTGCACTCTGATCTTCAGGCAAGCTTTATTCCCTAGACCATAAACAAAATATCACTATAGACCCCCCCTCTCTCTTTCACACACACACACACACACACACACACACACACACACACACACACACACACATGCACACACTCCTGCAGAAGTATTTATAATCTTTCCACTCTTGCCTTTTTATAAAAGAAAAGGGGAAGGCAGCTAGGGGAGCTGCTTACCTGGTATCCTGTTTACCTAGTGTGTGTGAAGGCCTAGAATTGATCCCCAGTACCACATAAAAACAGGATACTATGGTGGTACACCACTAAAATCCCAGCACTCAGGAGGTGGAAACAGGAGAATCAGAAGTTCAAAATCTTTCTTGGTTACTGTACTGGCTGGTTTTGTGTATCAACTTGACACAAGCTAGAGTCATCAGAGAAGAAGGAGCCTTAGTTGAAGAAATGCCTCCATGAGATCCAGTTGTAAGGCATTTGCTCAATTGGTGATCAATGGTAGGGGAGCCAGTCCATGGTGGGTGGTGCCATCCCTGGACTGATGGTCCCGGGTTCTATAAGAAAACAGACCGAACAAGCCATGGAAAGCAAGCCAGTAAGCAGCACCTCTCTAATAGCCTCTGCATCTGATCCTGCCTCCAGCATCCTGCCCTTTTTGAGTTCTTGTCAAGACTTCCTTCAGTGATAAATAGCAATGTAGAAGTGTAAGCCAAATAAACCCTTTCCTCCCTGACTTTCTTTTGGGTCATGGTGTTTCATCACAGCAATAGAAACCCTACCTAAGAGAGTTACATAGTGAATTCAAAGTCAGCCTGGGATACATGAGATCTTATCAGAAAGAAGAGGGAAGGGAATCATACCCACCAGGTTTTGGCATCACCAAGTGTGTTCAGTGGTGCATTTCTGATGGTGCAAGTGCTTTGTGGGACAGTCTAGAGCCTGAGTCTGCCACAAGATCCCATGACTACAATACAGAGGATTACAATGAACTCATCATTCCCTGGTACTTTTTCCACTTCACACGAACTCTGTGTGACTCAGTGGCTGCAGACACTCAGGACCTCGGAATCCAAGCAAAGGCTGCAGAAACAAGAAGTAACTAAAAAGAACTTGCAGTAGAGACTGGCATGAAGATCACGCATGTTAATAGCAGCATCAAGACTACAGTCTCAGCCCTGACTGTGTCATGGGGGATGCACTGTTTTAAAAATGCCATTGGTGAGACAAGTTTACTAAGTCCAGTGCCTTCTGGGCAACAAAAGTGGGGATACAGATGTTATGAACATGATGGTTTGCGGAGCATCTGTCATTGTATTGCTTGCTCCAGAAATGCACCAGGGTGACTGACAGTGGGATGTGAAATAAGGGGAATGCCATCCTAAGAAGAACTGCCATGATGGGGGAGGGGATGATGGTGGGAAAGATACCCAGATAGACCGCAAGCAGCATGCTAATGCTGATGCCGCAGGCAGGCAGCGTTGGCTGAATCCCAGCTGGCACTTGGACTGCTTACACAGAGCATACCTAGGAGGTGACCTAAGGAACTAGTGAGGAAACCACAGGGCTCATTCTTAACTCCTATTCCTTCTGAGGCAGGGGCTACTCTTAAGGCGACTAAAACAGTGACATCCCTGGCCTCCTCTCTCCAAGACCCTAGAAGAAGGAATTATATCATTGTCTGGAATCTGACACCATCTGTTATATGATTCTCCAAAAATAGAAAAAGGAATGTTTGAAAATAAACATAATCCATAACAAAGAACGATTTCATACACTTAATGAAACCAAGTAATGATATTATAGAAGGTAGATTTCTGTCGCGGGAAGATGATGTTGGCAAACTGTTATTCTTCCTTCAGAGTAGAGCTAAAATGTCATGAGTCTCTCTCTCTCTCTCTCTCTCTCTCTCTCTCTCTCTCTATATATATATATATATATATATATATATATATATACCTGCCCTGTCCTGCGGACATTTCTAAATAACCACTCAGAGGCTTAATAAAATTACAGAACGTTTGGCTTATAGTTCAGGCTTATTACTAACTAGCTCTTACATTAAATTAATCCAGTTCTATTAATCTATGCATCACCACATGGCCATGGCATTACCGGTCTACTGACTGGTGTCTCCCTCAGCTCCTCCCTTCTTTCTCCCTGCATTCAGTTTGGTATTTCGGCAAACTGTATTCTGCCTTGCTATAGGCCAAAGTAGTTTTTACTCTCAACCAATGAGAACAACATAAATTCTCAGTGTACAGAAGGGTTATCCCACATCAAGATACCATGACCACAGCAACTCATAAAAAAGAAAGCATTTATTTGGGGCTTACTTACAGTTTCAAAGGTCTCATCATGGTGGAATCAAGGCAGCATGCAGGCAAACATGGTGCGGGACAGTAGTTGAGAGCTCTACATCCAGATCTGTAGGCAACAGGAAGAGAGAGACTCTGGGCTTAGACTAGAATTACTGAGACCTTAAAACCCACCCCTAAATGACACACTTTCTCCAACAAGACCGCACCTCCTCATCCTTTCAAATAGTGCCACTCCCGGGTATTCAAATCTATGTGCCTATGGGGGCCATTTTCTCCAAAATCCCCACATCCACTTACTACTCAACCATTTGCTTTTCCAAAGTCTACACTGGCTTCTTTCCACTCTGACAAGAGCATGTTCCTATGCAACAAGACATGAAGGTTTATTGTTCATAAAGCCTTAGTGTTAGCAGTGAGTATTGTCTATCTAACTTCCCTTATGGGAGTAAAATAAATAATTTAAAAAAAAATAAAAAAAGAACTTAGCTTAAAGGAGCACTACAGTAACTTCAGCTCCCATGCTTCAATATTAATTGAGACACTTGGCACTAATATATACAGGCATTTCAAAGGAAAATGAAGGACTTTCATTCACTCAAAAGACCTTAAAACGTCATTATACAATAATAAAAGCTGCCATTTTTCCAAGAAGATTCAGCGTTTCCTAACACGTACACACATGGTGTCAAAACATCAGGCCAACCCCGAAAAGACTACAGAAGACATAGATAAACCATTGTTATAGCAGGGACTTCAAAGTCTCTGTCCTAAATTAGACTAATCAGACATCTGCACTGGTAAATCAATAGACATGTATATCTGCAGATAAATCTGGGCATAGACCCTTCAACTCCCACAAAAAATAACTCAAACCGACTACAGTGCAAAATGAAAAAACAATTTGAATCTTTTGGAAGATACAGGGCTGGAAAAAGAGTTTTGAGTGAAATGTGAAAACACATAATTCATGAAAGAAAAAACAATAATCAGAACCTTATGAAAATCAGATACAAGTCAGGCATGATGGTACAAATCTGTAGTCCCAGCATTCAGGAAGCAGAGGTAGCGTGATCAGGAGTTCAAAGCTGTCCTAACCTGTACTGTGAGACTCTGCTCTTGAAGAATCAAGGTAAGAGAAGTTTGAACAAGAAGTTTCAGTTGTCCTAAAAAGAGCTAAAATGGGTTTTTTTTGTTTGCTTTTAATAAGGCATAAACTGAGAAAATTTACCAGATTTGTCTGATAAAAGATTGCAAACAAAACACACAAAGATTCTTTAAAAATAACACAATAATAATAATAAAATAATAATAAAAATAATAATAATAATAGGAAAGCAATTTAAATGTGAGCAAAGCTCTCAGTAGCAATTTCAGAATATAGGATACACTGGAGGCAGCTAACCATATAGAAGGAGGTATAACAGCATCCATCATAACAGGACAGCCAATCAACATGAGAGCTTCCACTATGCAGCCATCAGAGCTGCTGCAGCCGGACTCTGACAACACCAAAAGCTATGAGGATGCTGAGACTCAAATCTTCCTCTCATCTCCCAGTTCAGGGCTTTAGAACTTAGGCTGGTCCATCATAATAGACTTGACTAGAGTCATTACATAGGAATTAGACACAGGGCTTCTACACAAGTGTTCAACTGGTCTAAATTACATATCCTTTCACACACTTGACTCTAGGTTCAAATCCCTAGTGACTGGAAGCAACCTAGTTTTATTCAGTAGGCAAAAATGTAAACTTTATCTCCCCATACAAAACAATGTTATTGGATAACAAAAGGTATTTCAGGCATATGTTAGGAAATGACAAAGTTCTGAAGAGAGTAGGTGTCATACAATTCCAAAGGCACAGGCACGACATTCTGAAAAGCTGTAACTGCAGCGCAGTGAGAGATCAGAGCTGTCCAGACATTTGTGGACGTGTCAGGGATGTGGGCGTGTCCCGAAGCACAGGGAATGCTGAGATGTTCAGATCACACTGTTCCGTACGAGGCTGTAACTGCCAGCATGCGAGACCTCGGCTCTCCAACACTAATCATTGCACTTTATGGTTCCTTCTAGAAAACTTGGCTGGCCTTTGTCCATGGTTCTTGGAAAGCAACCTTCAGTTCCTTGGAGTTTACTGCGTTTGTCATTCATGATGGGCTCCTCGGGTGATGCCTGGTTTCCTTCTAATGAAGAGCCTTAGGGTAGGCTCCAGAGACGTGGAGTGTGGGAGCCTGGTTATGTTAAAAAGCTCCACAAAGGGGTCAGAAGGTTAGGATACTTGGCTTCATTTTAAGCTCAGGAAAGGGAGGAAAGCTGCAGGCTGAGTTCAGTATCCTGTTCTAAGACAGAGTCAGTCATTCCTAGGGCCTGACACCTTGAGCCAAACTTCAGCACCATAAACACAAAGAAAAGTCTCTGGTTGATGACTAACATCAATGTTTCAGAAGGTGGTTGTCTCTGAGGTAGGAGGCTTCATATTTGGAATCTATCAGATGTTACTCTGCCTCTTCCATTGGCTGCTCCCAGTTTGATGGCTTTTTAACGCACCTGTAACTGAGCGATTTCTTGAGTTCTGTGAGTCGTTCTAGCAAGTCACTAAATTTGTGGAGTTAGTGAACCCCATATCTATAGCCTTTGTATCAGAGGTAAGATGGCCTTAATACTCCATGCTTGAAGATGGTATTTGAAATGAGTGGAGTCTTGAAGAAGGTTGTACATTTCTCTTATGGAGACAGACCTAACTCCAGGTAGTTAGTAGATTGCAATATAATACTTAACAGGAATGAGCCAAAATGATACCTTGCCTACACAATCTTAATTCTAAAACCCATATCCTCCATCCAACCAGAAGACAAATGCGATAAATTGCAACAGAGACACACTCTGCCAAATTTCTGATTGGTCCTCTTCATAAATATGAATCATGAGAAACAAGGGAGATCACAGCCAATAAAAGCCAAAAGAGTCATGATGAACTGAGTATAACGTGGCTTTCTGGGTGGGAGCTGGAGCAGATGGAGGGCATTGTGGTGGACCTTAATTAGCAAGAATGCCTTGGTTTTTGTTTTAATGTGTCGGTTTATTCACGTGACAAATGTTTCATGCTAACATAAATGCTAATGAGAAGCAAACCCAAGCCAGGGAGCAGGAGAGTGCTCTATGCTGCCCCCGAGGCTTTTCCATCCAGCCAAAGCTAGTCTAGACAGTTGCAGAACACAAGCTGCAGACAGGGAGAATAACTTAGCAAGCCATATACCTGACTAACTTCTTATATTTAGGATCTAGAAAGAACCCTCAGATTTTCACGATGCAAAGATAATCAAGCAGGCAGTCCGATTTGAAACTGCAAACCAGGTAAGCAAGCTTGTGACTCAGAGAACAAATGACTGCAAAGAAGGGCATTGACAATAGAGCCAGTTCTCCAGGACACCTTAGTGAGAGCCAAGAGTCACATGACACATGAGTCCCTTGCTATGATATTTGTAAATGGTAAAGCAGAGGCAATGGGAATGGGTTTGAGATGGTTGTGGGAAATGCACAACAAGATTAAGGAGCAGAAGTGTGCGTCTCTGCAGTCTGGAGCAGCCTGTGTCTCACATGTGACTCAATGACATGAAACTGCACATCATGGAAGTATCATGAAAGGAAAGTGAGTAAGGGATACATCTGTTCTCTTCTCTCTCTCTCTCTCTCTCTCTCTCTCTCTCTCTCTCTCTCTGTGTGTGTGTGTGTGTGTGTGTGTGTGTGTGTGTGTGCCAGACCTAGAGAGCTATTTAATGTATAAGGATCAAAAAATAAAAGAAGCAATTGAATGTGTGCAGGAGGGGATGATTTAAGCAATAAGAAAACTAAAGTGGCTGTAAGCAATTAAAATGTATCAAGAAAGTAAGCTGCATGAATCTGTAAAGACAGAGAATAAAGTGAGGAACCCACTGGGTGGCCCCTGAGAGTCACTAGGAAACCCAGCAACAGAAGGAGAAGCGCATGCACATCTTTTATTTTGTTCTGATGTAAATTGTATTCCAGAAAGAAACAAGACAATTCTAAAGATGATTCTATCACAACACAAAGGGAGCGAGGAAGCCATCATTGTGCATGCTCAAATGAAATAACTTAGCCAATTGATAATCTTTGTGCCGGAAACAGAGCGACCAGGACTTGGGAAATAGAAGCAAACCAGCAAGTAATAAATGCTGGTGGGAAACGCTGTCTGGCTTGGATGTGGAGCCTCCCACGGAGTCACTGGTGGGAATTCTTCAACACTTTATTGGCAAGCAGGGACAGGGGAAACGAATCAATATTTTGAAGGCCCAGGAAAACACAGGTTCAAAGGCATTGTGGTGCTATAATCACATTTGTGAGGAGCAGTCATGATTACCTGGGTAAAGGTATTTTCTTCTATTTTACAAATGCGTGTTCAAGTCCGTGTAGGTAAAAGTGACTCCTCACTGACAAAGCAGGTGGAAAATTTATTTAAAAATATGATGAATTAATGATGAGATTACCATTGAGATTTCCAATGCAGCAAACATAATGGATGAAATTACTCATCAGTAAGAACTTTTAAAGCCTTTTGCACATATATATATCAAGATGTTTAATACTGTCAGCATGATGGAATCTAAAATCACCACAGAAATAAATCTCTTGGTGTGTCTCTGAGAAATTAACTTGCGTGGGTTAATTGAGATGCAAAGACCTATCCTAAACATAGACAGTGCAGGACTGAATGAACAGGACCTGAACACCAGCATTCCTCTCCCCTATTCCTGACCGGGGTTACAATGTGACCAGTTGCTTCCTTCTTCGCCAGCCATGCTACCCTTAAACTCTTAAAGGCCTCAGTGACAAACTCTCCCTTCACAATAAACCCTTCCATCCACAAGTTCGTTTTGCCAAGTGTTTTGTCGTGGTGACTAGTAGCTAACACACCTCATGCTTCCTCCTACCCTCCCCATCATTGCCTCCTCTTGCTACTATAATTCTTTTGTCCCTCTAGGCAGTCATCTTGTGTGTGTGTGTGTGTGTGTGTGTGTGTGTGTGTGTGTGTGTGTAATTTTATGTACCTATACAGAATCCTGGGCATGGAAAGCTAGCTTACAGGTAAAGAATACCAGCTACTTTTGTAAGAGACTGAAGTCTGGTTCCCAGCATTCAATTCACACAGGCCACAACCACCTCTGCAACTCCAGCTCTTCCCCCTTGCGTGGGCACCGCACATAGATATGCATACACTCACATACACTCACATAGATGCACACATGCTCCTAAGTTCAAATAAAAACTGAGACTTGGAATCTAGGAATCACAAAGAGAGAAACCATATATGTGTCTCCCTGAGATTTCTCTGGACTCACTTACATGATTATCTCCAGTTGCTTTCATTGTCCTACAAACAACATAACCTTATTTCTTCTTATGGCTGAAAAAAAAGTTCCATTGCGTATATAACATCTATAGTTCAAATAGTTAGTTGTGTGATTGGTTAAAAATAGTCAAATTAAACTAATGTTTTAATGAGGTGTTTGTGGGTACTTTTCTGTCATTCATTTGTCTGTTTGGTAAGCCATTATGTACTCTGGTTTTGGCCTCATCTAGTGACTAGAGTTGCTTTTAAAACTGAGTGCCTAGATTTGTCGTAAATATTTAAAACATATGCTTTGCATTAGCTGTAAATACGTGCATGCGAAATAGTTAAAAGTGATTGGTCCCTTTTGCCACTTTTATGGTCAAAACATGTGTTGTGAATTACAAGGTATTAATACCTAACCATCTCTATAAAAATGTTTTTCCCATAAACAAAGCCCAAGTAAATGCAGAAGGCTCTCTAGGAGTTCTTGTTGTAGAAAGATGCTGTCTTTGTGATACTGCAGAGAAAGAATCAAGGTAGGGATATGACCAAGAAGAGACTTGAGCTGGGGAGATAGATAGCCCAATGCATATAATGCTTCCTGAGCCAGCATGAGTACTCAAGTTTACCCCCAACAGTCACACAGAAAACTCATTGTGGTAGTGTAACCCCAGCACTAGGAGGAGGAGATAAGAGGATCCTGGGGTCTCACTGGTCAGTCAGTCTAGCTAATCCACTAGCTCTCCGTTCAGTGAGAGGCCCTGTTTGAAACAAAGAAGGCAGACAGTAGTCAAGTTATCCAACATCAACAATGGGCCTTCACATCCAAATGCAGATACTTGCATACACCATACAACACACACACACACACACACACACACACACACACACACACACACACGTTATTTAGCTCATAGTTCTGAGGCTCAAAGCATGGTCCTGGCCTCAGCTTTGCTCTGAACAGGAACCTATGGTGTTTATCATCACAGTAGTGGCAGCACACTTGGGAGGAAAGGTTCACAGAGTAAGACAGGATGTGGGAGTAGGGCATGCTTGCTATTTCAATAATAACCACTCCTAAGGACACCCTGTCCCATCAGAACTTCCCTTCTGAGGACACCATTCCCCACTAAGTCCTATCTTTTAAAGACTTAACATTGTAACCCCGACACACCGGAGAACAAGATTCCAGTGTTGAGAATTTGAAGTGTGAATCATCCCTACACCGTAACAGCATCCCAGGCAGGCTGTACTTGACTCAGGTCACACACGACAAGGGAACTGTGTCATTGTTACATTGCCACATCTATTCCATTCTACCTTGACCCTTCTTTGGCCTTGACTCTTCGGCAGACCTAGAAGCAAACTGTCTCCAGTAAATACCTTACTGCCTATGAAATCCTGCCATCCACTGTCTTTTAGAGAAGAAGCAGCTTGATGGTGAAGAGAAGCCCAGGAACTCCAAATGGGTCTGCTTCGATCCCAGCCTCAAAATCTATAAGCTGGTGCTTACTGACCAAGGGAATCTAAATCTCGAGGCATCAACCCAAAAGCACAGTGAGCCCTCCATTCATGCTTTTTCGAGCCCAATGTCCTTTAAAATGTCTTAAAATTCTACCAAAAAGCAAACTCTAAGACGTGTCCAAGGAGAGATGTCAAGTAAAATTGTCTTACAGTGTGGATTTCCATGTGGCTTATTACAAACCTGGGAGAAAGATGAGGGCATACTCTGAAGTGATAGGGTCCTCTCAGGGGGTGTGTGTGGCTGATTGTGAGGCTACCACGTCTGTCTCAGTGTACTCAAGAATAAGCTGTTCCTACGACTGAGTTACCTTTATTGGATATTGGTTACCCGAACAGCTTTCAATCAAGGTTGTAACCTGATACTCAGCTGAAACTCTTTAATTAAATTGTTGGAATATTCTAGAACTACTCTTAGCTCAAGTGACCTAAGAAACAAAAAAAACAAAACCACGGAGAGCATGGAGAACTCAGATCAGAGGAGACCTGCGTTCTAGGCTGTTAACACCCTGACCGAAGAGAATCCTGGGTGCTGTCAAAGGGACACTGAGTTCTAAGATCTTTGCATATACCAGGGCTTGTTGTAAGGATGGTTGAATTAGTTACTACAAGTCCAAAGATAGGACAAGCTCTTCCAACCTGGACATTGAGAGAAGAAGCTGTTGCGGATGGTGAGATTCATACTTCTAGACACAGATCCCACGTTGCTATGAGCAGACCAGGGACATCTCATCCTTTAACTTTCTGGAGATAGCAGGGGCAAAAGGCTGGCTGATGAGTTTCTTGACATAAATGACATGGGAGCAAGAGCTCCCCCTGGCTCAGATGTCAACAAAGCCTTAAGTCAGGCAGAATCCGAAACTGATGCGGTAGTTCCCTAGCTAAGCTTCAAAGGCTTGGATGCTGGGGGATATGAAACTCAGTCAGCTTTGATCACATCAACAGCTTAGAGATGCTCGTTTCTATAGAACACTTGTGGAAAACAGTCCACATCTTTGGGATCCCAGAATGTAGATTCCGTCATTCTGTTACCATCGTCAAGAACCAGCTCCAGGTCCGCTATGGGCTTGCTTATATAAAGATCCAGGCGGGACCCAGCTGACAATGATTCGGCAAAATGGGAAGCTACATCCCCACTGGAGCATGGCATCTTTGTGATTTGGTTGTCAGGGTCTGCTGTACCTCACACTACCTATCACAACCCAAATCATCATGGACATGTAAACATGTGTGCACACACTTATGCAGGTATCTATCTATATATCCATATGTGTGTATAATGTGTATGTGCATAGATGATATAGGAGATAGAGAGATAGAGATAGAGATAGAGATAGAGATAGAGATAGAGATATAGTGTGTGTGTGTGTGTGTGTGTGTATACATAAATAGCCACACAAAGAGAGAGATAGAAGGGAAGAGAGGGAAGTAGAGGGAGGGCGCAGGTCTCCAGTTGAGTCTGTATCTGGGCTGTCTCTTTGTACCCTTTGGGAGAGCTATAAGCAGCACAGCTTCTGTCCATGTTCTTCGGATATTCATGTAGAACTGTGCACCTGGACCGAGCTTGGCCTTGTCTTTGTCCCAACTTACTCATAAAGCAGGACCGTAAGGCAAAGTACAGGGCACTATATTTTGAAGAATGGAAAAAAACATATTCCCCAAATATTACATAGGACTAACCTTACCTGGAAAGGAAGGCATTTCTCTGATTGGCCCCAGTCTGTGGTTATCAGAGTAGATAGAGGCGTCTACCATGGTGACTATCTAAAGCTTTTCTGGGACCAGTTGGCGCCCTCCAGATTACTGGGCAAGTTACAGAAATTAAAAACAGATGTGCCCCCAAATGTGACACTGCTTGCTTGTAATTACAATGATCCTTAAAGACTCTTTATTGAGCCTCAAATTGAAGTTTAGTGAACAATTGCCCCAAAATGTGGGGTTTCCCACGCTACATGTCACAAGAAAACCTGAATTCAAGCTGAGTCCCTCAGGCCTGTTGCCATGACTACAACATCCTGCAATTAGATGACATGATTGTTGCTGTATTTATCTTAAGGAAGTTTATAACCTCTTGGAAGGAAATTGTAAACTTCCTTTTTATTCGGTCTTACTTGGAATAAGCAAATCCTTCAGAGCCTGGTTTACACTGAAGAGAAAGTCGCTGTCTACGAAGCGGAGAGCTGCAGTTCTTCCTCCTGTATAGAGCGTCCACAACCCCAGCCTCACCCCTTCCCCACTCATTTCATGCTTTGCATTGGAGAGCACTGACGCCTGTTAATTCCAGGATACTCCACATTGCATCGAAAAGAATAAGCTAAGATTGCTTTAATTCTGTCACAATGACCTCCTTCTTTCTTCTCGGTCACTTTTACTCTATTGGTTTGTTGCTGTTTTCTAGTTTCTGTTCCATTTTCTATTTCATGGACTGACCAGGTAGTGGGGACACATTGAGTTTAGTGATTCATTCAGCACTATAATTCCAGCAATAAAAAAACCAATGATATTCTTTTTATGCTAAGTGGTGTGTGTGTGTGTGTGTGTGTGTGTGTGTTCCTATCAAGTGGTTAACATGTTCAGTGGCAATTATGCCCTGGGTATTGTGTTTCAGTTCTTGGGTAGAACTGGCATTCAACCATGAGCTCTCCAATGAAGAAACTACGCTGAGGTCAATTTCATAGCTGGGAGAACCAACTTTTAGATCCTTAGTAAACACTTTTAGATCCTCACGGTATTGCAAGTATCCCTTAAGCATGATGAAAATATAAATGCCAAAACATGAGTCAAATTGCTTTTCAGGGCTGGTTCTTAATTACACCAATGCTGGACTCCTGACACAGAAGTATCAGTCACACTGAATTGTGTCAAATGTGACAAGCATCCAGCTGCTGACATATGATGGCGCATGAACATCTCCAAGTGCCACTCAGCACTTCACCGCCCTGCCACAAAGGCTCACATCGCATTTATAAAATAAGTTTCAGAAACCAATGTTTTTTCTGGAACACTAATAGAAATCTACATGAAGAGGTGATTTGTGGCCAAATGATACCTTCCATGAAAACCGGAAAAACACATTTTGATGTTCTGAGAATTTCAGCTTTTTCTTCTGAGCACAGTAACACTGTATAACAAGTAATCCCAAGCAGGTATGTAAACAAACTCTCTGATCTACTCATGGGTCCAGCAGACACATTGACCTTCGATGCCCCATGCTCCAGGATGGGGTGATGAGGCAGAGCCTGGTGAAAAGACCCTAAGTGGGAGAGGGAATCAACGAGTGGGAGTTAAAGACTCTCTGTGTGAGGTGCCTGGGCTGAGAGGAATTAAAGACAGGAATTATCACTGGAAGAGCCTACTCCTGTGTTCTCCAAGAGGTTGGCTTCTCAGACACAGATGCCTTCTGCATTGCTGAACATCTTCCAAAGCACCCAAGACTCAACTTCAAGCACAAGTTTTCAATGACATAGTCATACATTGGCTTGATTTCAGAATGCAAACTCCATTTTGTCCACATTCAACAGATAAGTTGTCACAGCCATGGCACAATCTGCCCAGAGTCCAGGCAGTGGCATAAGCCTCTTCTGCACTAGGGAGAGAACTTTCATGCCTCAGAAAACCAGAGAGAGAGGCACTGTCATTAGTCCCATCTCCAGATGTGAAAAAGGACCCACAAAATATGAATGATTATTTTTCCTTACTGTGCTTATTATAGGCTTGTATCCCATCTAACGAAAAGCATCCTTCACAGTCAAAATGAAGCTGAATATCTCCTTTCCTGCCACCAGCTGTCAGAAACTCATTGAAGTGGAGGATGAACACAAGATTCCTATGTTCTACAAAAAGCACATGACCACAGAGGTAAATGCTGATGCTCTGGGTGAAGAATGGTAGAATTATGTGGTCCCAAGCAGTGGTGGGAATAATAAGCAAGATTTTCCCATGAAGCAAGGTGTTTGGATGCATGGCAGAGTGTGCCTGCTGTTGAGTGAGGGGCATTCTTGTTATAGACCAAGGATAACTGGATAGAGAAAGAGCAAGGCTGATTGTGGATACATTGTGGATGCCAATCTGAGTGTTCTTAATTCTCAATTGTTTAAAGAAAGGGGAGGTGGGGAGAGAATGATATTCCTGGGCTGACAGATACTACTGTACCTCATCAGCTAGGACCTAAAAGAGCTAGTAGAATCTGAAAGTTTTATAATCTCTCTAAGGAAGATAATGTCCACCAATACATCAGAAAGCTCATAAGAAGATAAGGAGTCCAGGACCAATGCACCCAAGATGAAGTATCATGTTTCTCCATGTGTCCTGTAGCACAAGCACCGATGTCTTGTTCTGCAGAAACAATGTACTAAGAAAAACAAAAAGCAGACTGAAGAAGATGCTGAACTTTTGGTCAAGAGAATGAAGGAAGTCAAAGAAAAGTGCCATGAACATATTGCCAAGAAATGTAGGCTGTCCTCGCTAAGAGCTTCTACGTCTAAATCTGAATCCAGTCAAAAATACGTCTCTAAAAGTAACAAATAAACAATCATACCTTGAAAAAAGAAAACCATCCTTCACACATATGTCCTGAAGACAAAGACCAGGGCATTATGTCCTAATAGGCTGAGAACGTTGAGACACAAGTGTAGTAGTGAGGTGGCGGGCTGCATCCCGCTACCGGCTAGCTTTACCCAAAATAATTACACGGAAACTGTATTCTTTTAAACACTGCTTGGCCCATTAGTTTCAGCCTCTTATTGGCTAACTCTCACATCTTGACTAGCCCATATTTAGTAATCTGTGTAGCACCACGAGGTGGTCACTTACCAGGAGAGATCTTAACCTGCGTCTGACTCAGAGAGGAGAGGCATGGCGACATGCCTGAAGCATCTGCCTTCTTTCTCCCAGAATTCTATTCTGTCTACTCCGCCTACCAAATTTTCTGTCCTATTAAAGGGCCAAGGCAGTTTCTTTATTAACCAATGAAAGTAACACATAGACAGATGACTCTCCTCCATCACACAACGGAGTTTACATTACCAACCAAGATTCTGCTTTCAAGGCTAAAAACACATTGCCGTGTTGTCTTAGTCAGGATTACTGTTGCTGTGACAAAGCACTGTGATCAAAAGCGACTTGGGGAGAAAGGAGTGTATTCAGCTTATACTTCCCCATTGTAGTCCATAATCAGAGGAAGTCAGGGCAGGAACTCAAGCAAGGCAGGAATCTGTAGGTAGGAGCTGATGCAGAGGCCATGGAAAAATACTGCTTACTGGCTTGCTTTTAGTAGGTTGTTAGCCCAGTTTCCTATATAACCCAGGACTACCAGTTCAGGGATGGCACCAACCAAAATAGACTGGGCACTCCCATCCAGTCTCTAAGAAAATACCTGGTATGCTTGCCTGCCTATGGTCAGCCTTATGGAGGAGGACTTTTCTTAGTTGAAGTTCCCTCCTCTCAGAAGATTCCAATTTGGACCGAGCTGACATACAACTAGCCAGGACAAATGTATTTTATGAGACTGTGTTTCTGAAATAGACTTCAGGATAATTTGTGGAAGTAAAACCCAAGCTATCTTTTCACTTTCTCTCCTTTCTCCTGTGCTGGCAACCTCACAGGGGAGGCTATGAACTTCAAGTCTGCAGAACCCATGTCTTGCCTCTTTTCAGAACTGAAAGTCATTGAGGTTGCCAGTCGACCATTTTTGGACCGTAAGGATGACCTCTACATGATTCCAGGTGATAATACCGTTTTAGAGTAATGACCTTGTGATATGATCACTTCCATTTTAAATTACTACCGTGATAAAATTAAGATGCACCATTTAATCATGTTTAAGAAAATAACTGTGTTATGTGTCTTCATAACGATGTGCGACCACCACTCTGATCAGTCATGCCCTTTTGTTTCTCTTTCCAACCTGAAACTAAATAAGAACTCCACCATTCTTCATGGTACTTGTGCAGATATCACTAGGCCAGCAATCTGTGAAAGTAGACTTATATAGTATATAACGCTGTCTGTGACTGTCTGGTTTTGCTTGAAATAATTTTTTCATGCAACCCATGGTGCAACACAAGCAGTATTTGCTTCCAGTTCAGTGCTGGACACCATTCTGCTGTGTGTCAGGGCCACATTTTATCTGTTCACCTTCCATCCATCAGTAACTTGGGTTACTTCCAGCTTTGGGACTGTGATGTTGCCATACATTGCCAAAACTATGGTGTACAAATCATTTCTTAAGACCTTTCTTTTGGTATATTAAGGTATACCTTGAAGTGGAATTTCTATGGAACTTACTAATTCTATTTTTGTTGTTTGAGAAATTATGACACTATTTCCCATAATAACTGCACTAGTAGACATTCCCATAAGCAAAGCACAAGTGTTTCCTTACATCTTTCCCAACACTTGTCATTCTTTCTGATTGTTTTTTCCCCCAGCATTCATCTCAGTGGGTACAAAGCAATATCTTATTTCAGTTCCAACGTGCCTCTTCCTAGCGACTATGATGTGCAGTATCTCTTCTTCCTGTACTGGGCACTCATTTGTCTTTTTTGGCAAAATGTCTTTCCAAGTTCTTTGTGCCCCTTTCTTAGTGATGCTGAGTTTTAGGAGGTGTTTGTGCATTCTGGATTTCAAATCTGTCACATCTGCCACTTACAAGTATTTCTCCCATTCATTCTGTTGAATGAATTTTTGGGCACACTAAAGTTTTTAGTTTGGGTTGTAACTGGAAGTTTCTTTCCCACCTACCAGTTCCCCAAAAAACAATCAGAGACTTAATATTAATTACAAACTGTTTGGCCTATTTGCAGGCTTATTATTAACAAGCTCTTACAACTTAACCTATTTCTGTGCAATATGGTGCCCTCTTGTGCAAGAGACCTGGTCAGGTGTCCTCATCAACTTAAACCATGAAACCCAATATAGACAAGTTCAACAGAACCGCCATATGCATGCTTCAGTAGCCATTTTACCTTAGCACTGGAATTCAGCCATCTGCCACCAAACTTACCTCCATTTGCATCTCATAGATTATATACATCCAGGATAGATACCCAGGGGGCCCAAATCACTTGTAGACGAGAGTGTTATATGTATTGTCAAAAACTTGTTCATCTCTGAAACACATAATTAACCTCTGGATGATAGTATGTCATAATCTCACCTAGTGTGATAACAGATATCCTGAACACTGTAGAACACATACTGAGGCTTTCCCCAGAAGAGATGTTCTTGAGAGAATAACTCTTCTTGATAGTTATTTCAAAACTTGATCACTATAATGTAAAATGCATTATGTACTTACTATAAGAGGAAAAGTCAAAGTGTCTTATATAATAATAAGTATATGATAAATATGTAACAAAAGAACAAGAAGAGCCAACAAAGATATTTGCCTCATGTATAGTTTACAGGTTGGTGATAAAGGTGTGTTTCTAACAATAGAAGGTGAGACACTCATGACTATACTTCTCATTTCTACAAGTCTGCAGCAAGTTTGAGCAGTTGCCTTTATGTACTATTCTTTTGCAGTTCTGTACACCTTTGAGAATTCCTTCATCCAGAAGACAACTTAGATCTTCATTTATAAATGGACTGGTCAACTGTAGTCCTTTCTGAATGGAGTTGTAGTTTTCTACTTTCCTTAACCTAGGGATAAGACAATAATAAGGGCCTCCCAAAGGGATCATCTGAACACCCAGGCATGCTCTTCTTTGACTCCTTTGTGAAGTGGCAGTCTTATTTCTCATTGGCATCCTGGGTCCATAACCCCAGCCAGAACCATAATAACTCCAGGGTCTTTAGAACTTCAAAGTGGCAGAATGGCTGTTTTAACACTTAATTCAAAAGAATATATTGCATTTCCTAGGAAGAGAATTCTTCTCTGGGGAACTGAAACCTATATGTTATCATAGTTTCAAGTCATGGGAACACGGTAGACCAAGTTTACTAAGGTAAATTACAGGTGATGGTGAGTAGGCACTTTCTATTCCCAACTCTTGATTCTTGAACTCCGGGCCGTTGGTGTACTGGCTGGTTTTGTGTGTCAACTTCACACAAGTTAGAGCCATCAGAGAAAAGAGCCTCAGTTAAGGAAATGCCTCAATGAGATCCACCTGCAAGGCATTTTCTCAATGGATCAATTAATGATCCATGGGGAAGGGCCCAGCCTATGCTAGGTGGAATCATCCCTGGGATGCTGATCCTGGCTCATATAAAAAGGTGGACTGAGCGAGTCAGGGGAAGCAATCCAGTAAAGAGCCCCCTTCCATGGCTTCTGCGTCAACTTCTGCCTCCGGGATTCTGTCCCGTTTGAGTTCCTGTCCTGATTTTCTTCAGTGATGAACAACAATACTGAAATGTAAGCCAAATAAACCATTTCCTCTCCAAGTTGCCTTTTGATCATGGTGTTTCATCACAGCAATAGAAACCCTGACTAAGACACCTGGCTTTGGGAGAAACAGCATCATACACCGAATGCTGAATTAGAGTATACACACTAGCTGCAAAGTCTTGTCCACCTCTGCAAAGTATTTCTGCCTAGTTGCTGCTGGCAATTCTATCATTCTAATATACCAGTGGTGTATAATATGCTTCGGAGTGGTGGTGAGCGTGGTAAGACTTGTGAATTCAAAGCGTAGGCATCCGCCGTGACATTTCAGTGCTGCGAAGTGAGCTCCTTGCTCAGAAAATGCCATTCCCAGTGACAAAATACTGTTAAGCTCGTGTACTAGATTTGTGGAAAGTATTGCATATCCAATATATCTGTAATTGAAGAACAAAACACTGTCCCTTCATGATGGAGGTTTCCCAGTATAATCAACCTGCTACCAGTTGGCTGGCTAAGCACCCTAGAGAACGAAGCAATACTGAAGTTCAGTATTCATCTCGACTTCTCATACACTGGGCACTCAGTGATGTCTATAAACAAATTGGTCTCAATGACTGGAAGTCCATTTGCTGAGTCCATGAATATGTACCGAGCCAAGGTCACCTGATATGACCCTGAGGAATTAAACCTGGATGGTTGGGAGGGTCACCACAAGACTGGGGCTGTGACAATTTTATTGAGAGCAATCAACTTTGTATGCCTTTATCAGAAACAAAATACAATGGCAATTACCGGGATCAATACAATTGTAGTTCCAGAATACAATGATGTTTGCAGACTTGATAAGGTACACAAGATTAATGTCTAAGAGCGATCGTCCTGTCTAGCTTCCACGTTTCCTTGACTTCTGAGGGAATATACAGAGAAATGCAAAGTGGCCTATATTCACTTTATATATATATATTCACTTTATTTATATATAAATATTCTTCACTGCATGAGGGAGAGTGTTGGTCTCTCAGGAACTGGAGGGCACATTGTGCCCTAGGAGCCATGGACTCTAGCTTGAAAAGACTATGATGTATGCCTCTCAAGACTGCTAGGCTAGACCAATTCCGTGTATAATTTCTATCCCTGCCACCAGAACTACTGTGTTCACGAGAGCATCAAGCGGTTCCAGAGATGGTTGGCCAGACCAACTCCATGTATATAACTTTCATCCCTGCCACCATAACTGCTGTCTTCGAGAACCCATCGAGTGGCTCTAGAGATGGTTGAGGAAGGAAACAAACTCCTCTGGAGAATGGGTCATCCTATCAACTTAATGATTAAAACTCCTCTTTTTCCATGGGGGAAATGCAGTAATAATGTAAGGGGAGTCAGAGCAGGATTCAACTCTAGCAAGAAATATACCAGCCTTGATACAAATCTCCACTTTTACTTTAGAAAATAAAATGTTTTAATTCACATTTTTCAATACAGAGTAATAATATTCCCCAGAAGCAGAAAATAAGCTTTATGCATCTTCAGCACACAGAAGACCTGAGCTGTAAGGTGGAGACCTGGCTTCCTATGGACTCTATTATTTTAGTCCTCCTTGGCAAGTCATCGCCACTCCTAACTGTAGTTTCCTTCTGTCAAGCCAAGCCTTTGGGCTTTAGCTACTTGATGCTTGTTTCATCTTGAATATAATACACATCTACTCCCTAGCTACTTTTTAACACTTCTTAAAGGATTACAAATCTCTATTATGAATATAAACAAAGCAATATACATGTTTTCTTAGAAAATCTCATAGATCTACAGATTGGTTGTTATAGACTTAGAATATGGATCCTATTCGGATTCTGAAAAAAAAAATGGATTTAGGTTTTCTCCTTTTCCCCCAGTATACAGTGAAAATCATAAGTGGAGAAAAAGGTTTTTCTAGAAATGTTTTCATTCCATTTTCACTAAAGAACAACAAACAGACAGACAAACAAAGAAACAAATAAATAAATAAAGCTGGTCTTCATACTGCCTTCCAAAACTATGGCAGAAAGTTTGCCTCATAAATACCACACAGTGCTGGATGTCCGGAAACCCTTCCCTCCAGAGGACTCAACCTTGTCATGCTTTTCCTTTCTGAATGTCTCAGGAAGCTGGGCATCCCCAGTTCCATCCTGAATGATCAAGAACATGGATCAGGAGTTGAACATAAAGTCTTTCCAGAGAACAATGTCAACAAATAATTCATCTCGCCTTTAGGAAAAGCCGATTTCTATTGATAGGACCACCACACTTTCAGAAAGAAGACGGTGACTGCAGGTTGGCATGGTTACAACACACATTCTCAGGAAGGTTTGTGGTTCTTATACTGTACTAGGAAGTTGCTCCTCATTGTGTTCAACCGGTTTTCACTAAGCAGCTTCTGATCTTCTGCCCTTTCGTGAGGTGCTATGGATTCAAAGTCCACTAATTTCATGGTTTCTTCCTTTGGAGAAGTTCTTGGCTTCTTACATGACTTGACATTTAAATAGGTCACAATACAACCTCATAAAGATGAGTATCATTTGCTTCTGCAGTTTATTAGCAGTTTAGGAGTCAGGGGGCCATAACTGAAATATGGAAAATCTTGTCTCTGGCTTTGTCCACTGGGCCTCTAGTGTGCCTAATGTCTAGGTCCTGGGTTTTCTAGCTTTGTAGGAGTTATGAGTGGGTTTCCCTAATGACGTGATAGCCTGTCCCTATCACCGTGTGCTGATCCTGTGTGTCCGGCATGTCTCTGTGGTTTGCTCTGACATAGCCACAATCTCCTACAGCAGCACCAGGCCACCACATCTCTGACTGACTCACCATAACCCTTTTCATAGATGTACATAGGCATTCTGACAAGAGCCAAGCACTGGTGAGTTCAGAATATGGTCTTGAATGAAAATGAGGATATGACTGATTCTAGGTGTGGTTAAGAAGAAGTTAAGTGTGGATATGAGGGAGAGTGAAGCCAGGGGCATCTGGGAGGGTTAAGACTGCACAGGGCCAGCAGAATAGACTTGGTCATGAGAGGAGCAGTGCAGTGGGGGAAGAGTAAGAGAGGAACAGGAAAGAGATGGTGGCAAAGAAGACCAAGAGGGAAAACAGAACCAAGAGAATAACAAAACACACGTAGCCAAAATGGCTGAGTTATTTAGTAATCAGAGAAGATGGCAGAAGGGGAGTAGAGCTCATGGGCTGGAGAATTTAGAGTAGGGGGCAGGCATGAGAGCCAGGATGACACTGTAACAGGTAGGAACTGAGGGAGCCTGGAGGCTAGCATAGACCTAGATATACTAATTTGCACCACAGGCATGGGTTAATGGAAGAATCATTTGTCCCTTTAGTCAGAGGTCAGGAAAATGATTCCTTTTAGCATGTAGGAACTACCTTCTTGTAAGGACCGAAAGACCAGTTCTCAGCCCCTTTCAAGAGTTCCAAAAAAGAAATTCTTCTCAGGAGTAAGGAAAATAAAAGATTTCTATATTAATTTCACTCACTTGATCTGAGGGTCATTTTCTTTATGTCTTCTTTAATTCTACTTCTCTTGTCCATTTTTTTTATAATTCTCTACCTTCTAATTTTTAGTTCCAATTCTGTAATTCTGAATTCCAATTCTAAATCTTTGATTTCAAGTCTCTGTTTGAAATCTTTGTTCCAATTCTATTTTTCCTCTTCATTCTTTATTCGCCTACATTCTTCACTCTCTCATTCCTTATTCTTCTCCATTTTTATTTCTTCTACATTCTTGTTTCTTCTGCTGTTCCAAATTCACACACACACACACACACACACACACACACACATTCATTAGCAACTTATTGGTAATTAAAAAACTACAAAGCAAATTCCTAGAGACACAGGCATTCTTTGAAAATAGGTTACAAAACTTATCAGCTAATTTACAGCTGATCTCAGCAGCAGCAATGAAGGTTGCTTCCATCTCTTAAAGGGACCACTACAGTTTATAAAGGGAGCAAAGTAATCCATTGACAGATCCAAGAAAGGTAAAGAATATATGTACTATTTTACATTATTAATTGTGATTAATAATATCCGGACATGGTAAGTTGGTTAAGAGCCTTTTCTTATCACCTGAATATTGGGACTTTTAGATTCTACTGAATCTAAAATCTTACACCAAATACTTACATCAAAATCTTACATCAAAAAAGTATTAATTGCTATTTTGAGTCAGAAGAGGGAGGTGCCAATGAAGGAAGTTTAGGATAACATAGATAGCTATTGATCTCTTGAAGGACTATGATATAACAAAGACAGATACCTGTACTATCATCCTAGTTTGCCTTAAATTTTCTGAAGGGCTTAGATCCTACAAGGCCAGACACCTGCAGTTTCATAAGCAAAATCTCTGAAAGTTCTGTTTGTGGTCTTATCTGACCAAATTACTCTCTCAAGGCTAACAATAGAGAACAGGCTTCTAAGTTTCTCACTGTAATGTGGAGAGCTTGTTTTACTTTCCAGAATAATATAATGTAGCGGGAAGTTATTTTCCTGACCATCCACAGGTATATATGTGCCCAGCAGATGGAATATTTTCACAAGATAAACACACAAGCAATGGGAAAACATAGGGAAGAAATAAAGTGACTCATGAGAGAAATTACAGACAGACACAAACAGTTATCTACAGCCAGTGAGCCTATAGCTTGACCAAGTGGGCTTCCCAATAGGGAATCACTTATCTGGTAGGTTGGTCTGTTGAACACTAGTTGTTACCTGTTGTATACGCCCATGGCCTCTGACACCTTCTTAAATCCCTGAGGGAGTTCTGACTTTTGTCTAAATGCCAGACTTTGGGAAAAGGAATTTCTTGCACCCTACAGCTCTAATTCTGGATCTAGAAGAAACAGAGGTTCTTCGTGGTGACCTAGGTCCATGTGCAGATCTGTTACTTAGGCTCTATCTTGGACAGTGTCTTTTCTGTTGCTATAATGTAACAACTAAGATTAGTTATAATGATATATAATAATTATAATAAGTTATTATGCTAGAATACAATATATTGTATTCTATTTCTGAGACTATAATACTAGATGTTCATTTGGATATAATTCTGAAGATTAAAAAAACATGCCATCTACATCTGCTTGGCATTTTATGGGGGCTTCTTGCCATTCTGTGACATGTCAGAGGACATCACAAGACAACAGTGGGCCAATGTACTGGCTTTGACCTGTGCTCTTCTTGCACTGATAACATCACAAGAGTCTTGGTCTCACAGGTTTGTGTGATTCTAACCACTTTCCAAAGGCTCCTCTCCAAATGCTATAAACATATAAATTTGGGGACTTAGCTCACAACACTTTAGCACACATTCAAGATACAGTAGCAGATAGATTATTAAGCTATTCTAACAAACTTTTATCTTTAGTAATGAGAAATACACATCCTGTTTCAGAAGAATATTATGAGGATTGGCTTAAATAATTAATGAAGAGTGTTTGATGTATCTATAGACTAAGGTCATATATTGGTCACTGACTCTGAACCTAGCAGGTCTGAAGTCATATTTCTCCTTTGGACTTACACACACTGAGTTTTTTTATCTTCCATTCAGACACTCTATGATAATTTTCTCATCTATTTGACTATATAAATTATATAGATTTGTGCCACTCCATTTCTTTAGAAACTTCACAATGACCATTTATCCATTTTTTCAAAACCAATTCATATGAAAAATTCTCTGCTAGGCTTGGACCCCTCATCAAGCCAGAATGAATCAGAGAGTTTGGATATTCTTCCTCTCCATCTCTGCAGCTCCTTCTTCCAGTCACTGGGCACATATTTCTCAAGTATCCATTATACTTGGCCTTCCTTATTTCCCTCAGTAGGTGAGTTACTGTCACCTATAACCACTTAGTTTCCATACTCTTTGCTGGTAAAACAAGTAGCCTCAGTCCTGTGTTAGCAAAAATATGCTAGTTTGGATGTTATACCCCAAACTTTACACCAAGGATTATTTAATCATGGTAAGGACATTTAATACTAGTTCTAGATTCTGAGTCACTTAGAAGTATAAAAAGTAGTAAACTAGCTGTGAACATGATTCTGGAGTGAATGTCCTTACCCTTCTATCCAGGGATGGGCTTTGGGGATTTTCACATATTCACTGATTTTAAGAACACTTCTATTCTGGGTGGTGGTGGCACAGGCCTTTAATCCCAGCACTCTGGAGGCAGAGACAGGCAAATCTCTGTGAGTTCAAGGCCAGCCTGGTCTACAAGAGCTAGTTCCAGGACAGGCTCCAAAGCTACAGAGAAACCCTGTCTTAAAAAAATCATAAAAAAATGCTTCTATGTATATACTTATATAAAATATCACGATTCTTATTTCAAGTGTTTGGAAATCTCAAGATTTCCAGAGTGATTTTGGTGGTTCATAGAACTCTATGGCAACTTTTTTTTTTACTAAATTTTCATGCTGTTCTCTGTAACAGCTGTATCATTTCACCATCTAAAGCCATCACCAAACATCAGAATGGATTCTAGGTCTACTTCTTCATAATAGCTTTTTCTTCATTATAATTACAGTGATAGGTTCAAAATGGCCTAATTGTGCCTTTGATCTGTGTTACCTTGGTACATATCCAGTGCAGTCCTTTGGTGGCATTTTTCATAGAAACAGAAAAAAAATCCTAAAGTAAAAGATCATGAATAGCTAAAACAATCATATAAAAGAACAAAAAGTTTGGGGGGATCCCCCTTCTTCATCTCAAAATACATTACATTGCCACAGTATTAAACAGTGAAACAGTGTGATGCAGATGTAAGACCCCTCCCTCCCTCCCTCCCTCTCTCTCTCTCTCTCTCTCTCTCTCTGTGTGTGTGTGTGTGTGTGTGTGTACGCACACACACACATACACACACACACACACCATCAGCATATCAATAGAGCAGGATGAAGAGTCTAGAAGTAATAGTATGTAAAACACACTGATTTGTCTTTGACAAGTGTAGTAAGATTGCAGTAAAGTCTTTTCAATGAATGATTCTTAAAATGCCTAATGTCTCTGCATTAAAGAATTAAGCTAGACCTTTATCTAACAATAAGCACATAAAAAAAAACAAACCAAAATGGACTAAGTAATTAAACTTATGACCTCAGGCTATAAAACTCTTATCAAGAAACATGGAGATCTTTATGATTTTGATCTAATATCATTAGTCTTATTTCCCTGGGCACGACAACCAAAGTGCAGAAAACAAACGTGAGCACAGGTGGCATTTTCAAATCTGAAAGACGTATGCCTAGCAGAGAATCATCTGAGAGTGATAATTTGTTAGTCACATAGGTGGGCCTTACACCAACACCACACTGTTTTAAACACGGTGGCTTTGTAATATATTTTGAGATGAAGAAGGGGGATCCTCCCGGCTTTGTTTTCTAACACCAATGGTTCTCAACCTTCCTAATAAGGTGACCCTTTAATATAGTTCCCTTCCAGGCAGCTTCCCCCTTGGTAACACCCACTCACTGCAGCAACCACCAAGTCTGCTTTCACTCTCTCGTCCCCATGGTTGGAAACCCACTGTTCTAAAGCAACCTGGGAGCCCAGAGCAGCTCTGGTTTTCATCAGCTGTGACACCGGGCTTTCCTTTACTATTTCTTCTAGAGAAGGTCTAAGTCTAAGGACTTGGCCTGCATCCCAGTGGCCTGGAGCGATTTCACCTTATGACCAGCAGCAGGTAGAGCCTCATATGCTATTGCCCAGCAGCCTTGCTCCCGTGTCTGCACGCTCTGGATTGTTTTCCTCCCATCTGTTCTGATTTAGCCAAGACGCAATCACGAGAGCGCTGTGCTCGCACCGTGGGTATGAAAGAGATCAGGGAAGCCGAGTGGTAAGTAGGGGATGGTGTCCAGGTATGTGATAGTCAGTTTTTTTATTGCTATGACATAATACATGACAAACACAAGCTCGAGGAAGAATGGTCTGTTTGGCCTTGGTGGTTTTGCGGGGATTCGGTCCATTATAACATGAGGGCCTTGGCAGTGTTCTCACTGACAGAAGGGTATGACAGGAAGTGAGAGCGTAGTTTGAAACGAAGGGTGGCCGCAAGTGTCAACCTATTTCTACCAGCCAGGTCCCATGTCTCTAAAGGCGGCATGACCTTTAAAATGGTGCCACAAGCTGGTGACCAACCATTCTAAACAGGAGACTATGTAAGGCAGCCAGATTCAAGCCATAGCAACAAGAGCACAAGGTGAGGCAAGGAACTGGGACACAGGAAGTAGAGGATGTGGGATAAGAGGGTTAGAGGTTGGTCCGAGGATCGGAAAATGTACGCATTTTTATTTTTATTTTAGGAGGGAAAGGGCCAAAGAAGATTTGGAGGAAGAAAGTGGTTGAGGCAGGTGAGCAGGAAGGACTGGGACTATGCACTTCAGGATTTCCATGGCAGGAGAAAGGCTATGATCCTTTTCTGGCATTTAAAAAATGGGTGTAGAAAGTAGGGGTGGGGGCTGGAGAGATGGCATAGCAGTTTAGAGCCCTTACTGCTCTTACAGAGGACCTAATTATAGTTCACAGCCCCCATGGCAGGAGGCAACACTGATAGAGGACTCTCATTGGTTAATAAAGAAACTGCCTTAGCTTTTTGATAGGGCAGAATTTAGATAGGTGAAGTAGACAGAACAGAATGTTGGGAAGTTAGTCAGTCGCCATGACTCTCCTCTCCAAGATGGATGCAGGCTAGAATCTCGCAATAAGCCACCACCTCGTGGTGATACACAGATTACTAAATATGGGTTAATCAAGATGTGAGAATTAGCTAATAAGAGGCTGAAACTAATGGGCCAGGCAGTGTTTAAAAAATACAATTTGTGTGTTGTTATTTCGGGGCATAAGCTAGCCAGGCGGCCGGGAGCCAGGCGGGAATGCAGCCCGCTGCTCTCCTCACTATAGAATGGTGCCCACGTGGATAACTGGATCCACAGAAAGCCTGAGAAAGCTTGGGAAAGACTAGAGTAAAGCATGTTTTCTTGGTAGCAGCAATTTCTTGGGTCTGCTCTGCTTGCTAGAGGCAAGCAAGTGCTCTCATCTAAGAGATGCTTTCTGACTCAGCTTTAGCTGCAAAACCCTGCAGCTCTTTTAAGAGGTCCTGCTACGAAACACTTAAATGGGGTTGACGAAAAGCTGAACGCATGCTTTTCAGTTTTCAGCTGTAGCAGGTAAAAATCTGTGCTATTTTAAAATGCCGGCTTTCTGGGCCGTCCTGCCAGGGCAAACTCTGACTCTTTCAGGCAGGCAGTCTGACTGAGTGTGGTCTGTGAGCAGAATGCTGCAGCTTGCTTGCTGGCAGGGACCTTGAAACACCATAGAGTTGTGGCAATAAAAATGACTACAGGCAGTACCTCCACCATGAGGCTGGAAATCTAAGGAATGGGCTGGATCCAGCCGTCAAAGCCATGGCTTTAATCCTCTCCTTAGACTCAGGTAGTAAGGAAAAGAGAAATATAGAGTAAAGAAAGATTCAAAGACAAAGAAAACTTCTAAATGATTTACAGTGTGTTAAGAATATATGCAGGCTAAAAGTTAAAGTTCTTAAAGTAAAAAACAAAAAAACAAAGAAAGAGAGTAGTTGGGTGTAGTAGTACACACCTTTAATCCCAACCCTTGGGAGGCAGAGGTAGATTGACCTTTGTGACTTCAAGGTGTGGCAGGACACACCTCTAATCCCAATGCCTGGGAGGCAGAGACAGAGGGATCTCTGAGAGTTCAAGGACAGCCTGGTCTACAGAGTTATTCCAGGACAAAGATATACAGAGAACCTGTCTCAAAAAATAAAAGTAAAAATAAATGAAATAAAGGTTAAAATAAAGCCACACAAAGATGGAAAATACACAGAAAATATTGGTACTGTATGCTATTATGTTCTCTTTGAATTGTTTGAATGCTGAGGAAGGAGCAACAGCTGCTAAAAGATATTTGTTTATAAATGCTGCTGAACTAATCCAACATAGATATTTTGAAAATACCATGACTTCAGAATTTGGATCTAAGGATATGATACTTTGGAAAAGAGATTCTTCTTTTGTTTTCACAGAGGATGAGACACTGTGGATTGCTTCTATCCCAATATGGTATGATAGACCACGCCCTCCTGAAAGGTTGCTGTGAACACCCTCAAAAAATTATTTTGCTCAACTGCCAACTGAGAGGAACCTACCACACAGGTTACACCATGAAAGATCTGATTAACAGCGCCCCCATGCAGCAGGAAGCAGTTTGGAGAGAAATAACTGTGCCCATGTTCCCAAATATTGTTTATAAATGTTCTTTTACATTTAAAGGGGGAAATGATATAGATATGAATAATTTACATTGGTATAAATTTTACTCTATTGATATAAATTTAAGGTCAATTTTGTTATATGTATATGTATTTATATGTATTTCTGATACTGGTTAAGGTATTGTGATTGTGTAGTTCATTTAAAAATGTAATGTATATAGGTTGTTAATGGATAGTCATCAATAATAGTCAAACTTGTAGTCATGTTAGTTAGATTTTCTAGATGTGCATAGATATATTTTAGATAGACATTCTTCATATATTTCAAAGACTACAGAATATGACATTTAATGTTTTAATAACTTAGGGTTTTCATGACAATAAGACAAGGTCTGCTCCTGGCAGCACCAATCTACTTCAAGAGGAAGATGGGCATTGAAGAGGTTCCTTATGGAGTTTGATAGCCATTTGGGCAAGAAACTGCTCTTGCCTGGACTATTCATAAACTGGACACAGAGAACCCTCAGAGAGAGGACTGCTGAACTTGCCTAAAGGTGAGATGATCTTTCAGGGTTCCTGATTCATGAAAGAGTCTGCAAGACACTCTGCAGGACACATCAGATAGTGACTGAACTGCCTTTGAAATTTCCTGCTTCTTGGAAATGTCTGCTGGAAACTATGGGCCTGTAGGCCAAAGATGGATGCCCCAATGGTACAGAGGAACTTTGGGTGACTGTCCAGGGAGCGAGATGTCTCTGTGATTTCTAGAGTTTTATAAGTTGCTTACTTCTCATTTACTTAGGTAATATAACCTTCTGGAGTCTTTGATGGAGGTGAAGAATAGATAGATAGTTATGGTTTTTCTTAGATATGATAAAAGATAAAATAGATATAAATATTGTAACTGTAATTCTTACATGATAGCTGTTTTGTTATATGAAATTTTACTATCTTAAAGTTAAAGCCTTTCTTTCTTGTTTAAACAAAAAAGGGGGAATGGTAGAGGACTCTCATTAGTTAATAAAGAAACTGCCTTGGCTTTTTGATAGGGCAGGATTTAGATAGGTGGAGTAGACAGAACAGAATGTTGGGAAGTTAGTCAGTCACCATGAAGCCAGCCACCAGGTCAGACATGCTGAATCTTTCCCAGTAAGCCACCAACTTGTGGTGCTACACAGATTATTAGAAATGGGATAAGCAAGATGTAAGAATTAGCCAATAAGAGGCTTAAACTAATGGGCCAGGCAGTGTTTAAATGAATACAGTTTCCATGTAATTATTTCAGGTGTAAAGCTAGCCAGGTGGCAGGATGCAGCCCACCGTTCCTTCTACACAATACTACCTGTAACTCTGGTTCCAGGAGTCCTGTCACCCTCTGAACATATGACTTCCTGAATGCATGTGATGCACATAAACTCACATATATGCATTTAAGATATTTTAAAAAGAAACCTCTCTCTGTCTTTCTGTTTGTCACTCTCTCTTTCTCTCTGTCTCTGTGTCTCTCTGTCACTCTGTGTGCATGCGTGTGTGTGTGTGCATGTGTGTGTGTGTGTGTGTGTGTGTGTGTGTGTGTAGAATCTGACAGCACTGATCAGCACTGACAAACCTTGAATTTGATTCAGTTTTTTGTGGGATTCCCAGCGACCTTCCCTGGGTTAAGGGGTGTAAACAAGCTTAGAGCCTCCATTTGAGGAAGGCAATGTGATGTCACTGTTCAGGAAAACAAGAGAACACAGGGAAGTGGGAACCAGGAATCCTGGGGGGGAGGGCTCACAGAAGGATTCCAAGGTGGTTTAGAAGAGGTGGGGTGACTCTTCTTCCTAGATGCTTTACTTAGGGACCCTCATATGGCCCCCTCTGTCCCACATCTTCTGTACTGTCTCCTGTTAAATCATCAGTACAGAGAAAAACAGATCACTGTATGTTCCTTTTGACTTCACAGAAGTGAAGGAGAAACAGTCAGGAGCAGAGGCAGCCTGTTTTGTTCTTACAGCCACTGGAATTATGAAGTGTCGATTGCCGTTGGGCCTGTTTCAGCAGAAGGGTTTACAAAGGAAAGATGAAATTTTCCTCATGTGCCTAATTTTATTCTTTGAAATTGGAAGCACACACACAGCAATGGAGAAGGTGACGGCTGCAGCTCTGCCCTCAGCTGCACAGATCTGTCCTCTTCTGTGCTGTCAGTGGGGTAGGACATAACAAGATCTAGTTCCATAGGCTAATTTTATGATTTGTATTTTATAGATGGAAAAAAAAGGAAATGGGGTTCAGAGAAATTCTCTGATTTAGTCAGAGTTCTCCATCTGGTGAATAGCAGGCATTTTCTCTGTCTTTAGAGAGACTGCATCGATATTAATCAAATAAAGAAAAGTCCTAAGGAAACTGAAACATTAAATTTCCCTGGAGATGCCTGTCTCCCACCCTTTCAAAGCACCGTTTTGCCTCCCCAGTAACTGAACGCTCTCACAGGCAAATGCCTTCTTGACTTTAGCTGTAGGAACACAGAATGTTCTCCGATTTTGGGCTGAGGATTCCTGTAATGTTTCATAACTCTCAACCATAATGTGCTTTTTGTTTTTTCTATATTTCTGCCTGTATGATCCCTTGGGAATGACTGGAAACAAGAGAACAGACCACCCCAAATATTAGAGTTTTACAAATAAAACCTCTAAAAAAACCCAAGAAACAACATGTACCAAAACTTCACCAAAATAGATGAGACACAAACTAGAAAAACAATGAATGGGGCATATTAATTGGGCTTGCAAATAACTCCTAATTCTGTACATTTTGCTTATGAATTCTTAGCCTCTTCAGACAAACCAAGAACCTAAGATGAGGGCATTTCAAGGCAGAAGCAAACTCGCAGACATATCCCAAATCTTTGAATAAATACTACTCTCTGTAACTGGCAATGATTCATGCCTATTTGCTCCCAACTAGAAACCAGAATAGTCTATGAACTGAGAAGTGGCCTCCTTTCAATCACTGACTTTTACTGAGTTTATTTCATGTGTCTATGTGGGAGAACAGAATGAATTAGGCATAGGCACTGCCCTTGGGAGGGATTCCAACACACAACTAAATCATCATAAATATGGCACAGGCAACTACAAAGGTAGAGCTCATGGGATGACAAAAGATCACATGAAGATAATGTGTCAAGGAAGACTTGTGTGTAAGGGTGATACCACTGAGCCCTAGTTTTTCTAGTCTTGCTCAGCTGCAGATTCAAAGGACTCAGCCCACAGACCCAGGGCAAATGACTTTTCATGGTAAAGAATTATCCCTGGGTCCCTATCCCAGCTGATATCTGCTGATCAGGTTCAGGCAATGCCAGTCAAAACAATAAGCCACACCAGTCAGAAGACCAGATCAGTGAACTCAAGCAGAGACTCACTGCTGAATAAGAGGCAACACCAGACACCAGAGCTCCAGAGAGGTGGCCTACCTACAGAACTCCTCCATTCTCCTACTGCCCCCCAAAATCCCCACTCCCCTCCTCTTCACCTTATCCCATCCCCCAACTGAGGCAGAGACACCTTGCTGGACCAAAGAGCAAGCTAGCCACCATAAGTATACAAACCCAACAAGGACTGAGATTCCTTGCTGGAACAGAAGTCACATCAGCTGCCAAAGCTCCAGGCCACAAAGGCCAGAAGACCAGAGAGGAAACAAGGAACAAAACACCCATCCAATGAAGACAAACTCAGAAATTGGCACACAGAACTCTAAACACCCCAAACCCAGATGCCTAGACACCAGTGTAAGAACTCAGTCAACAACACAGGGCAATCTGTCACCACCAGAGCCCAGCTGTCCCACTACAGCAAGCCCTGAATATTCCAACATAGTCCAAGCACAAGAAAATAACCTTCAATCCTACTTTATGAAAATGGTAGAGGTCCATAAAGAAGAAACAAATAAATCCCTTAAAGAAATCTAGGAAAAGACAAACAAAAATTGGAAATAAATAAACCTTTTAAAGAAAACCAGGAAGAAACAAAGAGTTGAAGTAAATGAATAGATCTGTTCAAGACCTGAAACTGGAAATAGAGGCAGTAAACATACACACACACACACACACTCACACACACACACACACACACAAATTTAGGAAATTCTAGAAATGGAAAATCTAGGTTAGTGAATGGGAACTAAAGACACAAGCATTACCTAATGAATGCAAGCGATAGAAGAGAGAGCCCAGGGTTTTGAACATATGATAAGAGAAAAAGATACACAGTCAAAGAAGATGTTATATCTAAAAATTCTTAACACAAAATTTCCAGGAAATTGAGGACACTATGAAAAGACCAATTCTAAGAATAATAGGAATAGAAAGAGAAGAATATCTGCTCAAGGGCTCAGAAATATTTTCAACAAAGTAATAGAAGAAATTTTTCCCAACCTAAAGAAGGATATGCATATACAGATACAAGAGGCTTACAGAACACCAAATAGACTGCACCAGAAAAGGAAGTCCCTTTGCCACATAATAATCATAACATTAAACATATAGAACAAAGAATATTAAAAGCTGAAAGGAAAAAAGGGCCAAGTAACATACAAAGGCCAACCTATTAGGATCACACTTGACTTCTCAGCAGAGACTTTAAAAGCTGGAAGGTCTTGGACAGATGTCCTTCAGACTCTCAGAGACCATAGATGCCAGTCCAGAGCACTCTACCCAGCAAAACTTTCAAGCACCATAGATGGAGAAAAAAATATTCCATGACAAAGTCAAACTTAAGCAATATCTATTCACAAATTCACCCCTGCAGAAAGTACTAGAAGGAAAACTTAAACCCAAGGAGAATAACAACACTCATGAAAACACAGGAAATAAATAATCTCAACCAGAAAAACAAAAAGAAGGGAAACACACACATACCACTACCTCTACCAACAACAAAATAGGAGGTATTAACAATCATTGATCATTAATATCCCATAATATTAATGAAATCAGTTCTCTAATAAAAACAAACAGGTTAACAGAATGGGTATGAAAACAGGATCCATTCTCCCGCTGCATACAAGGAACATATCTCAACATCAAAAGAGACATTACCCTCAGAGTACAGTGTTGGAATAAGATTTTCCAGTCAAAAGGACCCAAGAATCAACTGGTATAGCTATTCTAATATCTAACAAAATAGACTTCAAGCCAAAATTAATCCAAAAAGATGGGAAGGACATTTCATACTCGTTAATGGAAAAATCCCCAAGAAGACATTTTAGTTCTGAACATCTATGCCCCAAATGCAAGGACACCTACATTTGTAGAAGAATCATTACTTAAGTTTAAATCACACATCAGCTCTCACACACTAATAGTGGAAGACCCTAATACCCCACTCTCACCAAGGGATAGGTCATCTAAACAAAAATGAAACAGAAATACTGGAGCTAACAGATATTATTAACCAATTAGACCTAACTGATATCTACAGAACATTTTATCAGCACCACATGGAACTTTCTCCAAAAGTGACCACATACTTGGTTACAAAGCAAGTCTCGATAGGTGCAAGAAAACTGAAATAACCCCCTGTATCCTATCAGATTACCACAGACTGAAGCTGGGTTTCAACAACAGAAGCAACAGAAAGCCTACAAACTCATGGAAACTTAACACGTCACTATTGAATAAAAATTGAGTTAGAACAGAAATAAAGAAATTAAAGACTTTCTAGAATTTAAAGAAAATGAATACATAGCATATCCAAACTTATAGGATACAATGAAAGTGGTACTGAGAGGAAAGTTCATAGTATTAAGTACCAACATAAAAAATGGAGAAATCTCATACTAGAAATTCAATTGCACGCTTCAAAGCTCAAGAACAAAATGAAGCAAGCACACCCAGACCAAGAACACATCCAAAAGATCATCCACTATGATCAAGTAGGCTTCATCCCAGAGATGAATAGGTGGGTAGAAAGATGAATGGACTTAAGGGTGAACCGTGTGACTCAATTGGCCATACTACAGCTTTTACTACAAGATTCTCTCTCTCTCCCTCTCTCTCTCTCTCTCTCTCTCTCTCTCTCTCTCTCTCTCTCTCTCTCCCTCTCCCTCTCCCTCTCCCTCTCCCTCCCTCTCCCTCTCCCTCTCCCTCTCCTTCTCCTCCCTTCCTTTGTTTGGCTTTTATTTTGGTTTTTCTTTTAAATTTGGTTTTGTTGTGGGGGGAGGTTGCAAGGGCAGAGGGCAGATCCAAGGGGACAGGGAGGAAAGTGGGATCAAAATTCATGATGTGAAATCCACAAAGAATCAATAAAAATTAAAAACAGAAACAAACAAAAACAAAAACCATATGATATTAGCACAAAAACAGAAAGGCTATTCAATTTAATCAAATCAAAGACCCAGAACTCAATCCACCTATGAATACCTGATTTTTGATAAAGAACATAGAAATATACAATGGAAAAAAATAAAGCATCTTCAATGAATGATGCTGATTAAACTGAATGTCCACACATAGAAGAATACAAATAAATCCATATCTATTACCCTGCACAAAACTTTATCTCAAGTGGATCAAACACCTCAGTATAAAACCAGATATACTGAACCTGAAAGAAGAGAAAGTGAGGAATAGCTTTGAACACACTGGTACAGGAGACAACTTCCTGAACAGAATACCAATAGCACAGGCTCTAAGATCAACAATTAATAAATGGAACCTCATGAAACTGAAAAGCTTCTGTAAGGGAAAAGATGCTATCAATAGGACAAAAAGGTAATGCAGAGAATGGGAAAAGATCTTTACCAACTCCACATCTGATAGAGACTAATATCCAAAGTATATAAAAAACTCAAGAAACTAGACATCAACAAGCTAAATAATCCAATTTAAAAAATGGTGTACAGATCTAAAAAGAGAATCTCCAATGGTCAAGAAACACTTCAAAGAAATGTCCAACATCCTTAGCCATCAGAGCAATGCAAATTAAAACAACTCTGAGATTCTTATACTGTTGACTGAGATTTCTGTCCTGCCTGGTTCCCACAGTCATTAATTCCCAAAGAAGTCACACAGAGGTCTACATTAACTATAAACTGATTAGCCCATTAGTTCAGGCTTTTTATTAACTTTTACAGCTTATGTTAACCCATTATTCTAGTATATGTTAGCCACATGGCTCAGTAACTTTTTCAGTAGGACAGGTCACATCTTGCTTCTGTGTCTGGACAGGACTGTAGAGGGAGCTTCCTTCTTCCCCAAATACTCCTGCTCTCTCAAATTAACCTGCCTCTACTTCCTGTCTTGTTGTCCCACCTATACTTCCTGGCTGGCTACTGACCAATCAGCATTTATTTAAAATATAACTGACTGAATACAGACAATTGTCCCCCAGCATTACACCTGTCAGAACAGCTAAGATCAAAAACACAAGTGACACTTAATGCAAGGGAGGATGTGGAACAAGGGGAACACTTCTCCACTGAAAACTTATATAGTCACTTTGGAAATCAATATGGCAGTTTCTCAGAAAATTGGGAATCAATCTACCTCAAGACTCAGCTATACCACTCCTGGGCATATGCAGAATGGATGCTCGATCCTACTGGCTTAAGGACACATGCTCAATGATATTCATAACAGCTTTATTTATAATAGCAAGAAACTGGAAATAACCTATATGCCTCTTGACCAAAGAATGGACAAAGAAAATGTGGTACCAGCACCAAATGGTGCTGGCATAACTGGATATCAACATGTAGAAGAATGAAAATAGATCCATATCTATTGCCGCTCACAAAACTCAAGTCCAAATAGATCAAAGACCTCAACGTAAAACCAACCACACTGAACCTCATAGAAGAGAAAGTGGGAAGCAGCCTTGAATGTATTGGCATGGGAGACCACTTTCTAACTATAATCCCAGAAGCAAGACACTGACAGCAACAATTAATAAATTGGACCTCCTGAAACTAAGAAACTTCTGTAAAGCAAAGGACATAATCAACAAGACAAAACGGCAGCCTACAGAATTGGAAAAGATCTTCACCACCTCCGCATCAGACATAGGACTAAGTTTCAAATTATACAAAGAACTCAAGAAACTTGGCATCAAGAAAACAAATAATTCAATTTTAAAGAAATGGGGTATAGACCTAAACAGAGAACTCTCAACAGACAAATCTTAAAGGGTTGAAAAACACTTAAGGAATTGCTCAACATCCTTAGCCATCAGAGAAATGCAAATCAAAACAACTCTGAGATTCCGTCTTACAACTGTCAGAATGGCCAAGATCAAAAACACTGATGACAGCTTATGCTGGAGAGGATGTGGGGTAAGGGGAACACTTCTGCATTGCTGGTAGGAGTGCAAACTTGTACAGCCGCTTTGGAAATCAGTATGGTAATTTCTCAGAAAATTAGGAAACAATTGACCTCAAGACCCAGCAATACCACTCTTGTGTATATACCCAAAGGGTGCTCAATCATACCACAAGGATATGTGCTCAGCTATGTTCATAGCAGCATTATTTGTAATAGCCAGAACCTGGAAACAACCTAGATGTTTCTCAATCAAAGAATGGATAAAGAAAATATGGTACATATACACAATATAGTACTAAACAGTAGTAAAAATAATGACATCTTGAAATTTGCAGGGAAATAGATGAAGAAAAAAAAACCATATTGGGTGAGATAACACAGATCCAGAAAGAGAAATATAATATATACTCACTTCATAAGTAATTTTTAGACATAAAGCAAAGAAAAACCAGCCTACAATCCACAACCCCAGAGAACCTAGACAACAAAGAGGACCCTAAGAGAGACATATATGGATCTATATAGCAAGGAGAAAAAGACAAGATCTCCTTAGTAAATAGGGAACTTGGAAGTCACTGGAGAGCATAGAAGGGAAAGGAGAAAAAGGGATGGGAGTGGAGACAAATGTATAACTCAAAAACAAAACAAGAAAGAAAATGTGGTACATTTACACAATGGAATATTACTCAGTCATTAAAAACAATAACATCATGAAATTTACAAGCAAATGGATGGAACTAGAAAAAAAAATCACCCTGAGTGAGGTAGCCCAGAAAGACAAACCTGGTATGGACTCTCTTATAAATGAATATTAGCTGTAAAGTGAAGGATCATTAGGCTATCAGCCACAGACCCAGAGAAGCTAAGCAACAAGGAAGGATCAAGCAGGATGCATGGATCTCTCTGGAAAAGGGAAATATAGTAGATTTTACTAGTGAACTGAGAGTGGGTGGAGATGTGAATGGTAGAGATTAGTGTTCAGAAGGCAGGGAAGCTAATGGAAGCAGGAGAGTACTGGGAGAGATGACTGGAATTGGGGTGCATTTTAGGGGTTAGGTAGAAACCTTATAATGGAAACTCCCTGGAATCTATGGGAGTGATACTAAAGAAAACTCATAGTAATGGGGGTATGGAGCCTGAGTGGGCAATCTTCTGTAGTCAGGCAAGGTTGCCAGTGGTGGGACTGGGACAACTCAGTCACAAAGCCTTCGACCTACAATTTTCCCTGCCTGCAAAATGTGCTGGGGTAAATGGGATGCCCAACTTGTGGAGTGATAAACAGATGACTAGTTCAATGTGGGACCCACGCCATGAAAGGGTGAGAGCGAGCCCATGCCTGATAGTGCCTGGATGGCCAGGAGCCAGAGGCTAGATAGTCCCGAGACCTAGAATGGAACCAAACGTGACTGGAAAAAAAATCAATGAAATGACTCCTAATGGTACTCTGTTCTTCTCAAATACTGTTATAATCTCATCAAAGAGGCTCCATCCTGCCGTACAGGAGCAAATGTGGAGACCCACAGCCAAACATTAGGTGGATTTCAGGGAATCCCAAGGAAGAGGGGGAGGAAGGATCACAGGAGCCAGAGGTTGGAGGACACCACAAGAACACAGCCCATAGAATCAACTCACAGAGACTGAAGCCACAATCAGGGAGCCTGTGTGGCTCTGATCCAGGCCCTCTGCATATGTGTTATGGTTATATAGCTTACTGTTCTTGTAGACTGCTAAAAGTGGGATCAGGGGATGTCTCTGACTCTTTTATCTGCTTTTGATTGCCTTTCCTTCCACCGGGCTGGCTTGTTCAGCCTTGATATGAAGAAGTGCCTAGTCTTATTGTAACTTGATATGCCATATTTGGTTGATATCCCTGGAAGATCTGCTTTTTTCTGGAGGGAACCAGAGGAGGAGTGGATCTCGGGGAGAGGGGAGGTGAGATGGGAAAGATTGGGAAAAGAGAATGGAGGGAAACTGTGTTTGGAACGTAATATATGAGAGGAAGAAAGAATTCATGTAGCCATCGGCATTCTCCCATAATGGTGCTTGGTGCAAATGCAGAGACTCTGTGATAGTCTTTTGAAGATGTCTTTTTCACCTGTATATTTGTGTAATTCCTTAATTCTAATTGTTGCATGAGGTCGTTCTTTCCTTTACATGAATATAAACATAACACAACTTATACATCTAATGACCTAGAGCGAAGCTTGAATTCTTATGAGTAAAACTCCAAGCACACTCTTGCATGTGCCTCTTGCTCATGTTTTTACACATTCTTAGTAGCTAATATCTAGAGTAGAAATACTGAGAATGGTAAACATGTCCCACTTTTCTTTCTGTTGCTGTGATGGACACCATGGCCCCAAACAACTTGGGACCAGAAGGGCCCATTTCGTCTTACATTTCCAAGTCACAACCCATCATTGAAGACAGCAAATGCAGGAGCTCAGGGCAGAAGTCATGGAGGGATGCTCATTACTTGATGATTTACAGGTTTGGACCCAGCTAGTTTTCTCAAACAGTGCAGGCCCACCTACCAGGTGTTCTGATGCCCTCTTAGACATGGGTACAGTCAAACCTGGTCCAAGTAATTCTTCTACAGAGGCCGTTTTCTCACATGAATGGAATTGTGTCTTTTTTCACTTAGCTTAATCATTTCAAGATTTCATATAATGAATGTATTTTGAACCCTCATTCTTTTACTCATGATTAATATTTCATGACCCTCACTTGTCTTATCAATTTAGGGACTAAGTTAGTTAAATTTTGCCAACTTGACACTAGCTAGAGTTAGCTGGGAAGAGAAAACTTATTGAGAAAATGCTTACTTCAGGTTGGCCTGTAGGCAAGTCTGTAAAGGCGTTCTCTTGATCAATGATGAATGTGGGGAGGATCAGCCATTGTGATCAGCGTCATCCATGGTCCTACAATCCTAAAATATAGAAGAAAGTCACAGCAAGCAAGCCAGTGAATGGCACTCCTCCATGGCCTCCATTTCAGTCCCTGCCTCCAAGAATCTGCATTCAGGTACTGTCCTAAATTCCTTCAGTGATGGACTGTGGCCTGGAACTGGAAGCCAAATGAACCCTTTTCTTCCCCAAGTTGCTTTTGGCCATAATGGTTTATCACAGCAATAGAACAAAGTCGAAAACAGGAATATTGTTGTTTTAAATACATGGTTTTAGATTGTAGCTCCAAGAGGTAAAACTGCTCCTAAGGTCACTGTTATAGAGATCTGCCTTCCATTTTCAAAAGGGTTGGAGCAAATTAAAACCTATACGTGGGGCGACAAGACTCAGATTTCTCATCAGCACGCTGTGTGGTAACTTTCCCACTATACCCACAGCACCGCCAGCAAAGAGCCAACCGCCTTTTCATTTCCATTTGTGCACAAGCAGCCGAAGCTCACTCTTCCTTTTGTTTGTTGAACACACAATTATATTGCAAATACAAAAATACATACGCAACTCCTTGCCCATTTTTGATTGAATTAGCTCTGTATTGCAGAGCTGTCAGTGGTCTTTGGGCAGGTCCAAGTCCCTTGTCTGGTCAAGGAAATGATTTAAAGATATTTTGCATTGTCCGTCATCATCATCATCAATTTCTCTTTTGTGCTTTTTTCTTATTGTGTTAATTTCTGTACTCAGGTGTTTTTAATTTTGGGCTTCTTCTCTCCTCCTCCTCCTCCTCCTCCTCCTCCTCCTCCTCCTCCTTCTCATTCTTCTTCATCATCATCATCATCTTCTTTGTCATCTTTTTTATTGAACTTTATATTACTTGTCTGATTTTGTGGTCTAGATCCTTAGACCACAGATTTTAAGTCTTTCTTCATTGCAATGTATGCATTGATGCTGTGCATGTGCTTCTACAGGTGCCTTTGGGACATTCTACAAGTTTTAAAGTGTCATTCAAATTTCATTCCATTTAAAATGTTTCAGGTTATCACTGACTTTCCTCCTCTCCTTTGGCCCCTTGGTTCCTTTAGAGTTAAGGTGAGGACATAGTGGCGCTCCTGGTAATTTCTTCTCAGATCCATGTTAGGCATCTTGCATATTTCCAGCACTTTGAATTGACATGTCTGGCCTATAGATGCAAGTTAATTCCTGGAAACTCTGGGAAGGGAGGGCCTCTCTGTATTGGCCCAACAACCCAGACATGGGTCTAACTAAAAGCTAAGAATGCCTTGGCGAATGCTCAGGAAACCTCTGTTCTGAAACAAGAAGCCACTGGAAGGATCATTGGCTTTTGTTGTGGGCCAAGGAACTCCCCAGATGGCTGTAACTAGGTCTGTTAGCCCCAAAAGCACTGAACCTGTTTGTCCTTGAAAAGTTACACTGGAATGGTGACTCACTCAGAGTTAACCAGAATGACTATTTCACCTACGGGGACTTATTTGTCAAGAAACACAATGCTTAGCACAGAAAACATTTTAGAAATGAAAATCTATACTGACATAATATAACTGATGACTCTTGAAGAGAGCGAGCTATTGCTATTGTTCTTAGTTGGCCCCCAGAACTTGACGATAGGACCCTGTTACTGAGGATACCACACACTTCTGTCATGCGGAGAAATCAAGTTGGTATTGCTTGGGAAGCCTTCTCCTATTGGCTAGCTCTCATAGTACCAGAAGTGAGTAGGTAGGTGGACAGGAACCTATGGACTTTGGGGGCTATAGCAATGACTAGCCTGGCAAGATGTGCCCATTGATTCAGTCATGACACAAGTGTCTGAGGGATATCTAGTGACTCTCTCATTGTACTGAAGGCCACTCAACAAGAGAGCACTTAGGCCTGGTATTGTGACCTTATCAGGAACCCATGATCAGAGAGTTCACAGACCCAAGAGGAAAACCAACTACTAGTCTTTTGCTAAATAGATATGACATCAACTGCCTTCTAAATTATTTATCCCTAGGCCCATAAATGGGAACATCACTTAGTCCTCTTCAGAAAGCGTTTATTTATTTTTCATCTGTTATTATTATTATTATTATTATTATTATTATTATTATTATTATTATTTGGCAGTGGATAGAGGTTAAACCACAAATGGCCAAAATGCAGAGAATAAACAACTGTGGAGTGCTCTGGTGGGACAGAACAAGGGGCCCGCTTCTCATACTACAAATTGGCACTCCGACATGGTAACTAACTCCACATAAAACCTAAGAGGGCTTAAAAAGGAATTCTAGACAAACCATACACAAAACCCCCAGAGTTTAACACAGCTTTTTGCTGTTTGTGAGTGACGAGCCATAGTGAGATTTCCTGATTCAGCAATAGCGGCAGGAAAAAAGCCATGCCATTTTAAAACGAGGCTTCCTGGACCCTGCCGCTGGTGCAATCTCCGGCTATGGAGTATTCATGGGCTCAGATGTTTGTGTGCCCAATCGAGGTTGGGAATAAAGTAGCTGAGACCATGCCCATGGCTCAGCTCTTCCTGCCTGAGTAAGCAGTGGGATCAGGTCTACTAGAAAGTGACAGATTTGAAATACCAGTTTCTGGGCTGTGCCGCCAGTGCAACCTCTGGCTCCTGTGGGAGACAAAGCATTTGAATGGGGTTTGTGAGTAAAATGCTATGGCTTACTTGATGGCAATGTGGACCGCTGTGTGCCTGGAAGTAGCTCAGGAGCACCAAATGGCTCTGAGGCAGGAGCGGCTCCATGAGTGCTGAACTGTGCTGATCTCAGGCAGGAGCTATCGTAATTATCATAATAACAGTGCAGTTAAGGTTTAGACTGGGCAGGAAACAGGTGGTACTGTATTACATCTACATGATGCAACTTAAGTTTTTAAGAAGTGTTTAGCATTTTAAGAAGTGCTCCTGGATAGTAAAGAATTATGGATTCACAACAAGACAGATTCAGACATAAAAGACCTCTAAATGGGGCATAGTGTTAGCTAGACATACATAGGCTTGGGAGAGAGAAGAAAAAGAATATAGAGAATAAAGTTAATGCCTTAAAAATGGTAAAGTCTTTAAAGAGAGAGAGTACAGATAGTCCTAGATTAAAAGAAGTAAAGAAAAATAAGCCGTGTAAAAATGGAAAATTCACAGAGAGCCTGGATTCTGTGTATTATTATATTTTCTTTGAGTTTTTTGACTGTGAAAGAGCTAATTACAGAGAGACATTTCATTGTCTTCATTGTCTGGTCTGATAAGCTAATCCAACATGTATATTATAAAGCTATCTTTATTTCAGAATTTGGGTCTAAGGATACGATGCTTTGGAAAAGAGGTTCTTCTTTTGTTTTTACAGAGGATGAGCCCTACGAATTGTATTTAGACCAATACAGTATGATAGACCACGCCCTCCTGAAAGGTTACTGTGAACACCCTCAAAAAATTATTTTGCTCAACTGTTGACTAAGAGGAACCTAGTAAACAGGATATATCATAAAAGACCTGATTAACAGCACCCCCATACAGCATGAAGCAGTTTGGATAGAAATAACTATATCCATATTCCCAAATATTGTTGATAATGTTCTTTTACATTTAAAGGGGCACATGATATAGATATGAATAATTTGCATTGGTATAAATTTTGCCTTATAGATAGAAATTTAAGGTCAATTTTATTATATGTATATTTATTTCTGATCTTGATTAAGGTATTGTGATTGTGTAGTTCATTTAAAAATGTAATGTATAATTATGAAATATAGGTTGTTAATAGATAATCATCAATAATAGTCAAGCTTATAGTCGTGTTAGTTAGATTTTCTAGATACATAGAGATATATTTCAGTTAGATAGGCATTCTTCATATCTTTCAAAGACTACAGAATTTGGCATTTAAAATGTTTTAATAACTTAGGGCTTTTCATGACAATGAGACATGTCTGCTCCTGGCAGCACCAGCTACTTCAAGAGGAGGATGGGCATCAAAGAGACTCCTTACAGAGTTGGTTAGCCATTTGGGCAAGAAACTGCTCTTGCCTGGGCTGTTGCATGAACTGGACACAAAGAACCAGCAGAGAGAGGACTGCTGAACTTCCCTAAAGGTGAGATGATCCTTTGGGGTTCCTGATTCATGAAAGAGTCTATGAGACATTCTGTAGAATATAAAAGAAAGTGACTGAACTGTCTTTGAAATTTCCTGCTTCATGTAAATGCTGCTGGATACTATGGGCCTGTAGGCCAAAGATGGATGCCCCAACCGTACAAAAGAACTTTGGGTGCCTGTCCAGGCAGCGAGATGTCTCTGTCATTCTAGATGTTTGGAAGTTGCTTACAATGTACTTTCTGTTTACCTAGGTAATATTATATCCTTCTGGAGTCTTTGATGGAGTTGAAGAATAGATAGATAGTTATAGTTTTCCATTGTTATGATAAAAGATAAAGTAGATATAAGTATTGTAACTGTAATTCTTGCTTGATGATTGTTTTATTATATGTAATTTTACTATGTTAAAGTGAAAGCCTTTCTTTTTTGTTTAAATAGAAAAGGGGGAAATGTGTAGGAGGGTCTTCTTTCTATGTGTTGCTTTCATTGGTTGATTAAAGAAAACTGCCTTGGCCTTTTGATAGGGCATCCCTTAGATGGGCATGGAAGACAGAACAGAATTCTGGGAGGAAGAAGGCTGTGTGGCAGATGCCATCGCCCTCCCCTCCGAGACGGACGCTGGTTAGACTCATGCTGGTAAGCCACAGTTAAGTGACGATACAGATTATTATAAGTAGGTTAAACTAATATGTGAGAGTTAGCCAATAAGAGGCTAGAAATAATGGGCCAGGCAGTGTTTAAATGAATACAGTTTCTGTGTAATTATTTCAGTGTAAGCTAGCCGGGCAGCTGGGAGCCGGGCGGAATGCAGCCTGCCACTCTTCCTAATACAACAGTGCTCTTCCCCAAAAGTGATGTCTATGTCACACTCCATCCTCAAGCCTCAGGGAACATCAGCAAAGTAGAAGCAGAAAACTTGTAAAAGCCAGAGCGCTGAGAGGATGGCTCTAAATTAGTGTCTTCCAGCTATGGCAGGAAACTTGCGTTCATTAACTCTCAGCAGCCATGGCAGGCTCTGCTAGATCGAAGTAGCCAAGATTCCAGCATGGGTCAGGGAAGGAGTTCCAAGGCTTCCCTGCTAGTTGAGGAGATGTTGGGCGAGGAAGAGTCAGTTTTGTCTGGTGATGTGGCCTCTTGTAGGTTGCCCCTGCCCCAGTGCACAACCCTCCACCTAAACACATATGGCAGCATATTAATTGGACTCAGTGAGTTCTATAGTTAGAGAAGAGGACAAGGAGACAGAATACATAGTGAGGGAGAAGTGAGAGGAGACCCAAAAGGAGCTGGAGAGGAGTGGAGAATATATGTGATCGAAATACATTATGTTTACATATAAGGTTATCAAAAGAGTAACTTTTAGAAAGCATAGTGTTGGGATGTGTTTTATCATTGAAGCCTTTAAAACACTTGCTTAGAGATTACTCATGTAGAAAGTCATTTTCAAAAAATAAAAAAGATTCATGATGAAACATTATTTCACCTTTAAGACAAAAGAGTCTTTACTACAGCGTGGATAAGCAAAGGACATTTTGTTAACTGAAACAAACCAAGCACAACAAACCAAACATTGTGGTATCCATCTCATGTGTGAAATCTAAAATGTCATTTTAATGGAGGGATGGGAAGCAAATGGCTACCAGAGGCTAGGACTGGGGTTGAAAATTTGGAGAGTTCTTGGGAGCTATTGGGCAGAGGATGCAAATTTTCTGTTAAATAGAAGTAATTTGGTTCAGGAGACAACACAGTATGGTGACTATGGTTAGAAGCAGGTGTAGTATTGAAAATTATGAAATAATGGAGGTCAAGTCATTCTTCCTGCAAGAAAGGAAGTATGTTAGGCAATGACTATGCTAATGAGCTCACCTCAGTACCCCAAATCTCACACAGTACAAGATATTCTTGTACACAGCATAAGTATATACATCTTACTATCAGCAAATAAAATAAAGGTCTTCTGCATTAAAATGATTCATTTGCACAATAGTCTGCTACTTTTTCTCTAGTAATTATGGTTTTATAGCAGTCTAGTCATTGGGCAGCTCTTAAATTCCTGGGCACTTGAGGGTAACTTAAGGAAAGCAGTAGGATCAGTAGGCTATGCCCTTTATTCAGAACGAACTTGGTTTGTGTTATGATGTGCTTATTTGAAAGGGTGGCCATCTTTTCTTGATGAAAGCTAATTCAATCCAAGTTAGAATCAAGCATCTTCACAGTACACATGGAGTCCAGGTGTGTGCTGAATATGTACTGCTCTTTCAGAGGACCTGGTTAGAGTCTCAGCACCCACAGCAGGTAACTCACACCTGCCTCTAACTCTAGCCCGATGGGATCTGATAGCCCCTTCTGGACTCCACTAGCACCCACACACCTGTGCACAGATACCCTCGCACAAAAGAAAGATAGGATAAACTTTCCAGAACAACCTTATTGATTCTGTGCAGATATGGCCAGAGTAACAGAGCACTCCAGGCCTTCTCCCTTTGACTTTCTGGGTTGGTGGCAAACATGATCTTCTCAGCCCTGTAAAAGCCTTTTGTTTTGGTTTGGGTTTGTTTGAAAAAAGGGCATAGACTACTGACTAAGCCTCTCTCCTCCCATTTTATATTACCTCTAGATAGAGGCCACCATCACCTGGATTTGTTTCTGCATTGATTTTGTACAGCCCGGGGTAGCCTTGAACTCAAATCCATCTGACCCTGTCTCCCAAATCCTGGGACTAAGGGTGTGTGTCACCATTGTCTGACCTCTAGGGGCTTTAGCTTTGCCTCTGGTCTTCAGGCAAGACTGATTTATCAAAATACAAATAATGTACCACTATACAAGATTCTTACTCTGAAAGAGATACTGACTTTCAAATATTAAAACAATAAATTTTGCAATATTTATGGTTTAAACACCCAGTTTTACATAGGCTAAAGTGTATAAAATAGAAATATTTGCATCTTTGATAGAAAATAAAATTCTATCAGTGTTTGTATGGTTTAATATTTTCTAATATTTAAATTGAACATTGAGATGGTTAAAACATGGAGCCCCCGTCAGATGAGGTGACAAAGATTTCAGCTCAGCAAGCAATGATAAACTGTTTTGAACTGTTTACTGCTATTAGTAATGTTATTTCTGACTGATAACACTTAATTTTTGTAATTTGTAAATTTTGAAAATTCTGACTGCACAGATACACATGAACATTCATGATATTAGATACTGAAAGAGATGCTAATCTGATGCATATTTGTGCTTCTGGTAGCAATTTAATGTGGCTATTATATTTTCAAAGGCACAACAATAAAAATTAAAATCTTCCTTTCCAGCATTCATTCCCTAGATGGCTATACATGCCTTCTGCTTCCATAGCTTAATGCTTAGGAATCGTCCTTAAAGGCATAATACAGAGAAGACATGACTTAAACGACTTAAACATCAACAAAAGAGAAAGAAAGAAAAAGAAAGAAAGAAAGAAAGAAGGAAGGAAGGAAGAAAGGAGGAAAGAAAGAAAGGAAGGAAAAGAAAGAGAAAGAGAAAGAAAGAAGTAAAACACGGCTTATATTTTGCAGGGACATTCAGGTTCCAGGGAGTTTCTAAAGTAACTTCTACTCTCTTAATTATTATATTCATTGTGACTTGAGAGTTGAATTGCTGTGTCCACAGCTCAAGAGCATAAAACATGCACGCACGCACAGACACACACACACACACACACACACACACACACAGAAAGACAAGAAAGATATGTGTATTAAGAGAGCAGCAGGGTGTTCCTTATTATGACTTTCTACACTCATCATGAACATGTTATAATGTGTCTTGTTCTGCTTTGAACAAAATTCCAGTGTGGGAAACAAGCCAAAGCATAGCCCATTGTGGTTTGTGTTATCTTTGTGGAACCTGCCTCCAGGCCCAGGATGACAACCCACAGGGCAGACAGCTCACAGCACAGCGGGTGACTTGACAGATGGGGGGTGGACCATTTCCCTTTGAACCTGTCCAATTTCTTGGGTCAACTGACTTAATTAAAGCTTGCTTCTCTCAAATTACTTGTGCAGAAATCCACAAAATTTATAATGCAAGCCAGGAAATTGATTCAAAAACAGATTGTTCTGGTAGGAGCCAATAAAAGTTCCTGTCCGAGCGATGTTTAAATGTTAAGGAAGCAAAGCCCCGGAGTCTGAAAAAAGACAGGCCTGTTTTACTAGAGTGTGTGAGGGATGCTAACCTACCTTTATTAAAAGTACTCATGTGTTGTAGATAGTGCGACAGCTAGAACTATGTCTGGGTTTATTTCCCAGCCACTAAAGTAAACTCAGAAGCCCAAAGTCTCTGCCTTGAAGAGCACATTGAAAGTTCACTGTTCACGGAGAAGAGAGTGCACAATTTATCTTGGTCATTTCACTGTATCAAAATGACTGTTCTGTTTTCTGTGCTCCTAAAGCCCTGTTTCATTTTTAGGAGTGACATTGGATGGATTTCCCTGCTGTGGTTCTCCTTGCTGTGGGTTATTCAGAGTTCAAGTTCAGAAGGTTGACCATTCCCATCCCACAGAAAGGCACTCAGCATATTGCAGCCAGCAGCTTCCCAAGCTCCAAGGAAGCAGGTGTCCAGTGCATTCGCTCAGTGACTAAAGCTTCCCCCACTCACGAACTGGATCCTAGCAAGGCAGAGCAGGGGCGTGTGAAATGTTAAAGAACACTCATCAGGTGCTCCAGGAACTTGGGGCCGGAAGAAGACATGGAACACCCCAGCCAAAGTTCCACCACCTGCACTCACTCACTGGTAAGCTGTGTGTTCCACCCCAAATGGACTCTCTAAGTTGCTGACTGCCTGTCATTTTCAGGGATCCGTTCACCCTTTGGAATCCTTGCACCCTGCTTGTGGAGATGCAAGGCAACCTAACCACTCTGGAAGTCAGAATGGGAGTTCTTCAGAAAATACAGACCAGGCCTATGATGGGACCCAGCCCTGCCTTTTCTAGGTGCTTCCCCTCAGGAGTCTGAGTCTCAACAGCAGAGTTGGCAGGCACATCGGTAGCTTTCATGGCACTCTTCACAGCAGCCAGGTGTGGAAGCAACCTAGGTGTCCAATAGCAGAGGAATGGACGAAGAAACATGTGATGTGTGTACATACATGGAATTATGAATGAATTTATGCCGCTTATAGGAAAAGTAGATGCAACTGTAGTCAATCACATTAAAAGAAGGCAATGAGGTCAAAATGACAAAGATTGTGTTTTCTCTCCCTTGTGGTTTCTAGATTCTGTAGGGATAAATAAAACTGTGTTTGTAGAGTTGTCTAGGAGCTGGGAAAATGAAAGGGGAGACCACCAGGGTGCAGGGGAATATGAGCAGAATACACTGTATCCCTGTATGGAAACTGTCCCAATGAGACATAGTACTATGCACAAGGAATAGGTCAATAGCAAAGGAATTAAACTTTAAAATAGCAAGCTCATCTTCATATGGAGCTATATTATCCATAAAATGAGGCACTACCCTGTGTCTTTTGCGACTCTTCAATGGAAATAATGTCAAGAACTTGAAGTTAAGCTGCAGACAGACTTTCCGATTCTCACCTTTGGCATTGTAGTCAGGCCATATAGAAGTGATCCTGCCTTTCTGGCTGCCTGGCTGTGCCCGTCCCATTCCCATGCCTCTTGATGGAAGAGGCTACTGGTGAGTGATGAGATCAGACAGCTCTGTTCTTCCCAGGCACTCCAGATGGCCAGTGGCCTGACGGCAGGCTGCTGTGTACAAAGGGGACAACTGGAAGCCAGAGAGCAGGAGCCCAGAGGTGGTCAGTGTCCCAGTGGCTGCAGTAGCGACCACATTGATCTTTTCAGATCAGACTTGTGCTGAAAGGACCTACCTGCCTCCCCTGGCCATTTTGTGAGCTTCTTGGCATGCTAATTCATCAAATACCTTTGCCGGTTTACTGTGTATAAATTCTAACAAATATTCTACATAATTCATTGTTATTGAATGATAATTCCTGTAACACAACAGCCACCATTTTACATTGATTTACTCATTTGGTATTTGTATGTACGAGCCAGGGTGCACATGTGGAGGACAATTTGTGGGAGTCGGTTCCCTCCTTCCACCGTGTGGATTCCAGGAACTGCAATCAGACCCTCCTTGTCTGCCCATTTCCAGGTTTGTTGCCGCACCATCTCCTTGCTGGTGTTGCTTTGTTTACCAGCCTGAATCCGTCCAGGTTTTCATGCTTTGTCATGTGTGGCCACTGTAGTCTCTGTGCATTGAGCTTAGTTGTGTCAAAAGTGGGCATAGATTTTTCTAAATAACTCAAAATAACATACCTTCAGATAGTCTGTGCATGCTATAACATGTCTTCAGTCATAGATCTTTCTAAATGACTCAAAGTAACCTATCTATCTTCCAGCTAGTCTGTTCATGTCATAACATGCCTTCAGTCCTCAGAAGGCACTTGAACACACTCTCAGGTTGAACATATAAAGTTTATGAAAAGTCTTGGGGTTGGCGAGAAGTGAGAGTCTAAGGGTTTTCCTCTGTTCTTTATAAAAATAAGCCCTTGCTATGTTGCTCAGGCTCAGTGATCAGCCTGGTGTAGCGTCTGTGTAGCAGGGACTACAAACATGTGCCCCTCTGTCTGGCTCTGGTCTTTACAGTTTTTTTCCCAACTCATACACCTTCCTACAGTGCATGAGACTTCCTCAACCCCTTATAAACAAGGTCAGGCTTTGCAAAGTGTATGTGAACCTCTTGTTCCTTGGACTTTTGCCCACAGTTGTCACTGCTACCTCAAGGTGAAAGGATCTCTATATCCTAGGAAGAAACATATTTTTAGGCAATGAATTCAAATCAAGGCAAGCCCTGTCCAGACAGTTCCAAGGTATAGCCAGACAAGTAAAAAACTGACCATTGCCTTCAGATGGGGCTATTGTGTTCTGTCTAGTGGATGCGAGGTTGTTCATTTCCAAAGCTACTTTGGAGATGGAGCTGTTATAGTTCCAATGGAGCTTGGAGACAGAAGATCAAGCAGACCAAGTCACTGCCCTGCAACAGCAAAGGGTTGGGAGAAGCTTAAATGCTGTCCTGCTTGTCTGGCACACCCACGGCTTGGGGTTTAGCCCTCAGCACTGCTGGAGGTAGGGCAGAACAGCATCCTCTGTCATGGCTGAAACTCAGTATCCCTGCCTCTTCAGATTTTTGGGAAAAAAATCATAATATTCAATCCAGAAAAATTGTTTGACTTTCTTTTCTTTCTTGCTTTTCTGCTTTGTCATTATCTCTGCGAACTCATGTCAAAGTGAGGTTTTGAGGTCCTGTCTCAGCAGTTCTAGAAGAGCTTGCATGGTGCTTCTCAATCTGTTCTCTTCACAAGTAAGAATTTTGCCTGAAATGCCTCAGATTGATACAAAAAATCTGCAAATGAGTTAGTTCTCAGGAGCTACTTTGAGGAAAAAGTTTAGCAATATGGCAAACTCCTCAAATTAATGCAAACAGTTTAAAGAAACTTTTACTTGTATAATAATCAGATGGCATTAAAGAACATTTGGCACGGGGCATGGGGCATGGTGGTGCACACCTTTATTCCCAATGCTCAAGAGAAAGAGGCAGGCAGATCTCTAAGTCTGAGGTTAGCCTGGTTGGTCTACGGGGAGAGTTCCAGGACAGTCAGGGCTTCACAGAGAAACCCTCTGTCCAAAAAAAAAGGAGAAGGAGGAGAAGGAGCTTATATATGTTCATGTATAAAATGAGATAAAGTTATTATATTGAATTATGTTATAGTATGTGTGCAGCCCAGGTTCTAATACTTAGTACTATGAAAACAAAAGAGAAATGAAATGGAGAATAAAGGTATTATCATCTGCTATTAGACCAACTCCTCCTTGCTAAGGAGCTGCTAATTACCCACAAACATTGCTTCAACCTCTGGAGCACTTGCTATCATTCTTATACTGGGTGAATCATGAATTTGTTGAATTTGAAATTGCAAGAAGATGGTTTAATAAATATTTAAGTTGACCAACTTTACCTTCATTTGTAGATTTTATGTACCCTGACTTATTTCCCTGATTGTGTCTCAAGAGCTTAATGGTTTCTGACTAATCAGCAGTGTTAAAATAGCTCCTGGATCTACAGACAGTATAAAGTGTTAAGTAGGAGCAAAGCAGGGGTAGGCCCCTCTCACCATCTACAAGATTATGTAGTAGTAGGTTTCTCAAATTTGAACTTCAAATCTTTAAAAACATACTGACAGTCTCTTTAAAGACACATCTTAGGAAAATGACAGGAGTAAGAGAGGAAATTGAAAAGCCTTCTGTGGCATAGTGTATGTGCACAGAGGACATAGAGACCGAGAACAGAGACAGGCACAATGTACGTGCACAGAGACCGAGAATGGGGACAACTAGAATAGAACTCAGCACAGGATATGGTCAACACTGTCAGTGAAAAAGGATGAATGGGACTGTCTCAGAGCGAAGTCCAGCAGATTGAAGAGTGAAGAATGGCCTGCCTGTGGAAGTAGAGGCAGAACTCAAAGCTATGCTTGCTCAGAGGATACCAGGAGCATGGTAAGCAAAGCCTTCCCTGTCCTGCCCTCATAGGGAACAGAGAGTGTGAAGGTGGATTTTGGCAAATCTTCTCTTTTCTTAGTCACAATGTGACTAATAATATCCTTAATCCAAGTCTTACTTCTTCTTGGAGTTATAGCCACAGTTCTTCATCTGTTTTCTTTTTCTCCTATCTTAAAGGACATAGGACTTGCTACAGACTCTTTTTTTGCTCCAAAGCACAGTTGATATTCAGTCCCCAGTGCAACGGCGTTGGGAGGAATCTCTAAGCATCCTTATGACGAAGTTGGAGTCCTCAGAGAGGGACATTGTCCCTGTAAAAGAGACAGGAAGCTGCTTTGTTCCTTCTAGCCTGTGACAACAATGAGATTGTGTCATCCTGAGCCAGGACACCAGTTCTTCTCAGCCCCTACATCTACAGGCAGCTAGAACATTAACTCCCTAGTATTCAGGACTGCATAAACATATTTGTTACTTATGAGTCACCTCATCTGAATGGACTAAGAGACACCTTTCCCCAAATGCAAGATATTAATCACCCCCAAAGCAGGGATACAGGGTGAAGGAAGGGTTAAAATTATAGAAAATCATGAGACTATTTGAGAACCATGTGCTGGATTCCTCTGCAGGATTGTTGCCTCTAGGTCATACGTTAGAGTGCTATGAGAAAATAACCATGGGCTGACTTGGGTGACAGTCATAATTTGGGATTATAATATTCTTTCCATCCATACCATAACCTTTGCACTCTTCCAATTTTTTTCTTGACTATTTTGCTTCTACATGTAACTTTGATCCTTGTGCTATTCATTTCCATGTTTATTTACCATCCTTCTCTTGAGTCCTTGGCACAGTTTCTTAGTTCTCACAATCCCAATAGCTCTCCCATAAATTCCTGATTGTGGCCATTTAGTTTTAATTTCAAACTTCTTGGAAACTCAATTGAAAGTTTATTGGTTGACTTAATAAATAGCTCTGGTTTATCTCTCACTTGCGAGGGTGTGCCCACAGAGCTATAATTTTGCATAAAGGTTTGTCTAGTGGGTTAAGGTAAAAATAAAAGATGGTCTTATCACAACCTATCTAAGATCAACATGAGTCCAAGCAGACATCCATTGTCTTTTCTTCCACACCTCTGGAGAGACATCTCTGAAATAAGCAACATTTCCAAAAGGTTAACCCTTAATTTAAAAAATACAAACTGAATACTGGAAAATATCAGAGTATCTTTTTTAACTATTAAATGAGTAAATACAGACCTGTTGAGAATGCAGGAAAATTGCTGAACTTAAGAACTCCTAAGAGAACAAAACCTCTGGAGAGCACTGAGAGCTTCCATCTGTGGTTAACTCCAGATGTTCATGGTAATTGCAGCATTCCAGCCCTTGTGTTCCATGATGAACATAGAAACCTCCTCTGTAACCAGCTTAGCCAATGGTAATTTCACAGAATCAGTCATCAGTCAACATCTAAAGATTATCCACTAGCATTATTAGTGTAAACGAAATAATACCTATCAGTGAGCCGGGTTCTGAAAATCTGGTGCAGTACGTAAAAGAATTAAACATTATACAGACATAAAATAAAGACTAATCAAACATCTTTCTTATCAAATGTAAAATAAACTATTATTAAACTAAGTTTTGTGATGTAGGTGTGTCTTCTATCTATCTGATGATTTCATTGGATAATTAATAAAGAAACTGCCTGGCCCATCTGATAGACCAGCCCTTAGGTGGGTGAGGTAGACAGAACAGGAAGAAGGAAGTGAGGTAGATGGCTCAGTCAGATGCTATGCCTCTCCTAAATTAGACAGACCACCGTGCCTCTCCTGGGAGAGAAGCCAGATGCGATGAAGCTCCAGCCCAAGATGGACGTACGCTAGAAACTTCCTGGTAAGGCACCACTTCGTGGTGCTACACAGATTATTAGATATGGGTTAATCAAGATGTGAGTAAGAGGCTGAAACTAATGGGTCAGGCAGTATTTAAAAGAATACAATTTGTGAGTTGTGATTTCGGGGCATAAGCTAGCCAGTGGCCAGGAGCTGGGCAGGATGAAAAGCAGGCCTGCCCGCAGCTCCCCACTACAGAATGGCGCCCACGTGGATAACCGAATCCGCAGAAAGCTTGAGAAAGCTTGGGAAAGAATAAAGTAAAGCTCTATTTTTCGGGTCTGGCAAGCAAGCACTCTCATCTAAGAGAGGCTTCCTGACTCAGCTTCAGCTGCAAAACATTGCAGCTCTTTTAAGAGGTTCTGCTACAAAACACTTAAATGACGTTGATAAAAGCTGACTGCATGCTTGTTTGCTTTCAGCCGTAGCAGGAAAAAAGTTGTGCTGTTTTAAAATGCTGGCGTTCTGGTCTGTACTGCCAGGGCAAACTCTGACTCTTTCAAGCAGGCGGTCTTGACTATGGAGCTTTTGATTGTTGTTTAATACTGTTGTAGCTTGCTTGCTGGCAGGGACCTTGAACCGCCACAGAGTTGTGGTGATAAACATGGCTACATCCAGTACCTCTGCCATGAGGCTGGAAAGCTAAGGAATGGGCTGGATCTAGCTGGCAAAGCCGCAGCTTGAATCCTACCCATATTGCTCAGTAATTTAAAGGCTCATATGGTCAGAAAAAGAGAGATAGAGTAAAGAGAGATTCAAAAACAAAGAAAACCTCTAAATGATTTACACTGTGTTAAAAATATATGCATGATAAAGGTTAAAGTTCTTAAAAGTAAAAAAGAAAAAAGGAAGTAGCTAGGGTGTGGTGGCACACACCTTTAATCCCAACACTTGAGAGGCAGAGGTAGATTGACCTCTGTGACTTCAAGGTGTGGTAGCACACACCTTTAATCCCAGTGCCTGGGAGGCAGAGACAGAGATCTCTGTGAGTTCAAGGTGTTGTAGCACACACCTTTAATCCCAGCACTGGGGTGGCTGAGGCAGACTATCTCTGTGAGTTCAAGGACAGCCTGGTCTAAAGAGTTATTCCAGGACAAAGATATACAGAGAACCTGTCTCAAAAAATAAAAGTAAAAATATACGAAATAGAGGTTAAAATAAAGTCACACAAAGATGGAAAATACACAGAGAATCTTGATGCTGTATACTATATATTATGCTCTCTTTGAATTGTTTGAATGTTGAGGAAGGAGCAACAGCTGCTAAAAGATATTTGTTTACAAATGCTGCTGAACTAATCCAAGATAGATATTTTGAAAATACCTGGACTTCAGAATTTGGATTTAAGGATATGATACTTTGGAAAAGAGATTCTTCTTTTGTTTCAACAGAAAATGAGACCCTATAGATTGCATCTATCCCAATATGGTATGATAGACCACGGCCTCCTGAAAGGTTGCTGTGAACAACTTCAGAAAATTACTTCACTCAACTGATGACTGAGATGAACCTGGCACACAGGTTACACCATGAGAGATCTGATTAACAGCGTCCCCATTCAGCAGGAAGCAGTTTGGAGAGAAATAACTGCGCCCATGTTCCCAAATATTGTTTATAAATGTTCTTTTACATTTAAAGGGGGATATGATATATATATGAATAATTTGCATTGGTATGGAGTTTAAGGTCAATTTTGTTATATGTATATGTATTTTTGATACTGATTAAGGTATTGTGATTATGTAGTTCATTTTAAAAATGTAATGTATAGTTAAGAAATATAGGTTGTTAATGGATAATCATTGATAATAGTTAAGCTTGTAGTCAAGTTATTAGATTTTCTAGATATGTAGAGATATATTTCAGTTAGATAAACATTCTTCATATCTTTCAAAGACTGCAGAATATGGCATTTAATGTTTTAATAACTTAGGGTTTTTCATGACAATGAGACACGTCTGCTCCTGGCAGCACCAATCTACTTCGAGAGGAAGATGGGCATCGAAGAGGCTACTTATGGAGTTTGTTAGCCATTTGGGCAAGAAACTGCTCTTGCCTGGACTGTTGCATAGACTGGACACAAAGAACCCGCAGACAGAGGACTGCTGAACTTGCCTAAAGGTGAGATGGTCTTTCGGGGTTCCTGATTCATGAAAGAGTCTTCGAGACATTCTGCAGGACACAGCAGAAAGTGACTGAACTGTCTTTGAAATTTCCTGCTTCATGGAAATGTCTGCTGGACACTATGGGCCTGAAGGCCGAAGATGGATGCCCCAACGGTACAGAGGAACTTTGGGTGACTGTCCAGGCAGCCAGTTGTCTCTGTCATTTCTAGAGTTTGAAAGTTGCATATGACTTGTTTACTTAGGTAATATTATATCCTTCTGGAGTCTTTGATGGAGTTGAAGAATAAATAGATAGTTATAGATTTCCTTAGTTATGATAAAAGATAAAATAGATTTAAATATTGTAACTGTAATACTTGCTTGATAACTGTTATATGTAATTTTACTATGTTAAAGTGAAAGCTTTTCTTTTTTGTTTAAACAGAAAAAGGGGAAATGATGTAGGTGTGTCTTCTATCTATCTGATGATTTCATTGGATAATTAATAAAGAAACTGCCTGGCCCATCTGATAGACCAGCCCTTAGGTGGGTGGAGTAGACAGAACAGGAAGAAGGAAGTGAGGTAGATGGCTCAGTCAGATGCTATGCCTCTCCTAAATTAGACAGACCACCGTGCCTCTCCTGGGAGAGAAGCCAGATGCGATGAAGCTCCAGCCCAAGATGGACGTACGCTAGAAACTTCCTGGTAAGGCACCACTTCGTGGTGCTACACAGATTATTAGATATGGGTTAATCAAGATGTGAGTAAGAGGCTGAAACTAATGGGTCAGGCAGTATTTAAAAGAATACAATTTGTGAGTTGTGATTTCGGGGCATAAGCTAGCCAGTGGCCAGGAGCTGGGCAGGATGAAAAGCAGGCCTGCCCGCAGCTCCCCACTACAGTTTTGAGAACTTGAAACATCAATGGAAAAAAGTGCTATGGTCTTATACTTTAGGCTGGTAATTGACAACATGTTTACAGATTTTCTGTCTTTTTTTTCCCCTTTTATTTCTCTTTTTTGGGTCTGTCAGTTTATTTGTTTGAGACTGGGTCTCACTGTATGTCCCAGTTTGGTCTCAAACTTGAAGCAATCCTCCTGCTTCAGCCTCTTAAATTCTACAGCTACAAGTGCAAGCAACCTACCCTTAGCAATCTTATAGATTTTCAACAATAAAACTTACCATTTGTTTTGTTCCAACGATCTTTGCTATAGATTTTTCATCCAGCTTCTTGGTTTCTTGCTATCAGGAAGACCAGATTTCCTGTGCTTGAGACTGGTTTTGGTCTGATCTGGGGATGTGGGTAATCAAAGATGGGGTCTAAACACTGAAAGATGAAGACAGGCTCTCTCTGAACAAGGGGACTTTGTTCTTAAAAAACTGGAAACTATTTATATGGACATGAATAAGCATCTATAGAAGATTCTCCAGGAGACACCAATTGGTGTCCTCTAATCAAACCAAGTCTGGGACTATTTGTCTAAAGATAGTGGAAGGAATCCTGACTCTTGTCTTTCATTCCACTCATGGTATAAGAGGGGCATCAGTAGATCAGTCTCCAGCAAAATGGGATTATTTATCATTGCTGGGCACAGCTCTTGTGCATGCACCATGCCAAGTATTAGTCACACTGTACTTGGGGTCGACAGTACAAGGCATGTGTCTTGGACGTTTATCTTATGGACTTTCAATTATTCTCCATCTTTCCATATTACATAGACCTTCCTCATATTGTTAACATTTCTAGCTGAAACAAAATTTCTCTTTTGAAATGTGTATTACACATACTAATATCCTTGAATCCTACAGAGTGTCTTTGGCATCCTGATGAGATGGCATTTGGGTGTGGCTTTTAGATCATACATTTTGACACCATATGGAGTTACACAGGAAATATAGGGAGTCAAAAATAATTGACCACAACACAAAAAAAACAGGTTTTGAATATGAAATGACCAAAACCATAGTGGTTTAGGTATGAAAAATAAACACAATGTTTTACTGCCATCAGTCCTTAGACTATAATTATCAAATCAGTATATCTTTAGATTGAATAGTATTAGAGTATTTTATTTTACAAATTGCTGTTTTGAGTTGCTGACTTGAGTTTCATTTTTTAAATGTTGAATGCATTTTGAGTTGAGGGTAGGACCAAATTCTTAATATTATCTGAAATGGTCCTAATTATACATCTATTATTTTGCATACTTAGGATAGATGACAGTCTCAGCTCTAATAATTATAGATCAAAATATTGATCAGTTTGGGAAAACATGAAGATACTCTGTATCCTATAACATTAAATGCTCAATGAAAATTCAATTATTTTTAAGAAAACCAACAAATGCATCTGTCCCATTACTATGCAAATTTGCTTTCATCTTTAACAAATGATAAAATCATATATATATATATGCCTTTCAACTGCATTGAAATAAAAATTTAGGGTTTTTAATCAATAAAAGCATTGGGTTTGCATACCTACTTTATATGCTTATATGCTCAAAGTCTAATAAAAATTTCTTGGATGAAAAGGACTTTTGAGTGGTTAAAAAAAAAACAACCACTAAGATATTTTGTCTTAGATAACATGGGTTAACTTTCTGAGCAGCTGGCTCCCATGAGCACCAAGGATTAATTAGAGAGTTAAGATTTTCAATCCTACTCCTAATCTCTGGAACCAGACCACACTTAGAGACTGAGTTCAATCATCAAGGACCAAAAACCAGTTTCGTCAACCATGCCTGTATAATGTATTAATGAATTCTCCATAGGGAACCCACTAACACAGAGTTCTCATGAGCTTTGAAATCTTTAGCTTTTGTTTAGCCCACACATGGAGGGAAGCAGGGCAGCAGTGGGCATGGGAACTCTGGCCCCCTCCCCGCTGAATGTTTATAGCTGTTATCCATCATTTGTGTCTTCATCAGTAATAGCCTTTAAGACGAACTGGCAAATATGAGCGAAAGGATCCTAGGTGTCTGTAACAACTATGTAGTCAGTTAATCCAGAATGGGGTGGAGATTAAAAGGTGCTCCATCTGTAACTAGTTCTTCATCAATTCTGCAAACTCAAACATGACTGGAGTCTGAAGTCAGATGGTATGGGAAGTCCTTCTGTATATGCATTGCTTTTATTGGTTAATGAATAAAGAAGCTGTTTTGGCCTTTGATAGGACAGAATAGAGCTAGGTTTGGAAGACTGAACTGAATAAAGGGAGGAAGAAGGCGGAGTCAGGGAGAAGCCATATGCCACCACTAGAGGCAGACATGAGAGAACCTTGCTGGTAAGCCACAGCCATACAGCGATATACAGATTAATAAAGATGGGTTAATTTAGGATGTAAGAGCTAGCCAATAAGAAGCTAGAGTTAATAGGCCAAGCAGTGATTTAATTAATACAGATTTCTGTGTCGTTATTTTCAGAGTTTGGGTGGCCAGGAAACAAACAAGCAGCTTCCCCTTAACAGTAGGACAGTCTCATAGGTCTGAGGCCTTCGGTAGACAATGTCAGAGTAGAACAATACTACTAACCGGCTCCCCCTAGAGAATCTGCTTCAGCATTGCTTGGAAGGTGTTCCAGAAAGGCCTCTACCATATCGAGTGTCAGAAGTGAATGTTCTATGAACAGGAAGCCAGGAAAACCATGTTTTCTTCTCCCAGGTGTTCCAGACAGTGTTAAAAATGATCACTTTGGGCTTCGGAGCTCACTATTTCAACAGCCAAACCTAAAGCCCTGGAGTGAACTTGACCCAGTTCAGCCGCTCTGCCCCTTCCCCCACGCTCTCTCACTTCTTTACTTACTGACTGGTCTAAAAGCACACCAAGCAGGCAATTAAGCAGGGGAGATTTAACAACGAAAATTGGTTGCACAGATGTTGGAGGGATGAATGAGAAGACAGCGAAGCCCGGAGGCATTGCAGAAACCCCAAGCACAGGAAGCAGCCGCCCCCTCAGCCTGACACCCAGAGGAAGACAGGATGCTGGGATCCTGTGTTTTCAGCCATTCCGTCGTCAGCTTCCAATAATTACTATGTGTCTGCAAGGTCTTCCCACGGGGTGAGCTGCTGGAATAGAAACTGGGGGGGGGGGGGGATCCTTTACATGACCGGTAAAGGGTCATGTTCAATCCCCTAGAACAAAGACAACAATTAAGAAATATTCCAAATTCATTTCATCACAGTTGCATGGCACGGGAGCTTTCAGAGTGAAGCTCCAGAGACCCCGGGTGGACTTTTCTACCTCTACGCTTTGGATAAATGAAGCATTAGGCAGCCAGGTAGAAAGAAGACTGGATAGAGGGGGTCTGAGCTCATCATAGCAGAGTGGGGGGAAACTCAGCAAGAATCATTTATTCTCTTTGCTCATCTTGCTTGTAGTGTATCTTCCTCCCTGGGAGGGGAGCAAGACCCCTCTGGGATGAGAATTAATTCCTTGATAGTGAACTAATTCACACTAAAGTGGAGAGAGGTTGGTGGGGTAGTGTGTTTTCTGGCGGAGCAGCCTTGAGGAACAGAAATTGTAGTGTGTTCAGTTGACCTCAGGGAATGTGAGACATGAGCCATGAAGGTACCGGAGTGCAGAGAAATTTCACTCCTGAGGCTCTTGCTCTGGGAAGGACTTCACTTCCTGAGCTCCAGCCAGCCCCTGTCATCTAAATGTGTGAGTTGAAGCAGGGGAATGGAGAGTAAGGGGGTGGCTCATCTTTCTGCAGAAGGCAGGTGAGCAGGCTAGAGCCTGGCAAGCAGTGCCAACCAAGGGAAGCAAGGTGATCACAGGGTCTGTGGAAAGGTCATGCAGGAGGGTGATTCCATTGGGCAAGGCAGAGAACACAGCAGAAGATCTAGCCTGCAGTGAAGATGCAGTCTCTTGTGTGTGTGACAATCACCGCCCTTCCTATTTGCTCCCAATCAAGAACAAGAAGTTAAAAAAAAAGTCAAGGAATACTACCTGGGAGCCATTATAGGCTGGCTGGTCCTAACACTAGCCAAATACAAACAAATACATAGACTGGGGCCTGGCTATTACTCCAGGTCTCTGAATGACTATAGGAATAGCATGCAAACATGATAGCTTCAGCCTAATTTCCCAGGGCTTGCCTGTTCCAGACAAGCACAGGCTCCCTACCTCAAATCAGTATGGCCTCACGGCTGACCTTTAGGCTTCCAGCTGTGTCCAGGTCTCTGAGCCTGCTGTAGCCTTCTCTGGGTACCAATGAGAACTCTGGCCCAGGAGCCTTTGCAGCATAGACCTAGAACCTGCACACCTTCTTTCCAGGATCCTTTCTGCCTTTCTGTCCCCTGTACCAGACGTCTGTGTCTGGTTATTGAAACAGTGCTATTTAGAGCTAGGCTGCAGGAACTTTCTTTGTGTGGCCTAGGGGCTCCTGCAAGCATGACACGGTGCCCACAGCGCTCTCTTTCTTGTTTCCTCATCTGCAGGAGAGAAATGGTTGGCAGCAACTCTCCCTCGAGAGCTGGGGTGAAGACTTTAGAACATCCTCATACCCTGCAAACACCATACAAGTATTTGAACAAGAAGACGGTATTGGGCGGGGACGGGGGGAGGGGAGGTAAAAAAATGAGAAGGGGAAGGGAAAAGGAAGTGAGACTGAGGAAGGAAGGCAGAAGAGGCAAAAGGATCATTTTCAATTTACTTACTTTAAATATATTTTTTCTGCTGGTTAATTTTTGGTCAGCTAAAGTCATCTGGGAAGGGACCCTTAATTGAGAAAATGCCTCCATCAAACTGACCCATAGGCAAGTCTATGGGAACATTTTTCTGATTAATGATTGATGTGGGAAGACCAAGCCCAAACCCACTGTGCATTACCCCCTGGGCAGGCGGAAAAGCAAGGAAGAAGCTGAGCAAACCACGAGAAACAAGCCTGTAAACCAAGTTCCTTCTGTTCTCTGCTCCAGTTCCTGCCTACAGGTTCCTGCCTCAAGTCCCTGCCCTGACTTCGTCCTTCATGATGGAACGTAAGCTAAAAGATGAAATGAATCCATGTTTTTCTCCAAGTTACTTTTGATCATAGTGTTTACCACGTAATAGAAAATAAACTAAGACCCCAGCACACACACACACAGAAAGAGAGAGAGAGAGAGAGAGAGAGAGAGAGAGAGAGAGAGAGAGAGAGAGATACACACTCAGTTTGGTATTTCAAAGATTATTCTTTAAGAACTGCTAGATAAAAGTATTTAGTTGGGCTTTAAATGTACGAATGTTTATAAAAAATTAACCTAAGAAAAGCAACATAAACTTGGAAAAGAAAATGTAGATAGAAAAGCATTAATTAAACACTAAAAGACTTAGAATTGAGGTATGACATTCTTCAATCTCAATGTCTTCTCTTATTTCAATGACATCGACACAATCATTTGTCAGATATTATCTTCCTCTTTCTGGGGAGGAGGACTCGCAGTCTGAATTGGCGTTCCAAAGTAATTCTGTCAAATGTTGAAACTTCGGAGAGACAGAGAAGGAGTAAAAACCAAGTGGAGGCTCTGGAGTGCTCCTCCTGCGATACACATCTCCGCCCTCTTTCATCTACAAAGCTGCTGTGCTTGGACACTCCCCCTCCCAGGTTTGAGATCACAGGCAGCGTTTAAACAGGATTATCAGCCTTCTCATCATAAAGAAAAACTCTCAGAAGGATGACGCATTATTAAAGCCTCCAGGGAAGACTCAGACAGACTCCTCCTTTCCATCTGGTTTGGAACTAAGTGCCCTGAGCTCTCTCAACCGCCTCCCATTTTCTTCATTCTTTTCCCTCACTCCCCGTACAGTTTCAGCAAGGCATGAACACGAAAGGACCAAGAATAAAGTAACGTTCTGTCTCCTCAACCTCTGTGCATGCCCTGTTCAATGGTGATGTTTCTCTCTTGCTTGATTCCACACAAAATAAGCACACACACACACACACACACACACACACACACACACACACGCGACTTCATTTCCTTCGGTCTCATAGGCCTGCAGGAGAAAGATCATAGGCTACTTGGACTCTTCTTGGCACTCCTGAGCGGGGTCTCCTGGGGCTGGAGAATCTGATTTTCAACAGGATTGAAAAATGATTGGAAAAAGTTAATGATAGAGGAAAAATGAGAAATCAAAATCGAGCCCCATCTATTTCCATAGTTTAAATAATTCTTATGGCCCTTTTCAGCTTCTACCCAATTTGCATGATTGGCTTTCATTTCAGAAGTAGAATGGACTTTTCCTGCCACATTTCATTTTGAACCAAATCAGGAGAAAACCTGAGCTCAAGGGGAAAGTCTAGGAATGGTTTATGATTGCCACACATTGGAGACATCAAAATCTTCCAGATCAAATGTCTCCTGACAGTTGAGATGACAAAACAGAAAAAGGAGCTGCCCCAGCTGCCCCAGCTGCCCCAGCTGCCCCAGCTGCCCCAGCTGCCCCAGCTGCCCCAGGCTAGACGAGATTCACTCTACGTGCCTCCGTCACCTAGGCGTGCCTCCTCCCCCTACCAAGGGCAGTGCGAAATGCGAACATATTGACAGTGGGCCTTACTCCTGAGAACGTGTGCGCTGGCCTTGATTCCTATGGGCAGCTCTCATTTTCAAACAGAGACAGATGGATGTAACACTGAAGAACTCCTGGATTAGCCATTGTTTAGAGTTGTCTACCCTTGGTTGTGTAAGAGGGGGGTGGGTGAAGTTCTGTGCGGGTCTCAATGCACCTGTGAAGTTTCACTGAGACAGAACCAGTGGTGCTGAACTGCACAGGGATTGCGCTGAATGGCGCGGGCCTAGCATGGAAATGACACGGCCCATTGTCTCCAGGTCGGATGAAGTAAAATGGTCATGGCCACAGAGACGCTGTTGCTAAAGCCCCTGTTGCATTTATAACCTGAGATGATATCCTTCCCATTTCTAACTCTTTCTTCCAAATTATTCTTTCTACAATTACATGTGGTGAGGATTTTTGTTTTGTTTTGTTTTTTGTTTTTTTTTTTTTTTTGGTTTTTGTCATCGTTATCATTGTTTGAGTTGGTCTGCTTGTTTATATCCTGGCTTTTCTCGATGTCTTTGTACTGTGTTGAATAATGTCCTTCACCAACGATGCCAACACACTAATAACCAGAGCACATGAAGACGTAACATGGCATGAAACATGCGTGATTCAGTTAAGGACCTGAAAACTCAGAGGTTACACACATTTTCTGGGTGTGTTTAGGCAATTCCGTGGGCCCCGAGAACAAGAGAACTGTCTGCAGCTCTGGGAGGCAGAAAGATTGAGGTGAAATAGGAGTTAGAAGGATCCTGGGTGTGAGAGGGCTTGGATGTCCAGTGTCTATTCTGAGCTTGAAGGAACAAGGCCGGAAGCGCAGAGAACACACATGGCATCCAGAAGCTAGACCCAAGTTCTATTGACAGCCTGCAAGGAACCAGAACTCAATCTTCTAACCGCAAGGCATTGAAATTTGCCCGTTTGCTTGAGCCTGGAGACAGTCTCCTTGCCAGAGACATCAAGGACAGCAACAACTTTGGTCCCGTGTGTGGCCCCAAGCAGCAAGCCCAGTTGAGCCACCCTCCCACTGGCTTCTGACTCACACAGATCAGATGTGAGGGTAAATGACTTTTGTCTGAAGCAGCTAAGTTTGTGCTAAATTCTTTGGGGCAGTCACGGAAATGTCCAAACTCAAGGAAGTGCAAATCTGGGCTGTGTCAGGGCCTCGGCACTCGGCTTTTCAGAGGTGTCTCTCACTCTGTGCAGACAATGACTCACTCGGATGGGTAGCGTTCACTGCCGCAAAACCAGCCATCAGTCAGGGGAGAAGGAATTTAATGAGCAAGAACCACAGTTTCAGAGGTAGCCACACATCCCAAAACTGACCTCCAGGGACCCACTCTTTAAATGGCCGGGTGACAAGAACTGGCGACTATAAGGAAGGAAGTGTAGCATAATCGCAGCTTTCGGGACACAGCAGAAGCTGATGCTGATACTGTCCCCTCGAGATGGTGGATTACAATGAGGAGCTCTCAAGTCCACGACTGGGCTCTGGGCTTGGGAGAAAGCATTGGCCAGAAACAATACAGTAGGTAGAGAGTTAAACATGATGGGACTTTAAGTAGAAGGAAGGGCTTTCCTCTGAAGCCTGGAGAGGACCTTCATGAAGAGTGAGAATGAGAGAGAAGAGAAAGAGAGAGAGAGAGAGAGAGAGAGAGAGAGAGAGAGAGAGAGAGAGGGAGGGAGGGAGGGAGGGAGGGAGGGAGGGAGGGAGGGAGGGAGAGAGAGAGAGGGAGAGGGAGAGCAGAAGAGGTGGGAGGGAGAGAGGCATGAGAGGGACTGGGGATTGGCAGAGGGGGCTCCTCAGAGAGTGGTCGCATCTCTCGACCAAATTCCGTGAGCAAAAGAAAACCGTGACTTTTGTAACCTGTTAGGAATGACAGGAAGCTCCACATTGCATGACTTCATTCAATACAGCATGCAAGGACAAGGAGTATGGAGGAGCCAGGCATCAAAAATGGAGAGTTGTCAGTCACAGCCCTTCCTGGAGGTGTGGCCTGACTCAGGCTCTGCACGTATCTGCATTCTTACACCTGCACATACAAACACATGTCATACATATATGCACATACACAAAGATAAATACCAAGAAAATAAAGTGAAAAAATTAAAAGGAAGGGCTGAGACCACAACCTTAGCCCCAGGAGTTAATTTAGCCTAAAGGCACAGATCCATGTTTTCACAGAGAGCAGCCAGCCACAAGGTAGAGCCATCAAGTCTCCATCATGTGTTTATATCTTTGAGCAATCACCCTGACATATTCTCAAATCCATGGTGACTACTCACAATGTTTACTCAAGTGCCCACATCCTTCCCGAGAAAACCACCTACACAGAAACCAACAAAGAAGCCAAAGTACATAAATTGCCAAAAAGCACCACAAAAGTTAGTGAAGAGTTCTCAGCCTCTCTAACTAGTCCAGGCATTCGTTCTTTGCACACCAGTTTGAGCAGAGGAGTCTGAACGCTGCTTGGCCAGGTTCTACACATGGCTACGGCCTCACTCCTATATCCTTTAAACAATGTTTTCCCACGCATTTTTTTTTGTGTGTGTGTATGTACGTGCATGCATATAGGTGCTCTCTTACATGTGAGCACACATGCTAGGGTTCAAGTTTAGAAATCAGTGAGCAACTCATGGGAGTCAATTCTGTCCGTCCAACTATGTGAGTCTTCAGGCCTTCAGGCTTAGTGCTAAGTGCCTTTACCATCTTGCCAGCCCCCTCCTTCCTTTGTGGAAAGGTAGAAGGATGTCAGGATACTGAAGTGACCTGCTCATAACCAAGCTAAGGGTGAGCACAGAACTTGGAATGGTGGATTAGTCCCAATACAATCCTTTCAGGACAAGAAATCCAAGAACTAAACCAGTGGTTTATATCTTATCATAAAGCTCCAGAGTGCCCCTGCTGGTTAAAATAAATGTATGTGTATCTTGACTTACCATGAATTGTATCCCAATTAAAAAAAAAAAAAAAAACTCACAAACTGAACTGGTGATAGGGCCTACTGGCTGAACATGTACCTCACATGGTCTGGAGTTTAGATCCTCAGAACCCACACAAATACCAGGAGCATGGAGATGAAAAGTCACCAACAACATGAGAGACAGGATATCCCCAGAGCAAGCTGATCGTGAGACCAGTACTCTCAGTGAGCTCTAGACTCGATTGAGAGGCTGCACCTCAATGAACAAAATCAAAGAAGGATCAAGGATGACTCAGCATCAATTCTGGGCCTGCGGGTGCATGTGTGTGTGTGTGTCCAAACACATGTATGCACACACATGATACTTGCAAACATGCATATATTTACACACGTGCACACCACACACACAGACACACACACACATATACACATACATACACACAAAAAAATGGTGGGAAAAAGAAACACTACAAACTGGAAATGCTTTTAAAACACCTAACCTACATAAAACCACAGGTTAGCCCAGCCTAACTTCAGCATGACCCAAAACATTCATATAAGCCAGCATACTGTTAGAGGGCCAGCTTATCCAAAGCCGACTTTATAGAAAGTTTTAAATGTGCCCAATGATTTATTGAATATTTTGTTAAACATGAAAAGCAGAAAGGTTAGTTATACTTTTCCATTACTGCAAAGCAAAAAACCTCACAGGTCAAATCAAGAGAATGGAAGAGGGGACTACTGGTATTGCAGTACAACCAACCCACACTCAGAGTACTTATCCTCCCTCTTTAAACTCTTAACGGGACCTGGCTGGCATGTCTTCTCAGCTATAGAGCACCATGTGAGTGGGAGCTAACAGCAGGGGCAGCCAATGCGTGAATCAGCTGAGTCCTTTGGTTTTGTGCCACTGAGATATGTGGCGGGGGGGGGGGGGGGTGTGATGCACGTGCACGCACGCGCATCTGTGTATGACAATGTTATAAAAATGGAAGCAACATAACTTGGAAGCAAAGGCTTCAAAGCCTTACCCAGTTTCCCCTTATTTCTACTTGATTTTATCTTCTAAGAGTGTATCTGAATCACATAACAGCATCCCACTAAGTATTAGCTGGTTTGGATATCGTTAATAAAGAAAGAAATGGAAAACACAGTAATCAGTATCCTAGGGGTCATGTTACAGAAGTGTTGCGCCTGCAAGCAGCCTACTGCAGAGATCGCTCTACCCTCAGCCCCCGAGTCCTAGGTCACCTTTGCCCCACACAGGAGCATACTCCAGGTAGTCTTTCTGTTCTCATCTTCCTTCGCACCTTTGCGCTCTACCTGGCAGCTCAGAGGCAAACCTGCAGTGCTGTGGACACAGCTCTTGTTCCTCATACCCCATTGTATTGGGGAGAGTCTAGGAGAATCATGGAATCGTTCTTACCTATCGTGGCAAGATCACAGAAAGAGCTCATACGGAACAGACGAGAGCAAACGCAGTAGCAGAGAAAAGGTGTTTGGACACTGGGAAGGACCGGCATAGCCAACTGGCTCTGCATTCCTAGTTACCATAGCTTCCGACTGCCATGCTCAGGGCCTGACTTCTAATGGCCCCCAAATGAAGGTATGCATGCACGATAAGGATCTAACTGAATGGGTACTTTCCAACCTGTTCTAAAAGGACTAAAAGGAGACAGAAGAGAGTCAAAGCTCAAGGAGCAGGTGCGTTATACAAAACTCTACTTGTGAAGAATTGGCAGAACCCTCAGATGTCTGAGGCCAGTGCTTGCTGAATGGCCTGTAGGCAGTCACCACCATGGCCACACGAATATAGGTGGAACCTTAAAGAAAAATGATTGATGGATAGAAGAGTGTAGATTACAAGCCTAGAATCAACAGGGCTGACCTTTGCTGAGTTGTGTGGGAAGCATGAGTGGAAAGGTCCTATCCAAAGGTCCTAAACAAAAGTTGTATTCCCCCGTGCGTTTTCATGGACAGTTTGGACTAAGGACTTATGTTGGACTGGGGCCATCATAATAGCACCAGCTCAGTGGGAGCCCTGTGGATTCCACATCTTTCCTCGGAGCCCAGACCCAGGCTGACGAAACATCTGGATGTCTTCCCACCCTTCGCAGTGTGACTCACGGTGGATGCCCAGGGCAAGAGTGTGACAAGGTGCTGCGCATGCAGCTTCATTCTCTTCGCTCTCCCGAGGATGGGTGAGGAACGCAGGAACCTTGGCAAGGTGGCACCGAGACCTTGAAGGCCCTTTAACATGTCAAGTAGGAAAGCAGAATCAGTCACAGAAGCACCCCCTCGCTGTGGTTGGGAGATTAACATCTTTACAAGATAATAAAGGCAACAAATTACATCTGCCAGCACTCAAAGCAAGCGACTCATAGAGACATTCTTGGATAAGCAATGAGGCTCCGTGCTTTGGCCCATCAGATTCAGAGAAAACTGCAATCTGGCCTGGAGGGAGCTATAGACCTGCTCCATGGCCTGTGTGATTGCCATGGTGGACCATCCAAGAATGCCCCCAAGGATCATCTCTGGTTGCCGAGGGGATGATTTCACAGGGAGTCAGGCGTGGCAGCAGATATCTGAATTGTCTTTGCTGCTATTCATCCTCGCTCCTCTCCATTTACGGTAGTCATGCCCATAAGCCACTGAGTTGTCCAGAACAATCTGCCTTGGCAAACAAGCCAGCTGGCATTCAAGGACAAAGTCCTCAGAACAAGCAGGACCCCACCTTCTGTGAAAGGATGAAGTGGGCACAGATCTGGACGTGTTTTTGATGCGAGTCTGTCAATTGGCACCATTTGCTTGGAGGTCTCACCATCATCCCAGCTAAGGCTTTTCTCAGAACTGTCTTCCACTCAGCTCAGCTCCCATGCTCCCTTCTCAGCTCTCCTTCGCAGACATGTCCTACCTGATTCCATGCGCGCTGATGCCAACAATACTACAAACCAAACCCAGTAGCTAAAAGATGCTACTCCACAACCGAGAAGGGGTCATTCCAGTGATGGAATATATTGGCTCAAGGGGCAAGAGGCAACAACTGCAGCCACATCCTATTAGCAGAATAAAAGAGAAAGGAATTCATCTTAATTGAGGCAGGGTGAACATTTGACAACAGCCAATAAGCTGTCATGATAAAAACACTCAACAAACTGGGATTACGAAGGAACTGCTTCAACCTAATAAAGTGCACCTGTGAAAAGCCCAGAACAAAGATCGTGCTGATGGTGAAAGAGGCTGGAGGCTTTATTCCCAACCTCAGTCCTAAGTGTCTAACCTCTGAGGATGCCGGGCCCTCTCATCGCTGACAGCCCGTGCTGTGCTGGAGTTCCTAGCACGGGCCTTATGCAAGAAAAAGAAGCAAGAGGAATCCAGATCCCAAATGGGGACAAAACTGTTTCAAGTTGGCATGATTTCTATAGAAAATCCTAAGGAATATACACATGCACACACATGCACAAGCATACACATGTGCACACACATGCATACACACATATGGCAGACACAAACACATGCATGCACATGTATATACATACGTATATACATATATACATACATATATACATACATATATACATACATATATACACACATATACAGGTATGCACATGCACATATACCCATATGTTTACAATAATAAATTCATTATAGTTGCATGATAAAATAATGATTGTATTTCCGTACACAGGGAATGCATAGCACTAGCTAGAAAATACTTATAACTAAATTTAATCAAAAAGTGGTAGGCTTGTACTGAGAAAACTTGTTAAAAGAAAGCTAAGACCCTAGCTGTTGGGGAGGCTGAGGCAGGAGGAAGAATAGTGAATTTGAGGCCAACCTGGGCTACACAGGGAGGCTCTATCTCAAGAAGAAAATGAGGAAGAGGAGGAAAAAGAGAGAAGGGAAAAAGAAAAAAGGAAGAGGAGGAGAGGAGCAGAAAGCCTAAATACTACGTACATATCCAGAGGACTCTGAGATCAGAAAAGTTAAAGTTGCAATGCTCACACAGTTCTACAGAGTTTATGTAATTCCCTTCAAAATTATAAATGTGATGTTGGCACATAGATAATCTGACCCCCAAATTCATGCCATGCTGAATGTACAAACAGTTCTGAAAAGGAGGAAAGGCACCATGTGTGTGGCAGGGACAGAACTCAGGCCATCAGGCTTGGGAGCCAGTAGTTCTGACCAACTTACCCATCTCTCCAGCCCATGTTTTAGGATGTCAAAGTGCACTGACCTGCTCAAATAAACAAAATGGTGTGACAGTGGTGGCCATGTCATAGAACTGGGGCTTAGAGGCAAGCCCTTCTATAGTGAGCTGATATTTAGCCAGGGTGTCAAGATCATGTAATGGGCAAGCAACTGTCTAGACACTAACAGGGAGCGGTAGACATTCATTTCCCACACAACACAACACAACGCTCTTGGCCCTAAAACTGTAAAAAGAATTAATTCAGAAATAATTAAAGATACACATATCAAGTATAAACCAGCACTTGTCCTTACAGGAGGAAGCAATTTCTCATTGCAGGAAATGTGGGAGAGAACAAATCAAATTAATTTGAACTTCATTAAAAGTAAATTTTTTGCTTTAAAGAAGAACATAATTGAGGGAAATAATCTACGGAATGACAGAATCTTTGCCAATATAATAGTCAGAATATATCAATCTAGTAGTCAGAATATTTATATCTGTGTATTTAGACAAATAGATAGATTGTTTAATATTTTTTAAGAGTCAACTTCTAAAATGATCAATATATATGAGTGGAAATTTCTCCAAAGGCATGCAAGTGACAAGGGACACATAACAGCTGTTTGTTACCATTACTCCTTTGGAAAACATTAATCAAATTCAAAATTATATTTCATATCTTTTAGGATAGTCTAAACAACTTTTCTTAAACAGGTGGCTAAAGACACAGACACACTGGAAGTTAGAATAAAAAATAAATAATAATTCATATTAGAAAGCAATTTGATACTTCCTCTAAAAGCTATGAATAGATTCTCCTGCTATCCAGCAATCATTACTATATCAATGAGAGGCTTTGCTTATTTAGCTTAGGAGTCCTTCCATATTGAGGTAATTATGAAAACCTAGATGGGTCATCTTGTGCTAGCATTCCATCCCACAATCAGAGAAAATCAAGCACCCCTCTGTGGGGAACACGTCTTTGTTTTGTTTTGTTTTGTTTTTTAAATGATTGTAATAGAGGATGGATGAGCTTGGCATGGAAAGCTTGTCCAATCCTAGAGGGCAGACAACGCTAGGCTTGAGATCCAAGTAAACAGAATGCTTAACTGGAATTCCAGGGAATAACGTCATTGCAGAGTTGGGAGTTACAGGTTCTGGGCCACGTGACTGATTTTAGTTTCTGTGCCCATCTGTTGTGGGTGACCTGTCGCTGCCCTGGCAGGTTGGAGAGTGGGGAGGGGAAAACCTTCTCAGTTTCACGTGTATGCCTAAGGAAGATCATCTGCAGCTGAGAGTCCTCTTCTTTGTTTAATATGTTTGTTTGGTTGGTTGGTTGGTTGGTTGGTTGGTTTTGTTTTCTTTTTTTGAGACAGGGTTTCTCTGTGTAACAGCTTTGGCTGTCCTGGAGTTCACTTTGTGGACCAGGCTAACCCCCAACCCTCAGAGATCTGCCTACCTTTACCTCCCAAGTGTTGGGATTAAAGGGGTGTGCCAACATTCTACACATGGTCCCTGCAGGTGGTACCTCAACACCAACTCAGGGCTCAAGCAATGCTGGGGCAAACCCAAGGAGGAGAATGTGGAGGAGGAGGGCTTTATGCATTGTTCATGGTAGACTCAACTCAAAAGTGTGCTCCTGGTCTGCAGGGAAAGGCTTTCAAATGAAAGTTAGTTCAATGATCTGTAGACAGAATCTGTAGACACCACGCCAGGCGTACATTGCTCATTCACTAAAAAAACCAGGTGGTGATGGCACACGCCTTTAATCCCAGCACTCAGGAGGCAAGAGCAGGCCAATCTCTGTGAGTTTAAGACCATTCTGGCCTACAAAGTCAGCTCCAAGATAGCCAAAACTGCACAGAGAAACCATTCTCAAAAACTCCAAAAACAAAACAAAACAACAGACACAAACATCCAATATAAATGTAAAAAATACTTCATCACATTTATCCAGCTGGTGATGTACCCTTGTTCACAGTGACCCCATGACCCTCTGTGTTCTAGAATATAGGCCCTTCCCTTTAGATTGTGTTTGTCTTCTTTGGTAAAGTTTTGTCTATTTTATTTCTAGAAAACATAGATTTTAGTTTCCTTGGGCTCGCCTGATGTTTTCCAAGACTCCGAGTGTATGTTCTAATCCTTACTTCTTCCCCTCTACTAAAGTTGACCTTAGTAGGCAGAATGACCCTCTGTATGCATTCTCCGATTATTTCCACTATTTTCTGATAGAAGCCTCATTTCTCTCTACCCTTGGCTGCTCATCCTGATGACATGCAGGCTGGTAGCTCCTGGTACAGACCATCGTCATGCTGGAGAAATGGAGAGCTATTGAGCCCTGGCTGCTACACTTTGGTTCAGGGGCATGAGGCTTGGTCAATTCCAGGCAGGAAGGCAGGAGGCTGTGTATCTCTTGCCACAAAGATCCACCCTCCGGAGACCTATCTCAATTGAGCCCAGGGATGCCAGCACTTTGTGAGCACTTAGAGACTGTGTCTAAGGAGTAGATTGTGAAGGAGGGGCGAGTAGCATGGTCTGGGAAGAGCAGAGTGTGGTTAAACATTAGCAACAGTGGGAACTGGACTGCTTAAAGAATAAGGAATGTGGGGGCTGGAGAGATGGCTCAATGGTTAAGAGCATTGCCTGCTCTTCCAAAGGTCCTGAGTCCAATTCCAGGCAACCACAGGTCTGATGCCCTCTTCTGGCCTGCAGGCATACATGCAGAAAGACTATTGTATATATAATAAATAAAAAAAAGTTTATTCAAAAAAAAAAGAATAAGAAATGTTATCGGTGGGAGTCGTAAGAGCCCAGAAGGCAGGTGGTCACTTGACAGGTTGGACAGCAGAGGTCAGGGATTTGTGACAACGCCAAACTTGGGAGCCCAAATGCAGCTCAGTATTGCTGGGGTGTCACATCTGAGCAGGCTAAGGCCGGACCTGGTGGTCAGACTGAAAACATAGGCCTTGCACCCCCGAATTTCACCCTCAGCCCCTCTTACACTCATGTGTGTTGGCTTTGTAAAGGTGGCACGGTGTTTCAAAACATTCTTTTTGGTGATAGCGTTCAGTTGGGACTACGGGAGGAGAGACTAACTACACATGGTGAGGCCGAGCAAGAAGAGGATGACTCAACCCTCCCTGCTGAGAGCTTCTCCGAAATAAAATCACCCACTAACTGACATCAGCGTTCTTTTTGCCAAATCTCTTCATTTTGAATGCAAGGTGTGCTTTGGGCTAGGGGTAATTATCTAATTATCTGTTATCCAGTGTGTAGCGCTTCATTTTCTCCTCTTTCTCCCGCTTTGTTTAGTGTGTGGCTTTTGGCGGGCTTGAGAGAAGCATGACTCAGTTGCCTGTCAGCACAGCTTTGCTGAGGCGAACACATCATGGAAAAGGAATCGCACTTGTCTCAGGAGCAGAGTGGTAATTGATTACTAATTACTGAAAATCACGTCTGAAGTGGAGAAGACTCCAGCCTGCTTTCCAAGGCCCCGGGTAATTAGCAGACAGGCTTGAGACACCAGTGGAGGCCCGAGGGGGGATTGAGATCCGAGCAGAGGGAGTAACTTAACCTCCTGATTGGGTCCATTCCTTGCCTGTGGATGACGGGACACAGTCTCAAGCAAGAGGGAGGAGGCTGGGGCTAATGAACTTCTTTCAACATTGTTACCGGAAGTGGGTACCCCAGAATTAGCCCTATCCTTCCATAATGGCGGGACGGAGGGAGGGGCACTGTGACAGCAGAGGCAAACAAAGTTCTTGGCTTTTTTGAAAACTTCAAGGGTAATACTGCAAACCCGCAAGTCCGGCCTTGCCACTGCTCTGAAGGAAGTCTCCAGTGGCTCTCCCTTTGTCCAGAAGGTTCTCCACGAAGTTCGGACAGCCCTCCAGCCTCCCCTCTCCAGTTCATTGCTCACAGGAGAAAACTGGCTGGTGATCAGGAGCTGCTTCTCCCTGAAGCTCCTCCTCAGGACCTTCGGTCCCTGAATGTCTGTGCCAACCACCTTGTTGGTCTGCAGTGGGCTCTCTTTGCCAATGCTCACTCATTCTTTTCCTTAGTTCTAATGTGCTGCTGCCAGCAAGCATCTACCATGGCAGGGGAGCGGGGCAGCAAGTGACAGGCATGGTGGCTGGGGGAGAATGCTGAGAGCTCACAGCTTGAACCACAAGCATAAAGCCGAGAGAGCCAACTGGAAATTACAGGAATTTTTGAATTCTCAAAACCTAAGTTCAATGATGTACTTCCTCTTATAAGGCTGCACCTTCTAAGGCTCCCCCAAACAGTGCCATCAATAGGGGACCAGAATTCAAACACACAAGCCTGTGGGAGCATTTCTCACTCCAAACACCACACACCTCCAGGCTGTAGCCTGTCCCTAAAGAGAAAAATTGACAAGGAGAGCAGAGGTAAGAGTTACATCAGGGCATGCAACCAAGGTAGAGGAGGGAGAAAGATTTGAAGTCACTAGTGAAAACAGAGCAAATCTTTAAATTCTAGATCCAGCAAAATTATCCCTTAAAATTGAAAGACATGTAATTAAAAATGTTTCTCAAAGACAGAAACCTCATCAGAAGCTTGTCTTCTGGGAAATAATAAAGAGATGCTCACCTTCCTCAGGAAGAGGAAAATGATGTGATCCAGAATCTATAAAAGGAAGGAAAGAGCCAAATAAATGAATAAAAAATGTTATTCCTTTAATTTATTTAAAAATAACTTTCTGAAAGTAATATCCGCAACATGTCAGATATATAAACGAAATGGATAAAGGGGGACTTAATGAACAGGAAGGAAGAACAGACATGTTGTGACGATATAGTCTCTCATGTGAGACTCCCGCTCTCCATGAGAAGCAGGACATTGCTGCTCATGGTTCATCAGTCAAGAATTAGCTAGAATGTATGTCTATGGAGGCCACAGCTGTTCTCTTTTTCTTTCACATTGCATTTGTTTATGTTGGTGGACAAGTGTGTGCAAACACACGTGTGTGGAGGTCAAAAGACGGTTTTCAGGAGTTGGTTCTTAGTGATCAAACTCGGGATTTCAGGCTTGCTGGCATGTGTTATCCAGCTGAGCTATCTCTATCGCTCTCAGAACTACTTTCCTAGGAAAATCTAATTAAAATTTTATGAGCAGCAAGGGAATTGAGTAATCAAGTTTTCAATTTAAACAAGAGAAAAAAGTAGAAGGACAAAATAAACAAGAAATAAATATAATAAGGAAACACAAACTTAGTATATTTGGTCTAAATATCGATAATTACCCCAAATGTGAATGATCTAAGCCATCAAATAAAACACCCTGTCAAAATTGGAAAACTAAACAAGATCCAACTGCATGTTGCCTGCAGAACTCATTTTAAAACAGTAATTCCTGTTACGACAATTCAACAATTTTTCAACTTTGTGAAGGGTTTGTCAGTGTGCTTGATGCATAATAAAAAATTAATTTTTATTTATAAATGCTTTCATGCGGTATGCTTATCATATTCTTTCTGTTCCCCCAGTCCCTCTTCCCATTCTCTCCACCTTCTCTGTCCGCACCCAACTTCATGCTTGCATTCTCTACCTCTCTCTCTTGCTCTCTCTTTCTCTCTCTCAAAAGAAAAGTGAAAAAAACTAAAAAGAAAAGATACAATACAAAAGAAAATAATATAACAAAAAGTGCACACAAAAATTGGAGCTTGTCTTGTATTGGACAACGACTCCTGAACATGGGTCTGCCCTGGAGTACAGTTGCTATAGCCAGTGACAGTCTTTGAGGAAAACTGATTTTCCAGCAGGTATCAGCTGCAAATAACTTCTTGGTTAAGGGCAGACATTATACACTTCTCCCTTGTCAGTGCTGGGGTTCTGACCCTTTTAAACTGGAACAGGTCTTGTTTGTGGTCTCTCTGGCCCATCTCATGGAGTGGGTCTTAAATGCAATTTTAAAAGATGTTTGTCCCTGTTAAGATTTGTGCCACTATTGTAATGAAAGTCAAAGTCATTTTTGACACAAGATAAATTGTTTATCAAGACACAGCCCACCACTCATGGAACCACGTGTTGACTAAGTCTCACACAGGCTGAGTCTGAAAGGAGATGGCATGCTGGCTCTACCCTACATGGATGTAGTCACATTGATTTAAAGGGGAAAATATGAGGAGGGATCATTATGAAGTTCAAACAGGCCTTCCATAGGACTAAGGGGGTCAACGCTCCTTCAGAGACAACAGCTTTAAACTCATTTACACCAAACTGATAATGCCAAAATGTGAGAGACAGATATTGTTAGAATTTCAAAGAGAAAATACACAAGCCACTGTGATAAGGTCACACATGGCTGTGGTCTCAGCTCCCATGTTCCTACCCGTGATCAGCTGTGAGCCAAATCTCTTTGATGTGGGGCTGGAAAGATGGCTCATCTGATAGGAGCATGCATTGTTCTTCCAGAACCTCATCTTGTTTCTAATACAGCATTTTTAATGTCATTGATGCTGTTGGAAATCACCCATCCTAGTTCCGTGTTGTAGAGACCATCATTTTATCAAATTCTATACACAACACGACAAAGGAACTTGTTCTTTGAACTTCCAAAGGAGCAAAGGAAAATACTTTCCCCCACCCTCTTGAACTCCAAATATGTCCTCTGTAACATGTCAGGCTTTATGTGGATGTAGTTATCCACATGGGCACCATTCTGTAACATGAAGGGCCAGGCCTGCTTGTTTGTTGGGGTTTCTGTCCTGCCTGGTATCCCACAGCCGGCAAGCCCCAAAGAAAATCACAGAGATCTCTGTAAGTTATAAAGCTGATTGGCCCATTATCTCTAGCCTCTCATTGGCTAACTCTCACATCTTAATTAACCCATTTTTTCTGATCTATGTTAGCCATGTGTCTCAGTACCTTTTTTCAGTGGGGCAGATCACATCCTGCTGCTTCGGTGGTCTGGGCAGGAGTGGGAGGAACAAACTTCCTCCTTACCAGACTTCTCCTGTTCTCATTACATCATTTCTACTACCTGTCTGGTTTTCCCATCTATATTTTCTGTCTGGCCAATCAGCATTTATTTATAACATGACTGAAAGAATACAGACAATTCTCCCGCACCAGTCCTCCACAGGCAATTTTTAAATCATTTAGCCGTGTCTTTCTTTATTGTACCTTGGAAGTTAAAACAACAGTATTTGATAAATAATTATAGAAGTTGGTGTTGTTTTTACCCTCCAGTACTAACCTAATGTATATAAAAATCTATAAGCTCTTTGAGAATTTTGTACATGTCTTCATCTTATCCATCCCTCTTCCAACTCTTCTCAGCTCCTCCTCTTCCCTACCCACCCAACTCTATGTCCTTAAAAGAAAGAACATCAAGACCAATTTGTGCTATGTGAATAAGCATGGATGTCTGGCCTTCCACTGGAATGTGACTGTCTTACCAGGGGCTCTATGCTTTAAACTGAGCTCTCCCAGCAGCCAATAAGCAACTCAGATAAGGGAGGAGATTCATATCCAGCTTTCCTCTCTATCCTGGAATTTTGGCTGACTTGGGCTTGCACAGATCTTGTTAATGTTGTCACAGTTAACTGTGAGTTCATATTTGCAGCTGCTCTGCCATGTGCAGAAGACCCTCTGGCTCTTATACCCTTCTGCTCCTCCTTTGCCTGCAATGACCCCTGAGCCTAGAGAGGAAGGGGTAAATTATGCATGTTCTACCTAGAGTTAGGTGTTCTACAGTCTCTTCCTCGGCCAGTTGTGAGTCTCTGTGTCAATCATCATCTACTGAAATGAGATGCTCCTCTGAATAGGGTGGAAAGGCTCATTAATCTATGGGTATAATGATAAGCTCTTCAGAGAAGTTTTAATACTATGTCCATTTAGCAGAGTGATAATAGCAGGTTCTTCCCAAGGGCCTATGATTTGTCTATCCATAGGTTCCTGGGCAATTAATGGGATAGATATGGATTTTATCTCATGGAGTTAGACTTAAATCCAATCAGAAGGGTGTTAGTAACTTCCACAATTGTTTGCATCACTATTCCACAAGTGGGCGTGCCCTGCCAAGCTAGTCATAGTTGCGACCCACGAAATCTCACAACTGGGTGAGACTGATGATCACTTATCCAACCTCACAGAGTGCATAGTACCTTCTACCAATGTTTGATTTTTTTCATATTCTATGACTCAGACAGATGTTGTTTTAAGCAATAAGGTCTTACTACAGGGTTCTGGAAGGTAACCGAGAATGTTGGCAATAACCTGGAATGTTAGAGGCCTGTGGGACCTTACTGTCCAACCATTCCCTAAGAAATAACCTATTCCTGGCACTGGAGTTTTTATTTGTTAGTCTGTGGTGTCTAGTAAGGATATTGTTGACATGATATAGGGTAACTCCATTTTAACACTGCTAAAGGAGTGGAATCTGAAGATTCAAAACTAACCCCCACAAATGGGAGAAAGTATGTGATGTTTCTCTTTCTGGGTCTGTGTTATCTCACACAGATGATTGTTTTCAGATTTATCCCTTTGCCTGTGAGCTTTATAATTTCATTTTTCTTAGTCCATTGTGTAAATAAACTATAATCTTATTATCCATTCATCAGTGGATAGATGTCTAGTCTGTTTCCATTTCCTGCTCACTGTGAATAGAGCAGCAATGGACATAGAAGAGCAAACATCTCTGTAGTAGACTCCATGGAGCCATTTGGGTATATAACCAAAAGTGGTAGAACTGGATCATGTGGTAGATAGTTTTTTTTAACTTTTTATTGCTTTCATACTGGCTTCAGCAGTATGCATCTCCAACAGAAATGAATAAATGTTCCCCCTTCTCCCCAACCATGCCGGCATTTATCATCACTTTGTTTGTTTGTCTGTTCTTAGACACTCTGACAAGGATAAGATGAAATCTTGAACTATTTTTTAATTGGCATTTGTATGGTAGCCAAGAAGGTCAAACATTTTGAAAAATGTTTCTCATATGTTTGTAGTTCATCCTTTGATAACTCTCTGTTTAGTTCCATGCCTCATTTTTAAATTAAGTTGTTTGCTTTCTTGGCATTTAATTTTTTAGTTCATTGCATATTCAAGATACAACCTATCTTGGTTACCTTGCTATTGCTGTGATAAAACACCATGAACCAAAGCAACTTGGGGAGGAGAAAGGGGGTTTGTTTCACCTTATATTTTATTTCATCATCCAGAGAAATCAGGGCAAGAACTCGAGGAGGAACATGGGAGTGGTAACTAAAGTGCAAATCATGGATGAGTACTGCTTACTGGATTGCTCTACAAGGCTTGCTCAGGCTGCTTTCTTATACTCCCTACGTCTGCCTTCCCTGGGGTGGCATCACTCCCAAAGGACTGGACCCTCACACCAATCACTAAATAAGAAAATGCACCACAGGCTTGACCATAGGCCAATCTGAAGTTAATTTCTCAGTTGAGGTTCCCTCCTCTGAAATGACTCTAGCTCATGTCACAGTACTGAGACAAACCCAGCTGTTAAAGACTTCCTATTCTCTAGACTGCATCTGCACTCAAGTGATGGCCCCCTGTGCCATCACATACAGAGCCTTTTAACTTCGTGAGATCCAATTTATCTATTGTTAGTCTTAAAGCCTATGCTTTTAGGGTCCTGTTCATTAAGTCTTTTCTTGAACCAGTGAGTTCAAACCAGTGAGTTCACCCTACTTTCTCCTTCTGCAGATTCAGGGTATTTTATGTTGAGGTCCTTGAACCACATAAGTTTTGTGTAGGGTGAGCAATAAGAATCTGGTTTCATTATTCTATATGGAGCTATCATGTAGAACATATCCATCTTCAAGTCATGGATTTTTTATTTCAACAATGTATACATATTTGTAGTAAGAGGCTGCTGGTTCATTTCCTAGCCACCCGGCAGCTCAGGCCTGAAATAAGCACACAGAAACTGTATTAATTAAATCACTGATTGGCCTATTAGCTCTAGCTCCTTATTTACTACCTCTCACATCTGAATTTAATTAATCTGTGTATCACCACGTGGCTGTGGCTTACCGGGTAAATTTCCAGCATCTGTTTCTGGTGGGGCTACATGGTTTCTCTCTACTCTACCTTCTTCCTACCAGCATTCAGTTTAGTTTTCCTCACCTACCTCTGTTCTTCCCTGCTATAGGTTCAAAGCAGTTTCTTTATTAACCAATGGTATTCACATCATACGAGGGGAATCCCACAATACCTCCTCCTTTTTCATCTCTATGTGTTCTTGTCTTATACAACTAAAGAAGAATGCAATGCCACAGGGATGGAATTTGCAGTGCTGTGTAAACACGGAGGAAAAGGTGGACAGATTTACTTTACCCATAAGCTTATGGGGAAATAGTCAATCTTTTACCATTAAATACAATGTTAGCTCAAGAGTTTTTGTTTGGGTTTTATATATACAATCTTTCAAGTTAAGCAGTCCCCTGTTCTTACTTTGAGGAGAGTTTTTATATAATAGATGATGAGTCTTGACAAATGAATTATCTGAATCAATTGATAGGATATGATGTTTCATCTTTAGATTTTACAAAATGTACATTATATCGGTTTTCTTTAAATGTTATAAACCAAAGATAGAACCCACTTGGCTATGAAGTATTAATGCATTGGTATGTGGATGGAATTGACTACTTATTTTGATGAAATGGTTTGCATATTTGTCTGTCTGGACTGTTGTTTTTTAGTCTTTCCTGCTCCACCTCCCTCCTTCTTTCTCTCTTCCCTTCTGCTATATCTTACTGGTTTTGATATCACAGTAATAATCACAGCCACAGGAAATGAATAGGAAATCCTCATTCTTATAGAGAGAGGGTATACAGGAAGCTGACTTAAATCCCATGGAAGGGTAACCTTCCATTGTGTGTCCATCTAAAAAGTCATGTTATAAAGCACTATAATGCTATTTGGACCACCTTCCTCCAGCATCTGCTCTAGCAGCCTGGGATTTTTGGAAGAATTTGTCCCTTTTGGTTAGGCTGTTCAACTCATGCAAGTAAATTGTTCATAATGTTGAATGTCTTTTCATTTTATTTTTTGAGGCAAGGTCTCCCTATATAGCTTTAGCTGACCTACCTCATATAGATATCTACTTTCTTACTTCTACCTCCCTAGTGCTGGGATTAAAGTCACATGCCGCCACATCCAGCTTATTATCCTTTGAATTTCTGTGAACTTGGTACTGATATCCTCTTTCATTCCTAGCATCTTTCCTTTGTGTTTTCTCCTTTCTTCTTTATCAATGGTGTTAACAGTTTATATTGATTTTGTTTTAAAAGCTAGATTTTAGCTAAGTTCACTGTCTCTAGGTTGTCCTTCTGGGTTTTTTTTTGTGTGTGTGTGTACATGTCCTTTAGCCAGTTGAAGCTGATGTAGTAAGTGTCTACAGACTGAGTGACCTATAAACAACAGAAGGTATTCCTTCTGCATGCTGGACTCCTGCAATGGGGGGCCAGCCTGGATGTGCTCTGATGAGAGCCTTGGGGCAAATTGCCAACCGTGTGCTTATGAGACAGGGAATGGAGGAGCACACTTACAACCTTTACAAGGGTGCTAATCCCATCCTCAGCATTCCATCTTCATGACCTCAGCTAATCCTAATTACTTCTAAACATCACTTTGGCAGGAAGGATTGCAAGTGAGTCCCAAGAGGTAAACTCATGCAATTCTTAGCAGATTGCCTATTTTCTGAACTTTCCATTCTGCACTTATTATATTTGTGGTTTTATATATACATAACACACACATATGTGTGCATGTGTGGGTGTGCATGCTACTGTGTCTAGAGGTGAGAGGCACTAACTCCATAGCCGTGTGGTGACTGTTCTCTCTTTCTTCTTCTACATGGGTTCCAGGGACTGAACTCACACCACCAGGCTTACTCAGAAGTCTATTTACCCACTGAGACATCACCTTGGCCCACTAATTTGCCAAACTGAATGGATCCACTTGTCCTTTTACTCTCCCTGGACAAGAGGAATCTAAACTCACTGTCAATCTCTTATGCTCTTTTTGCCATCTGTTCTACATATGAGTATGGCTTTCAAACCATAGACTGATCATGTTTATACATCCCCGCCACACCTACAATAAACTCTGCTGCCCATGCTAAACTGAGTGAGGGACATGTCATATGGGCTTTACAGTCTCCATCACAGTCTCTCAAAATCCTCTCTGCCACCTTTGTCTTGCCAGCTGCATTCAGTTTATCCTAATGGGAAAAACCATTGCATTTGATGTCCCTTTCCTTATCCAAGGGGAAACAAGCTGTTTCTTGTATACTCACAACACTCCCACAAGCAAATGTGTAGTTTTCCCACATCAAGCAACTTCTCAAGTCTGTGCAGGTACCATATGAGTGTCTGCATTTAGCCCAGTGCTGCTGACACTTAACTGCCCAAGGTTAGTACAGACCTCATGGGTCAATGGCTCAGTTCTACAAGACTGTCTCCTTACTTCAGATACCAATCAAGGGAGTAGCCCCTGGGTCACCCAAACATTTTTTTTTTGTTTTTCAAGACAGAGTTTCTCTGTGGCTTTGGAGCCTGTTCTGGAACTAGCTCTTGTAGACCAGGCTGGCCTCGAACTCACAGAGATCCATCTGCCTCTGCCTCCCGAGTGCTGGGATTAAAGGCGTGCGCCACCATCGCCCGGCTCACCCAAACATTTTTAAAACTTAGTTGCACCCTTCTGCTTTCCATGATCTTCTCCTCGTGTTCCATAGTGTGCTGCAAGGAATGCTTTACTTTGACTATTAATTATAAATGACATAAATCATGCACAGCCAAATGGAAAATATAGATGCACAGTTCAAAGCATATTAGGGGTTTGGGAAGGGGTGCTGCCCCTTGCTGCCCCAATACCTCACTCCCAGCACATTTCTGTTTCCAAGGACTGGAAGCTCTTCTACCATGCCATGTAGGGTTTGCACATCTCTTGTAAAGACACGACTGATTAGCCCGCTGGCAAGTGATGGTTGAAATCAGTCTTGGGTGCCTTTCCATGCCAGGGGATGAGGCTCCAAGTCACCATGGTCAGTAGTCACCTTGCAAGTCAGCAACCTAAGGTTTACCAGCTACCAGGCATATCATTTGTTAATATGCAAAACGAGTTTATATCACTCTGGAGACTACAGGAACCCTTGACATCCCTGTGTTAGGAATTAGGGACTTGGGATAAATAGAACAAAAGATTAGTCAGTCACCTAGCCCTTAAGATATTAGCAGAGTGTATGAACTTCTGCATCCGGAATTAGACAGAGGCCAGTTTTACACAAAGCATGGCACTTTCTGCAGAGGACTGCCAACCTCACATGTTCTGGTAACTAACTGCTTAGGTGGCACCCATTAAACATATGCACACTGACCACCCTGTCTGCAATACCTCCTTGCACCCAGGTGAACTAGTCCTTTCATTTAATGGTTACTATGTCTCCCAGATTTGTTTTTGCTATTGATCTTCCCCAAATGGAAGATATTTTCTACAAAGAGAAGTCACAATGCACTGCATCTAACCCTATGGCTGCTGTGTACAGGAGAGGGCTGGTACCAGTTGGGTGCTCAGCTTCAGAGGAATAAAGACTCCAAAGGTTTCTAGTGATTAATAGAGACATTGACGTTATGTATAAATATTTTTTCCTCAAAACTATATACTATATGGCAATTGTGCCTACATGGTAATGATAAGATCCAAATTCAGGTCACTGGCACAAGGACAGATATTTGGTAAACAATAAAATTAAACTGATTAGTAATATGGATTTTTTTTAGATATTCATCTGTCTGGACAGAGATACTTTGCTCTTACCCATGAAAAATGCCCAGGGTTCATGTGTGAAGAAAAAAGTCTGGATTTGCTAAAAATAAGGATAAAGGAAAATCTAAAATTTGTGGAAATTTTTCCCACAGGAAATAAATTGAGTTTATTGACATTTTTATAATGCATAGAGTTCTAAGCTTATTGAAATGTTTATGTGTTCTCAAAACAAACATGTGCACTCAAAGTTCTCACTACTCCTACTGCATATACTGGGAAGCTGAAACAGATCAGGTCAGTGCTGTGCTCCAGACTCTTAAGATAACCAGTGGAGGAGTGGATGGCAGATGATAAACTGCCCATTATGAAGACTCTTTTACCTCTAAAACAGGATGTTGATTTCCAAAGAGTTAGAGAAAAATTATTAAAATGAGCTTGTGTGCTTTCTATTCCAGTTCAAACCAATTTGGAGAAACCCTTCTACCTAAGTGTGAGGTCTTTGTAATGACCCTGGGGGTCTGGTTCTACTTTTTCCATCACCAAAATGAGAATAGCACCAATTTAGACATGCCTCTGTCTCTCTCACATGACCAGAATGAATTCACTCAATTCTTTGCTAACTCAGAAACTATGTCACACTATCTCCTCTGAAAAGAAGATGCAAGCAAATCAAGCCAAGAATCTGCTATCCAAGGCAGAAGTTCAGGGCAGAAATTGAAGCAAAGACTAGGGAGGAGTGCTGCTTACTGGCTGATTTCCTTTGGCTTGCTCAACTACCTTTTTTATATAGTCCAAGCCAACCTGTTCCAGAATGGCTCTACTCATGATGGAATAGACATTTGATCATTAATCAAGAAAATGTTCTCACAGACACGGTCACATGCTGATTTGATGAAAGTGTCCTCAGTTGAGGTTCGCTCTTCCCAGGTATGTCTATGTTTTTCTCAAGTTGGCAAAAACTAGGTATGAAAAAGGATGAGAACACTTCACAAAGTCTGGAGAGCATCCTAGAAGTAGGAAGTCATACTGAAGTTGAAGTCAAGCAGCATATTTCAGAGGATGAGCCCAGTGCAGGGGAAGTTACATAAGAATGTCATGAGCTAAGATCTGGAAGAAAGGTCCTCTAAGATATGGCAATTAGCTCAGCAAATGAAGGAAAACTATGCAATTTTCTGCATCTATTTAATTTATTATCAGATTTTCTGTTATTATAGGACCATGTTGGATGCCAAAATGTTGTTGTGACTTTTTGTTTCTTTACTTTTTTGCTCATTGGGGTCCTGCCACCTAGCTCCTAAATAAATCACACACATGGAGATTGTGGGAACTCCTTCAACCAATAACCTTTTAGTCATTGGCCCATTTTGGGTGTGGTCTCAGTACTATAGGTGCACTTGAAAAGCGTGTATGACCCTCTTTTTCTTCTGGATTTGGTTCCAAGTTCCCAGTGCACACAGAAGACTTCAGGTGGCTACCCTTACTGTGAGTTTATCCCCCCAAAAAAACTTCATTATACTCCATTCCTGAATATTGTCAAACTCTTTGTTACACCTACACCTAGCCATGATGCTTAGCAGCCTGTCCAATGAAATGTCTCTCCATAGTTATCTCATTCACAGTTAAAAAATTTCAAAGAAAACACAGCAATATACATAATTCAAACTGTGTATTTTTCACCTTTACATGACTTTTTTTTACTCTATTTCTTTTATTTTCATTTTTTAATTTTTGTTTTTTGAGACAGGGTTTCTCTGTGTATCTTTGACTGTCCTGGATCTCACTCTGTCAACCAGGCTGGTTTTTAACTAATAGAAATCTGCCTGCCTCTGCCTCCCAAGTACTGGGATTAAAGTCGTGTGCCACCATGCTCAGCTATTCTATTTCTTTTTTAAAGATTTTCTTTATCCTTTTTCTTTTTTTTCTCTAGCACTTCCACTGTAGCTGTAGATCATCTTCTAGTACAGCTGAGATTAATTGAAACCAATCATGTGGAGTAACCATATTTCTTGAAGCCCATGTTGTAGGGAAGCTCCTTGTTTGTTCCCAGATGCTCAGCCCTGAAATAACCACACAGAAACTCTATTAATTAAATCACTGCTAGGTCCATTAGATCTAGCTTCTTATTGGCTAAATTTTAACCCATCTCTATTAATCTGTATTACCGCGTGGCTGTGGCATACCAGCAAAATTTTGGCATGTCTGTCTCTGGCAGTGGCTCCATGACTTCTCCTGACTCCACCTTTTCTTTCTCCCAGCAATTTAGTTTTCCCCACCTAGCTCTACTCTGCCCTATCAACAGGCCAAGGCAGTTTCTTTATTCACCAATGGTATTCAGAGCATACAGAGGGGAATCCCGCATCACCTCCCCTTCTCTGTTTAAGTAAAAAGTAAGGTTTTAACTTTTCCACAAAGCAGGAAATTTCAAAGACAGTTCCACCTATATTGGCAGTTTGTCAGTCAGGCAGTCTCTTTCTTGAAGCAGGAACCCTGAAGGACTGTCTCACCTTCTTTAGGCAACTTCAGCAGTCATTTCCCCATGGGTCCCACATGTCCAACTCACACAGCATAACATCAAGCAGTCCAGGCAAAAGCAGTTTCTTGCCCAAATGGCTAGCAAACTCTATAAGGAACCTCTTTGATGCTCATTTTCCTCTTGAAGTAATTGGTGCTGCCAGGAGCAGATGTATCTCACTGTCACAAAAAGTCCTAAGTTCTTAAATATTTTAAATGCCATATTCTGAAGGCCTCTGAAAGATCTGAAGAACACCTAATCTATATATCTAGAAAACCTAACATGACTACAAGCTTGGCTATTATAGATGATGCTTTATTATCCTATATGTCTTAGTTATATATTGCATTTTTAAATGAGCTGGACAAACACACTACTTTAATCAAGATCAAAAATACATATATACAGTATAACAAAATTGACCTTCAATTTGTGTCAATAAACTAAGATCCATACCAATGTACAGTATTCATACCTATAGCACTGACATATGGTAAATGCATTTCATAAAATACTACTGCTTGTTTAATGTCTTTTAGATCTTTCATACATTATATACATAAGTTATCATTTACATTCTTTGTATCCTTTTGTGTATTGAGTATTTGCTGGCTTTTCAGAGGTAATAATGGGATAAGTAGCTAACACTCTTGGTAAATTATCCCTGACTCTGAGAGGTACTGGTGATGCTAAATCTTTACTATTGTCTTTTGCCTGTACCTTCTCTCCTTATCATTTCTGACAAGTTCCCCTATCAATCCAAATCTTTTTATCACTCTCTTTTGTAAAGTCTGTATCTCTTGACCTGTAAATATTTCTAATGATTTCATCAAATGAATTAATTTCTGGTTCTCATTCTGTACATGTGACTCCAAGGTTTTAAATATTTTCATTAAGGATATCTTCTCATCCTTAGAGATTATTTGGGTAGCATGTAGATTGCCTTCCAGGAGAGATATTCTGTCTGCTACCTTATCATAACTTTTTAACAGATTTTTAATTGTCTGTTAATTAATACTTTCAGATAATCTCTCAGTACCATTTTTTAAGTTTTATAACCCATTGATATGGACTAAATTTTACCTGCCAAATTAAAGTTATTCTTTTCAATAGTATGAAACTTTCTGCTATCTTCTCATTACTAGTTTTTAAAGACTGTATCATTTCTAAAAGCTTCTCATTCTTGATTCATTGGGGAAGGGGTTTTGTTCCTGTTTTTCTCTTATTGACCTACATTCATTGGTCCAATGTTGATCTTTGCCACATCTTAATCCAGAAGATTGAGACCTTCTATTTTTGTTGTTCCCAGAAGAAACATTATTTCTAGGAACACTCTGTCTACACGTGAAGGCTTATTCTTTCTTATAAATGCCTGGCCTTAGCTTTGCTTGTTGCTAGGCAGCTTTTTGTTAAACTTAACCCATCTGCCTTTTGCCTCTGGACTTTTTCCTTTTTTTACTTCTTTATATCTTACTTTCACTCTTACTCTGTGGCTGGCTGTGTGACTGGATGGTTGGCCCCTAGTGTCCTTCTCTTCTTCTTGCTCCTCTCTCTCCTCCTTCTCCCAGTTTTCTCCTCCTTTTTATACTCTTTGCCTGTCAGCCCCACCTATCCTTTCTCTCACCTCACTATTGGCCATTCAGCTCTTTTTTAGACCACCAGGTATTTTAGACAGGCAAGATATCACAGCTTCATAGAGTTAAACAAATGCAGCATAAACAAAAGTAACATGCCCTTATAATAATGCTTGACAACAATGCAAATCTATCATCAGTCACCTTTTACAGTTAGAATCTTAGAAATAGCCCTACCCCACCCTGTTCCTCCATCTGAACACCTGCTGACTGCATTGAGTATCAAAACAAGTCATTTCACACCATCATATACTCAGTAAAATAACTTTTCTTTCATGTATGACATGAACAATTCAATTGTGCCTAACTTCTCCGTGTTTATGACTATTATTACACTGATTTACATTCGAGGACATGTAAACATGACAGTGCTCTTTTATGTTCCCAGGAGGTATTAGAAGAAAATGCTTGCTGTCACTTTCTTTCATCTCTGTACACACCTAGTAGTATGAAGTCAGATGCCACTTTGTCTACTGGAACAGCTTCCCTTAGCATCTGCAAAACACAGGCTAATAGATTAAGAAGGTCACATAGCAAGGATATAAGCATATTGCATAGTATCAAACTTAAAAGATTTAAACGTCAGAAAGAATTAACTGATGAGGTGAGAACCAGTGCCCTGGGGTCTCCTATTCTGCAAGTCCCTTGCAAAGGAGAGATTAGTTGCAATGCAGCCCATTGTCGAGAAACCATAGAAGTATTCACCATCCCCTCCAAAGTGGAAGTGTCCAAGATATGCTGAAAAAAACATCTACACCAAGTCTGCATAGATTTCACAGACCTGCACACCATGTGTGTAGAGATAAGATGCCCAACTGGCCCTGACATTGGACTACAGGGCCAAATGTTATGTCAGCTGTGGTGTGGGTGAAGAGGGAATCCAAGAAGACTCGAGGATTCAGAAAACAATCGAACTAGTAAGATAACTGACTTCATATAGGGATGCTTAATGGGAATGTGAGAAAATTTATGAGAGAGGGTAGATATTGTCACATAAAAATGTTTATTGTGATGGCAGAAAGTAAAACAGGATACATTGCAGTTTAAGAAAAACTCCCATAGGCTGGAAATCTAGTTAAACAGAGACTTTATAAGACAGATAGGTCTGCAATAGGGTGCAGCTACTGGATGGAGTCTGGAAGACATCCATTTGGGATTGGATGTCAATCAAGATTGTCTATATGGGGCCGCAGAGACCAGATTCTCTGATATTATATATCTGCATACATGTCTGAATGCAGCCTGTTTAGTATCACACAGCTCACCTCTAAACACTGTTCTTTCTGCTGAAGATATGAACAATCTCCCCTCAAAAAAAATGGGCTGACTTTGCTCAATTGTTTTCAGTATGTGATATCTTTGTTGTTACTTTATTGGTCCATTTATTGGTTCTTTGCATTTTGCTTAAAGCACATCAAGTTGAAGTATTTCAAAGGACTCTTTGAAATGTAGGGACCAAGCTCTGTTAAGTTGCTGATACCCCGTAGGGCTGAGTAAATGTCTCTCTCCCAGAGATGCTATAAACAAAATGAAAACAACAGTCTCAAGTATTTCCTTTGCAGATATCTTGAAGGCTGCCTCTACCAAAGTCTTAATCCTTATCCTAAATATTTGCATCCTAAATTGAGATAAAGTCATGTCTGTAACCTCATTATCTGCTCTTCTTCATACTCATCCTCAGTGCCAAGGGGCACTTCTTCCTGGAAAAAAATGCATCTTTCGTGATAACACGCAATGTGTTTCTAATTAATAAAGTTGCTTTCTGCTGGCAGAGGGGAAGCATCTTATCGTCACATGTAAGGGGAATTCATGCAGGGTCCTGTCTGTGCATGCTGAGCCCTGGAGCCAAAGAAAAATCTCCTGTTATTAACTGCTCTGCTTAACTAGCCTGCTTATTAAGAACCAAGCCATCAGTCATGCTGGGTAAGCATATCAGATGTAACGGACGCCAGGAGCTGATGAAATACTTTGGCGAGAGCAATGACCAGTTTTGTTATATTAAGTTGCGGTTTGTTTCCAGTGTGGAAGGAGAAAAAGTCATTTACGATTGCTCAACATTCTTGGGTAAAATGTTCCTGTCATATGAATCCAGAGGTAGAAAAGAAGCTTTATTTATTTGTTTGTTTTGCTCTGTTTTTAAGTAGAAATATGGCTTTTGAGTTGAGGGGCAATGGCAGAAAAGCTGGTTTTGGGGACAAGCCTGGCTTTGATGCAGTACTCTTGGTTGTCATTTCCTTTTGCCTGTCACCTCCCTTGCCTTTGGCTGTGTGCCCTCCTTTGCAGAGGGAGGATCAGTGCCCCCACATTGTGATGGGTATATGAGACAAAGGGTGGGAAGCTGTGGGCTGTACAGATAAAGACATCATCTTTCTTTCTTGAAATAATAACTTTTGTTGTGACAGACTCTGCTAAGGAAATAACTGGAAGACAAAAATATCGTTGACGATTTACTAAAAGAGAATTGTCAGGCATTTTCTTTTTCAATGTCTGAATTTCAGGTTTTAGGTTTGTCGATCCACAAAGGCTGCTTGGGAATTCATCCCCGAAGGAAACCAAAATGAAATGCCGGCACGGAATGCAGGGAACTTTCTGATAATGAGGTAAGAAAGGTATTTATGGTTTTGGACATCGTTTCCTGGAAACGTTTATAACTGTGGGACTAATAAAAATGGCGGGTTCAAAGGTAAGCGCCGTGAGGGAGAAGGGGGTATTGCATGCAGGCTCATACACCCCTGTATTACTAAACAAACTCTCACACACGTGAAAAAAGTTAAATTGGGTTTCCGTGCAAGGCTAATGCAATACCCAACAGCTTAGCAGAGGAAGCTTGGAGTGAAGACCAGTTGGGGGAGGAGAAATTAAACTAATTGCTTTTAATCACAGAAACACAGCCCAGGCTGAGTCATCACTAAAATGGGATAATTTTCCTAAGCATTGAGTACTCTTCAAATGTCTGAAGGATTAGTCTGATGTTGTCTTTAAATTGTATGCAACAGGACTAAGCCTGGGACACACTGGGTCCTAATGAGATGCTGCAGCTGAGAGCAGATTTTTAGAACTGAGGATCTGTTTCCGTCACAGTATCTCCAGACCACAGAGTCTATGAAGACAGCAGAAACAAACTAGATGAAAGGAAATTAGAAGATGCTAATGGGTCAGCACATCTTGTTCTTTCGTTTTCTTGGCCCTGCAGAGAGAGAGGAATGACTTCCACAGGATCTCTAGAGTAGCTTCCAGAGACTGCTACGACCTCTGCTGTCTTTTGGAACAGGCCCTCTCTTCACGAAATACTCCCCAGTCTCTCCCATGTGTACTCTTTCCTCCCCACCAATCGCCTGCTGGCCTTCACCTTGCAGTAACAAATGTATTGAAGGTTGGATCAAAGATGTATTCCGTTTTGGTACCTCAGTATTTCTGGGCAGCATGACACACATAAATATGGACTGAATTACTAAAGAGGGATCCTCTTGACTTGCTACTGGGTGTATCCCGATGGATGTAGCAGGGGAAGTGGTGACACTGGCCATTCAGTGCAGGCAAGTTTGTCTGGAGTCCACCTCTTCTCAGGAAGATACACTTCTTAGACTGGTGTGGTGGTGCACGTCTTTAATCTCAGCACACAGGAGGCAGAGGCAGGAAAGTCTGCGGCCAGATTGGTCTACATTCAAATTTTCAAGCAAGCTTGATGGCTAATACTAATGCCACAGAGCAGAATGTGAGAGCTTTCATATCAAGATAACACCCTCAATACTTGATAAGAGAAATATGCAAATTTTGGTTCCTCTCCTCCACTGCTTGAAGTAAGTTCTCTGTGGACAGGAACATCTCTTTTTCTTTCTTGGCAGTGACACAGTAATGTGGACAACATTTCCAATCGACATGTCCACACTGTAGTCTAACAGGAACAGGATGGGGACTGAGCTGTACTGCTTAGTAATTGGATTTTTTTTCAGGACATCAAAGAACAATTGGTGTCTTTATCGAATAATAAAGCTAATTAGAAGTAATAAAACGGGAAAAGTAATATAACCACACATGTGGCATAGATGTTGAGAAACTAAGGACCAGCAGATCCTTATATGAGCACATTCAAACATTTAGTAGACCCCAGCACACGGTCTGTGTTTAAGACTCGCTTCTCACCAGCATCCCACCGAAGGGAGGGGAGAGTGAGCTGTATAGGCTGTATGGCGTAGGCAACTTTCCAGGAACTGGTGTGAGGAAGAACACAGCAGTCAAATGCCTGGCATCGTTTCCCTCATATGGCTCCCCTCCCCTTAAGCGTGGGACTGCACAGGGTGTGTGCCATGGAGGAACTCCTCCAGCTCTTCTCCGAGACCCATCCTCACATGCATTCAGTCATCCAAGTCAGTCTTCTTGTGTCTGCACCGTGAGATGCTGCTCCTCATCAGAGAGGCTAAAAGAGAAAAGAAGGGCCTCCTTTTGGGATACCCCAGAGGAGCATCTAGCCACAGGTTAAAGCTGGCCACTCTGGGGCGGTGATGCTAATGATGCTACAGAAAGATCACACTGAGAGAGATACAGAGCTGGGAAGAAAGGGGAGAGGCAGAGAGAGGGAGGGAGGGATGCAGGATGAAGCCTGAAGACCCAGCCTCCAAGTGAGTCCAGACCCAGACGTCAGACCCTGGAGTGCAGAAGCCTGAAATCCCACAGCCAACACAAAAGCCTAAGAGAGGAAGGCAAGGCTCAAGAGGTGCAGCTGAGTGGACAGGTTGGCAGGCCTCTTTCGACAGGGCTTGAGGAAAGGGAGATGATACTGGAAACCGAAGGCAAAGGCACCGTGCTGCAGAGCAGTCAGCACTGTGGTGACAAGCAATGATGCAGCAAAGAGCGAATTCCAGAACAATCCAGGGCGGGCTTAGGAGCCGAGTTAAAGTGTGATCGGAGTGTGTCAGTCAGGTATGTATTAAGATGAGCATAAAACAGTGAGCAGACTTCAGTCAGCCTAAGCTACATAAGACCCTGTCTCAAACACACACACACACACACACACACACACACACACACACACACACCCACGCACGCACACACACACACCCGCACCCGCACACGCACACACACACACCCGCACCCGCACGCGCGCGCGCGCACACACACACACACACACACACACACACACACACACGCCACAAGCAAGCACAAACATGTAAGTGAGAAAAGAGAGACCATTGTTGTTCATGAAAACTTACAGGTAAGAGAGAAGCTGCCTTGTCTCCCAGGTTTGGAAGTAAAATTCACTTCCCATCCTTAGCACAGACAGGCTACAAACAACAACAAAATGTTACAGATGCTCAAATCAGCAGCCAGAGTTAGGCCTGAGATGAACAGGTATCCTCAAACCCTTCCTATGGAAAATAGAGTTTCTTAGGCTCTGAAGCACCCACACCCACTATCAATGTACAGGAGACCAGAGGCAGAGGGTTTGTGATTAGGCACCTGCTAGGTGAAATAGATTCGGAGGTTGTAGGATATCCTGAAATCTTCTTAAATACTTGCTCTATGGAAACATGAGTATTTTAGGGAATATGGAAATGAAGGTCTTGTAGGTCTTAAACTGCCAGGGGAGATGTAGTGGGCAAAACTCTATAGTAGCAGGCCACCAGATGCCAGCTTCTGCAGACTGTGAACTTAGCCCCAGCCACTCAGCCCAGCTCTAACCTAGGGGCATCTGTGAGCATACTCAGAAGTGATTATGAGCCAAAACACACTGGTCTTAAGAAAGTGAGCTATCTAGGGGAGCTTTACCCAACTGGTGAACCCCCTAAGTGGAGTGAGGCCTCTCCAGCTAGTGGCAGGAGATGAAGTCATTCTCACTGTCTACTCTTCTCAGGCAAGGAATTGTGGGTAGCCTCTGGCCACTGATAACTGGCAGGGATCCAGGAAATTCCACCAGAAAATGGCATGCCTGGAGCAGGATTTTAGCCAACGTTCAACTGAGCCTTGTGGCCCATTGCAGAGATCTCAGCTATGTTTGACCTGGGTTTAGAACTCATGGAGATCCTGAGATATGAACTTACATTTTTAAGTCACTAATCAATGCATCATATGGGAGTGGCCTAGACTTAGCCCACTGACTGAGCCAATCAATGTCTGACAGGTTCCCAGCTGATCCAGACCAGGACCTTTATGGTCTCTTTACTTCTCCAAGAAAGGAAGAGACTACGATGATCATTTAATTTCTTTCCCACCGTGGTCTACAGGTGACCGAGGTATGGAGAGTCTGTCTCTTGTCTCCAGGCCTTCAGCTAGAGGAAGAGAGTTGAGGAGGTTTCAGAGGCAGCCTCTTCTTGAGCCCTGGGTGGCCTGAGACACTGCCCTTAGTGGAGGAAGTGATTCCATGTGTTGTCTAAGGTTTCCTAATGGTTATAACTCCACTGGCTTCTCCTGCTCTCTCCTACAACCCAGAGAAGATCCCACTCAGAGTCCCACATGTGGAAAGGTCATATGGATTCCGAAGAGAGAGGAGAATTGTCACCCTAGGGGAAGACTTAGGTGGTGTGCTGGCCAGATTTGTGTCACCTTGACACAAGCTAAAGTAATCCAAGAGGCGGGACCCTCAATTAACACAATGCCTCCATAACATTAGGCTACAGGCAAGCCTGTTGGGCATTTTCTTAATTATGATTGGTGGGGGATGGCTCAATCCATTGTGGGTGGAACCATCCCTGTGCTGGTGGTTCTGGGCTCTATAAGAAAGCAAGCTGAACAAGCCGTGAGAAGCAAGCCAATAAGCAGAACCCCTCCAAGGCCTCTGCATCAGCTCCTGCCTTTAGGTTCTAGACTTGCTTGAGTTCTTGTCCTGACTTCAATGATGAAGTATGATGTAGAAGTGCAAGTCAAATAAACCCTTTCCTGGCCCCAGCTGCTGTCTGATACAGCCACAGTCAGATAAATACAGAATGAAGACAGCCCTCCTAAGCCATCTTAGGTTTGTATTCCTGAGCAAAATCAGTGACCCATAGATTTTGTAAAGGAAACCAAAGACAAAACATTTTATTAAACATCAGTTTGATTCAACAATTCTCAGATATTGTTTTAAAATAGCAGAGATGTGAACATGGAGAGTATAAATTCATTTTTACTTATTTGGGATATAATTTTAAAAGTCCCTTGACCAGGAAAGAAACTCTTACTCTAAATTAAATCAAAATGACCTAAGAACTGTGTTCACAATCATTAGGAAACAAAATGAATTGTATTGGAAGCTATTCTGGGGGAGAGAATTGTGTTTGAAGGCATGGCATGCTGTCTTTTGAGACTCCATTAGGCAAAGATACCAACAATGACTCCGTTCTTACATGCCTGACTCCACAACCCTCCTGTCTATGGTAAGTTTGACCATCTACCTCGGTACATCCTTACGAAATCTCTGGATAACCATGGAAGTCTATAACAAGTTCCCTAAAATGAGAGGATCGAAGTGCCCCAAATCATTGTGTTTATACCCATTATGGCCATGTTGAAGACTGACACTATCTGCAAAATTTTGTCACGCACAATGATTGCAACCATGCGTGTGCGAAATTAAAACAAAAGTCCACAAAAATCACATGCAAATACTAAGCTTTGATGAATTTTAGGCGGTTGGGAAATATTCAAAGGACCAAAATAGAAAACACACAAATATTTGTATTCTGCCTGAACCCACAGTCATTAAAAGTCACCCTATGTTTGGTTCTCATCTCCGTCTCGTGTCTAGCTCTGTCCACCATGCATAGTGGTCTTCCATTCCTCTGTCTCTGTGTGGGGTGTGGCGGATCTGCTCTAGGGCTGTTTACTGAACTTGGTATTTACAAATATGCAGGGATCATTCGATTAACTATAATGGAAAGGCTTTGCACAATCAATGATAATCGCAAATTACTGAAGAACTTGCCACTCACCAAACCGGGTTTGCTATGTAACCAGTGCTCAGTGTGTTAGATCAAAAATGGGAGTTATGGTTTTATCCAGAGAGCTAAAGATAAGTGAAATGTAATATTACCAGTGTCAAGGTAGCCACAAGTGGAGATAGCGTCAAAAAACAAGACCCCTAGCTGTGAGTGACATTCCATAGGACCAGATGGATACATCAGGAAACACAGGTGAAGAAAAAGGAAAATACATGCCTTATGATATATACTTTGAGAATTTCATATATGCATATATTTTTTAACTCACTTTTCAGTGATTTTTGTGTCTTTCACATCCTGCATCCTGATCCCACTCATCTCCTCACCCCTTTGCATCTGTCCTCTGCCCTTGCAACACACCCCCCCAAGATAACATAAATAAATAAAATTTAAAAGAAAAGAAAAGCAAAATCTTATCATGGAAGCTGTATTGTAATATAGCCCTTTAGTCTACAGATATTACTAGCAAATGTTCATTGTAATGAGTCTTTGGTGTGGTTCAAGGCCTCTGGTTTTTGCTACCCTATCAATTTGGCGCCCTCGCTGGGACTCCTCCTTGTCTGAGTCAGGGTTTCTATGGCTGTGAAGAGACACCATGACCGCAGCAGCTCTTAGGAAGAAAACATTTAATTGATGTGCTGGCTCACACACATCAGTCCATTGTCCAGAGTCCAGAGGTTCAGTCCATTGTCATCATGATGGAGAACATGGCAGCATGCAAACAGGCATGAAGCTAACTACATCTTGACCAGAAGGCAGCAGGAAGTCAGCTGACTGTCACAGTGAGGGAAGCTTGAGAAAAGAGACCTCAAAACCTGCCCCCACAGTGACACACTTCCTCCAACATGGCCACAGCTCCTTATAGTACCACTCCCTTTATGGACCATTTTCTTTCAAACCACCACATCTTGGATATCCTATCCTTGTCCTGTGTCATGGAGAGCCTGCTAGTTCACCTTATACAGCAAGCAGCAAGGGGCAAGGCTGGTTCTCTTGCTTGTAGGCCCTTAAGGTCGTTCACCTACACCTACACTACCAAGGCCAGCTCCACTGTGCTGCCCAGGCAAGGTGCAGGGGACACTCTGCCTAGTGCTGCAGCTAGTGAGAGGCAGGGGTCAGCTCTCTTGCTCTCGAGACCTCAGGGACAGCCCTCCCTCCTGCTCAGGCAGTGGGGAGGGGGTAGGGCTTCTCTCCCTTTCCCTCACCCACCACCAGGCAGATGGGGACTACGAAGCTATCTCTCCCATTTTCCTATCTCTTCCCTCTCAGGGCAGGCTCATTCACACCACAGTCAGCTTCATCAGCCCTGCTCTGCTGTCCAGATAAGATGTAGGACCTGCTCTTCCTAGTGCTGCAGCAAGTGAAGACTGGGGTTAGCTCTTTCTTTCCTATGACCCAGTAGCCTGTTCTCCTGCCTACCTCAGGCTGGAAAGGGAGGAGAGAGAGCATCTCCCCCTCACTCATGCCACCATATGCCAGATGAGGAACAGGACCAGGTCTCTCATGCAAATGTTCTCTATCTGGATCACTTGTGCCCCTTTCAAACAAATTGTCTCCATTGTGTTGCCCAGGAGAGGTGTGGGGCCTGTTCTCCCTAATGCTGCAGTTGGTGAGGGGCTGGGCCAGTTCTCCCTAGTGTTGTAGCCAGTGGGGATGGGGCCATCTTTGCTCAGTCCTTTATTCTGGGCCTTCAGTGGTAACAGGAGCCACAGACTTCAACACAGACCACGGCTGCTGTCGGGTCACAGGTACAGACATGGCCCTTGGCAATATCATAGGCCTGGATATTACCGTGACTCCACAAGGCAGACAGGCTGCCTACCTTAACCCACTTCTCAACATCATTACCTCTTGCTCTTCAGATTTGCCTCTCTCCACAGGATATGAACCCTTCTTTCTCTTTCTTCCATATCCTCCCCTATATTTGTTAGCCTTAATAGAGCCTGACTGCCCAGCACTGCACCAGGCAGGGCTTTGTTGTCTCCCAGGGTAGAGGAGTGTCAGGAAGGCAAGTGGATCTTTGTCTTCTGCTCAGTCTTCACAGCATATAATAGGTTTTGATGAAATCTATCACCTATGCTCACCTTTTCCAATAATCCCCTATTTTCCCTTTAACACTCGATCTTCATGGTTTTTTTTTTTTTTTTTTTTTTTTTTTAAAAAATGCACTGAGTATACTTAGTGCTACCTGTGTACGTGGATATATGGAGCTTGGTTAATGGCTAATGTGGAGGGGTTTTTTGTCAACTTGACACAAACCTAGACACATCTTAAAAGAAGAAAACATAGCAATTGTCTTCATCAGACAGGCCATTAGGAAACTCTATGGGGACATTTTCTTGATTATGATTGTGTGAAAAGGCTCAGCCTATTGTGGGTGACACAACCCCTGGATAGGTGGCATGGGGTGTATAAGTAAGCCATCTGGGTAAGCCATGGGGATCAAGCCAGGAAGCAGCATTCCCTCGTGGTCTCTGCTTCTGTTCCTACCTTTGATTTGATTTGATGATAGACTACGGGTTGAATAGTTGACCAAACGCTTTTTTCCCCAAGTTGATTTTTGACATGGTGTTTGTAACAGCGGTAGAGACCTAAAGAAGATGGCCTCTCAAAGGCAGCAGCCCTGAAGAAAGTACCTCTCCCTTTTTCGGCAGCCATCAGCTGCCAATAGCTTTTCCTCTAGGGTAGAACATTGCGAGACCATCTGCACTAGACTACTGACTGCCTCCATCTTGCCTAGATATTGTACACATGGTCACAGCACCAAGACACTGAGAATACTCTTTTATATAATTTATTTTATTTTACCTATTTTTTGAAGCAGGATCTTACGGGCTAGCCTCAAACTCATGCTCTTCTTGTCTTGGTCTCTAACACCCCTGCTAGAATGCAGTCATGCCCCAGCCTGCTCAGTCTGAAGACATACTTGCATTGTATTTTGATTCTCTCCTCTTAGTAGCCCCCCATCACCTTTAGAATTAAGATTTCCAAGCAAGAATAACTATTTATATTTCAAACATCTCTTAGTCCAATGCCTCTGGTTTGGGTCTAGGTAGCTACCATCTGCTGACCAGCTTTCCCTCCTCCACTGTTCCAGGACAAGATGTGAGCTTTTCTACCACTACAGACAGAGTTTCTACCACTGACAAAGAATCTAAATCCCTGTTAGTGTGATAGGAGATACAACATTGTAGATGCCTTTCTATGTCATAAACATGAATTACTTTTACCCTGAAAAATAATATCATGAGTGGAAAATCATACAGCCAGAAGCCTTGATGCTTGGGCTAGTACCTGCCATTTGCGTGTTCAGCAAATGCAGTTCAGTGTGCAAACAGGACCTTATGTTGGCTCCACCTCCCCTCTGGCCCCTTGTGCCACTTTTGATGGTAGTACTCCACATCCACCTAACCCTTGGGCCACCTTCTCACAGCTGCCCTCTTCAGAAATGGATCCTCTAAGGCTCTGCAGATTAGACCTCATTCCCACCAGTACTCTACTGTGTACAGTGTGTGTGTGCAAATGTAGTCCCTGGGCCCCCAGGCTTGCCTACAAGGTCTGAGGAAAGACCCCCTTGGGACCCAGCCTTGGGACATGATTTTCTGGCCTTTCCTCAGCATTGAAGTGTGGCATCAGTGTGACACCTAAAACATCAGTGTGTGGTGCCTACCTTCTCACCACAGCTGACACTGTCCCAGGTGTCTAGGAGAGGGAAATGACAGAAAGTTATCCACCTGCGGTCAACATTTCTTGATTATGTCACCTGCCTAAGCTCTGTGTTCCAAATGTAGCCCTGGTTAATATTATTATTTAACCAAGATTTTCCAATATACTCTCCCAACTATCCCTAACTTACCTGATTGAGGGTTACATGGGACCAACATTAGACTCTACCTGGTGGTCACCATGAGCTTTAAGTATCCACTTGGAACCTGGTTTTAGTATCCCTCCCCTCTGTGGTGCAGAATGCCATGTAGTACCATCTTTTAAAGGGTCTGCTCTGGGAAGAAGCTGTTTCATTACAGAAGCAATGTGAGCCAGCTTAGCCTTGGACAGACAGCTAATGTCTGTGAGTTCCCTGGAACACAGCAAAAGGGACAGAAGTATTTGCTTCCAACTACAACCTAGTTTAGGAGGGCCAAAGAAGGACAGACACATTTAGCCTGCTCTTTTATAGATTTTGAGATGTTAAGGATGATTTTACTACATATATAAACATACCTTGGTGTGTGCCAAGTCTGTCTATGCTTGTGAGCATGTGTGTACAGCTCAGTTTAGTCTTTTTATTATTATGATGAAGATGATTTTTCGAGGCAGGGTTTTTCTGTGTAACAATTCTGGCTGTCCTGGAACTCACTTTGTAGACCAGGCTATCCTCAGACTCACAGAGATCCTCCTGCCTCTGCCTCCTGAGTGCTGGGATTAAAGGCGTGCACCACCAGGTTGGTCTGAAGGGAGTGGTGTTTATAACTAATTGATTGCAACAATTTTAATCTTCTTAAGAAAGAACACTGCATGAGATACAGGCCAGCTTAAGCAACCAGTTACCACAACTTTGTTTGAAGCGTGAATGAGGATGAGGTCTGAAAAGGATTCCTGTGTTCTGCTCAGTCTCCCAGCTGTGGACACAGGCCTGGTGCCTCAGGAGGACTTCTCTAGTTTAGAGCAAGCATCATTAAGCAATAGAAGTCTGCTGATGCCAGCAGGCCCTCCATAGTTTGCAAATCCCTCCTCAGCCTACATCATGGTTTATGCTGCAAATGAACCTTCGCCCTCCCCCACCTCAAAGTTCACATCCAGTTCTTTGCTCCATTTTTCTGAGGGTAAGCCAATTAGAAACTTCTGGGACAGACAGAAGGCATCCAAACACTGGTGTGGGCCAAGGATGGGTGCTGTCCAAGGCATGGACAAAACCCCAGAGAGATAAAAGTTAGGCTGAAGAATCTTATCTAAATTTCTTATAATTACAGAGAAAATCACAGTAGAGGAACATTGAAATAAGATAAGAAGTAATGAGGCGCATAATAAAGGGCATTCACTTGATATTTCAAAATATCAAAAATAAAAAATAAAAAATAAATAAATAAAAAATAAAAAATAAAAAAAAGAGGCACCAAAATGAACCTCTGTATCTAGGGGAGCTAGAGGCCGAGTCTGAACTTTCTCCTATCAGCTAACACAGCTTTCTAGCATCTTCTGCCTGTTCATGAGATGCTTCACCCATATCTCCAGCATTTTCCTCATGTAGCCCTTTACAGAGTACAGGAGACAAGCTTTCAAAGACAGAAGTGCAAAATGTCTACTACTTTCTCTGCAATGCTTGCTTCAACCCTGCAATATTTAAGTCCTGCCACAGACATTAGGGTGGAAGTAGGCTGAAGCTTGAAGCTAAACATTTCATAGTGTAAGTGTGTGTGTGTGTGTGTGTGTGTGTGTGTGTGTGTGATGTGTGTGCGTGTGTGTGTGTAAAATAATTTAGTTTATTAGATTTCACTTTGTCCTTATTGGTAATGATGAATATTAATTTAATAATATTTTATTAAAGAGTAGACTTTTCTCCCCCCAGGCTCAATTCAACTATTATAAGCTATCACTCTATGACAGGTGAAATCAAGAAAACCTTAAAATTTTTAAAATACATCCCAAGAAATGACTTAGCAACACAAGTCTCCACAACCCAATTACCATGCTAAACTTATATAATGAAAATCTCTACAAATAAAATCCCATATCCTTATGGTTCTTATATTTGTCTTAAGGAAATGATTCCAATTTTTAAAATGGAAAGAGCCATGGTTGGCTTGAGGGCTGTGAAGAGCTTAAGTTATTATAGAACATGTACCAAGCTGTTCAAAGAAACTGCCTTGACTGTGTTCTCAACCTCACGTTGCAAGAGACAGAAGAGGGCTGTGCAGATTTTCCCATTGGTCTGTTCACTTAACAAATATTCATGTGAAGTCAAAGCCAAACTCAGTGTTGAACAATGGGCATTCACAGGATGTCTGCTCTACTGTGAAAGACAGATGTTACATGTACATAACTTGATTAGAACTTGATTAAGACAACTCAGAGAAGATCTGACCTTGCCTTAGGGAGATTCCTAAGGAACTCCTGTCTTGGTGAAGCTCTAAGGATGGAAGGAGCTACTTGTATAAAAAGAAGAACATCGTATCAGTCTGCTTTCTGTTGCTGTGAGGAAACACTGATTAAAACCAACTTAAGGAGGGAAATTGGCTTACATGTCCCAGGTCTGTCACTGAAGGAAGCAAAGGGAACTGCTCAAGTAGGGAGGGGGGAGTGTGGATGCAGGAACTGAAGCAGAGACAATGAAGGGACGCTGCCTACTGCCCTCCTCTCCATAGCCCACTCAGTTTGCTTGTTTTATGCAAACCTGAGCTAGAAGTCAGGAGTGGCAGAACCGACATCAATCATTACTCAAGAAAATGCCCCCAAAGACTGACCTACAGAATGCCTGATGGAGACATTTTTCCCAGTTGAGGGTTGCTCTTTCTAGATTTGTTAATTTGACAAAAAGAAAAAAGAGAAAAGGAAGAAAACTAATGACAGGTGTGGTCCAAGAAGAGAACTCGTGATGGGAGACAGAAAGAGATAAAACAAGCGGGTCTCTTGTTGGCATTTGCAAAAGGCTGCCGTTGGCCAACTTGGCCCTAAGTCCAATGAATTTTTTTTAAGAGTTTTAGAACCAGTAAGAAAATGAACACCTGGTTAAAAATGGGCAGAGATGTAAGTACCTCATCAAGCAAGATACACAAACAAGATATACAAGTGCAATATAAGCATAAGAAATAAGCACTCCAACAATATCACCTTCTGGAAGAGGGAAATTCCAAAGACAACAGAAAGGATCAGTAGTTTCTGAGGGAGAGACAGGGAGGAGGAGGCCAAGCAAGCAGTGCTGGAAGCTCTCTGCTTTAGTCAGTCTTGGCAAAGGTCACGCTTGAGCTCAACAAAAGTCCTTTTGCAGAATGTGCCGAATGTAAGAGAACCCATGTGCAAATGTAGAAATAGTTTCTCTTTGGAGCTGGCTAATATGGCCCAATGCAGAAAAACGAACCACTTGACATGCGTCCCATTGCTTTAGAAACTATCTGCTCTCTTGATTTATAACAGAAAGGATGGCATGAGGGGAGAGCAGTACCGTAACCATGGGTAACGTGGCACGGTAATGCCTCGTGCTTCACACAAATAAATACCTATTATTGTAGTCACAACAGCTGAGACCCCACTCAGTGCTGAGACGAAGCAGAACCGTTCCCAGGAGCTTTGCATCATTTAGCAAGGCAGCGAGGAAGGCTGCAGGCCATTTGCGTGATCACCGCAAGCCAACACTGGACTAATAAATTCGTATTTCATCTTTGGCGTGGTGAGGAAGAAGGCTATCAGTGTTTTCCACACAGAGGTATTTCCTGTGGAGGGTTGATTCATGTCTTTGAACAGTTCCTTCACCCGCTTCCTCATGCTCTCCCACATTGTTTTGGCTTTTCCCTCACTCTCTGTGATTTCTGAAGCCAGTTGTCGGGACAGTGGTTGTCATCAGTCAGGCTTTTGAAGCATGATTTCTATTTGACTGGCCTTTCAAGTTTCTGGTGCTCTGATTTAGCCATTGTGTAAAAGGTGATACAAATAAGATGCTTCCACACCAAGCTCTTAGGATCAGGAGTTCCTGTAAAGAATCAGAGTCTACAAAAGCTGGCTCTTGAGGTAAAATAGAAGCCAGGCTTGCAGTAGCCAGGAACATTCCCCATATTAATGCCCTTGGGGCTATCTGGGAGTTTGCAGTGGTCCAGATTCTGTTCCCTTTTGTTTATGCAGAAGCTTGGAGCCTTCACGGGATCTGCTTGATGAAGTCATCTAGGTCATGTTGATGTTAGAATTATGTTGCAACTAGCAAACTCAGAATCCTTTTTACCATCCCACTAACCTTTCTCCTTGGCAAGGTCTCCCACATCTGGACATTGCCAATCAGCCTTGGTTGTCACAGAAACTGATGGCAATATAATGAGCCCTTGCACCTTTTCTGCTGCCCTGTACATCCCCACAGTCTCCTGAATCCAAGCCTCACTCCACCAGCTATCAACCTGTTCTGATAGCTGAATTCCGTCCTACACTCTTCTGTACTTTGTTCACCCTGATCATCTCTCCCGGCCACACACACTTTGATTAAAAAGAGATTTTTCTTTCTTATATAATATATCCTGATTAGTCTCCCATCCTCCTGCTCCTCTCAATTCCTCCCCACCTTCCTCCAGTCTGGACCCACTCCCTTCCTGTCTCTCATCAGAAAAGAACAGGTTTCTAAGAGATGCCAACCAAACATAACAAAATAAAATATAAGATAAAATAAAAACTATCACAAGGAAGTTGAACAAGACAAACCAACAGAATGAAATGAGCCCAGGAGAAGGCACAAGAATCAGAATCAGAGACCCACTTGTTCACACACATGAGAATCCCATAAAAATATAAAGTGAAGGCTGTAATATATACACAGAGGTCCTGATGCAGACCCCACGTGGGTGCTGTGCTTGCTGCTTCAGTTCCTGTGAGTTTATATAAGGCTTGCTAAATTGATTCACAGGACTTCTTTGTTCTCCTGATGTCCTCCATCCACTCTGGCTCTAACATTCTTTCCACCTCCTCTTCTGCAGGGTTATCTAAGCTCTGAGGGGAAGGATTTGATGAGACATTTCATCTATCTGTTTGTCTGCTAATCATCTGTGTGTGTGTGTGTGTGTGTGTGTGTGTGTGTGTGTGTGTGTGTGTGATCTGTCTTTCTATCTATCTTTGTGTGATGTCTGACTGTGGGTCCCTGTATTTATTTCTATCTGCAACAGGAGGAAGCTTCTCTTATGAAGGTCGTACAAGGCACTGATTTGTAAGTACAACAGAATATCATTAGGACATTGTTCACTGCTTTTTTTTTTTACCATTTGTATTTGATTTCACCCCCACGTCTCTGGGCTATAGAGTCTCTGGTTCTTAGTTGCCAAAGCAACGTTGGGTATGGGTTCCATCTTATGGATGTGTGTAATAAGTCATCTTTTTCTACCAAGTCAACAATGACTTTTTCAGTTGTCTCAGTTTTTTTCAAGGCCAAGTCTGACAAGGTCTATGCCCAGAAATGCTTCTTCATGACAAATATCCTCTCTGGCCAACACTACTCCGTTCCCAGTGCAAACTCCTTGTTCATCGGTTCACATTCCTTCTCCCTACAAATAAGCTGGGCAGCAAAGGACAACAGCATATGTCACAAGAACCTGATCAGTTTCTGTATAAGCACACTTAATATATTTTCTCCAATAATCCTGAATGGCAGCTTGAAAGTGAACTGCCTCTTATACTTCATCCAAGAGTCTACATGAAATTTTTCTAAAAGGTAAACCTATCATCATGGCTACTGGATGTAATAAAAGCATCGCAAGGATGGGATTCCATTTCCTCAAAGCTCAGTTCTGTCAGCTCACTTGCATATATACCCCCTCCCTGTGGAAGCCACCCCACGTCTAATAGTTTCATTATATTTTGTTTTGTGTATTAATTATGTGAAATTTTCATGCAATGTATTTTGATCACATTCACCTCCACTGTGTGTCCTCTTTTTAAGAAGTTGAGCGCAACTTCTGCTGTCCATATAATCACGGGTGTCAGGCCATCCTCTGGAAAGTCACCAGCCCTCATCAAGGAAGCTACGTTTGGCAGTAAATGACAATTAACATAACGAGCCACAACTTGTTCACGTTCAGAGAACAGATGACTGCAGAATCACTAGCCCTTGACAGGACATCTGTATCACAGCCACCTCTCCAGGTTCTGGGGTCAAAGTGTTTAAGAGGAGGCAAAAACCAGAGGTGGTAGATGAGAAAAAGAAATCCTGTTGTCAGGACACACCAGGAAAGTTGCACGGATGCACACACAGAAAATGTGAATGCGTGCATCAGACTTGTGTAAAATCAAGCCAGACAATGCCAGCATGGAGGAGGATGATCAGAACATCCCACCCTGAGCGGAGGAAATACTGGCGACTGAGAACCGCTGAAAGGGGAACAGCTGGTTGTTTCTAAGAAGAACATGAAAGGATAGCTTCAGTTGAGAGGTGTAAGGGGCCTAATTTCCCTTTTCAATTCATAATTCTCATTCATGTTACCTTTGCCAAAGCATCCCACGGTCACTTCTAATGCCTGGCTCTGTAATGGTACCAAAACCTTTTAGGTGAAGTGTCTACAAAAGACTACTGGGACGCCTTGAGGGCTGGAATGGATGTCCTTTACTCAAACACCGTGAGATTTTTTCTTTCAAATGGTAGATCAGTTTTTCCTTTGGTACATTTTCCAGTTGCCTTGCTCATGATGGTGGGGCATGATAGTTTCTGCCGATTGAATCTGTGTCATAATTGTTAATAAACAAAGTAGCATTTAACTTTTAATTGTTCGTATCTCCATTTCTCTTCAGTGAATTGGCATTCCTTGTGTCCGTTTTTTTGTTAACTGAAAGGTCTTTTCCTCATTTATTTTTATGTTGGTAGATGATACAGGTAGATGGATGATAGATAGATCAATGCTACCCAGGTAGATAACAGATAAATACATTTGTAGAGATGCAGGTTGATTTATATTTCAGTGATGAGTATTACAAGCATCTTCCTGTCTTTATATTTATGTTAACTTTCTAAGATATTGTTTGGTAACCAAATGTTTTTAATTTCCATTGGAGACTTGCAGTGAATACTTTTGGGGTCCTGATGAAGTAATCCTTCCCAACTTCAAGGGCAGGATGATTTCACCCACGTTGTTTCTACTCATTTTAAAGCTTTGCCTTTGACATTTAAGTTCTTGACCCATCTGGACTTAATTTCCCTGAAGTGAGAGATCGAAATCTATTTGATGAATTCCTTACAGAAAAACATTTTCTTAGCTCTGCATGTTACTCGGCCCTCCCTTTGAACAGTAACCTGCCCGTAACACCGTCACCATCTATCACAATGGTATCTGTCCTTTGAGTTCCTACACGGGCTCTGCTTTTCATTCATTCACCTGTCCTCCCTACTACACAACCAAAATATCAGTTTCTGTGCTGTCATTAACAGATAAACTCGGCAACATCTGCCTCGGTTCTTTATACACCGGAAAGGCTTTGAAGATGGAGAATGGATCCTAGTAGCCTCTGCCTCCTCAAGGGCTTATTGCCTGGCTCCTAACATGTTCTAAGCAAACACGGGCTCCAATATTTTCTTATGCAATGCTTCTCCCATTAGAAGTGGAATCTCTCTTCTCTTAGGCCTGACAGAGTAAGTGGTTGTTGAACTACTGGGGACAGTATTTAAATGGATTGTTGAAGACTAAGCAACTCCTGCCTCATCCAGTATGGCCCTTGTTCTTCGAGACCTGAGTCACATGACCCAGACCCTTTTCGTGATGCCAGAGATTTAGAAAAGAATTCTCCGATGTGATTCTAGCACTGTGCACTTTGAACTACCTGTACCTGTTAAATCTTCTGGTGAATAAGGACAGGCCAACCACAGAAGGCTTGACTCATGTTTCTAGTCTGCAGGACCTGTAAACCTAAGGAGAAAGATGTGTTTTTGTGTTCTCCAGCCTCAGAGTTCTGACAGTGTAGTAGAGAGGATCTAGGGTACTCAGAAGTCTGGGCCACAGTGAAACTCTGCCGCTTGAGAGCCTGAGGGGTGGAGCTTTCTCTAGCATCATGAACATTGTCTCCCTGACTCAGCCTCAGTTTCCCCAACATAGAACCACCGTATCACACTTAATAATCCAAAATATTCTTTCTTGACTCTATTGTCTTACTGTAAATGAACTCAGTTTGATATTCTTGCTCTCTGAAGTCTAGGGATGCTGATTAAAGCCCAATTTTTTTCTACTCCGCTCTTAATATCAACAGCCATTCTCAAGATACTGGGAGCATTTGCATGATAATGGTTACTATGAATAAATTTTATTACTCTGGATACAACAAAATAAATTTCATCACAAAATCACTTATTATTCATAATATACACTGTGACTCTGTTTAAAAGGACTGGATACTTGCTATACCTTTATTAGACAGAGCCTTAAAGGGAAACATAGATAATAAGTCAAAACTCACATTAATAAAATCATTAATAACACCTGTAACAATCATTACTTTCATTTCTGAGAAACTTGGACTCAAAAACAAAACATCATGGGTTGATGACCTCCATTGACTAATAAAATCTAGCACACACACTTCGGAGCAAAGCTCAAAGATATTTGATAATTAACAATAAGACTCTGCCCTGAAACAAAGCAACAAGATTTGTGAGCTACAAACACAGTCCTTGCTGTGGGGTCTCCTAACACCCCATCTGTTTGATATTACAGTATTGTATTTTACAGATAAAAAAATTAGCAAGGATAAAACACACTAATTTAAACTGTAGGAAAAGATATATGCTCTGGGGGCCAGAGCAAGGTCCAGACACAGACTCGTGTTTGTAAAATCTCATTTTCTTTCTACTCTACTCACACAAATGGAAATTCAGCTGATCTTATACCAGGACATTGGCCAATCTGTGACCAAATACTTATGGTAACAGTGACATAAAAATATAGAAATGCATTTTTATTATTAACTTTCCAAAAGACTAAATTTCCGATAAAGAAACAAAAAACCTAGCAGCTAATAATAATGGAAGGGTAGGAAGGAAAACCATCAAATGAGGTTCACAGGTTTTTAACACACGCAGAGAGATGGGTCTGTGGCAAAAAAAAAAACCAAACAAAATAAACAAACTTGCTTGCCCATGTGAGCCTGACGACCTGAGGTCAGACCCTCAGAAGTCGGTAGAAGTCAGAGTGCAGTCACATTGGTAAGCTCAACAATGCTAGGATGTAATAGGAGCAGAGACAGGAGGATCACCCAGAAGTTGGTGGACCAGTTAGCCTGAAGTGCATAGTGCAGAGGCAAATGGCAAAAGACACATAGCTTCAAACAGGGAGGAAAAGTCTGGCCCAAGGTTGTCCACTGACCTTCATATCCAAGTTGCAGCATGCATGTGTCTTTACACACACACACACACACACACACACACACACACACACACGCACGCACACCACACACACCACATTCACATACATGTATACGCATACCTTTATACACGTTCTGTCACATACCATATGTGTGTGTGTGTGTGTGTGTGTGTGTGTGGTGTGTGTGTGTGGTGTGTGGTGTGTGTGTGTGTGTGTGTGTGTGTGTGTGTGTGTGTGTTTTAAACATGTTATTTGCTGGTAAGGCATACAGTCCATTTAAAATCTATTGGAAGAGCCATAGCCATAAGCACAGGTCATTTTTAAAAGCCTTTAACATGTCCCTGAGAATCCATACAAGACCAGAGACTTGACCTGTCCCTGACCTTAGCTTTCCCAAATATTGAAATCCTCATCCAGGTCTGTGATAGGAATTGGAAAGCAAACAGAACGACCCCAAATTGGTTTTCCGTGGTGAGCTGTTGGAATAAACACACGAAATGGGACCATTTCAGTGCACTGTGTCCTGCATGTCTGACTGCAGAAGTACTGTGCAGCTCCACAATTTGGGTTAGGGCTTTCATCACATCAGAGCAGGTATCTCCAGTTTGATCGCACAGAGGGCTGGCAGTGTTTGTGAGGTTCAGCTTCAGCAAACCTTACGCTTTGGATCATGAAAACTGTTCTCTAAATGTGATTACAGCTGATTTTCTAGTACTCTTGCATAAGGCCCATTCAAGATACTCAGCAAATCCGAAGGAAACCAGGACCACCCTGATCTCCTTGATACTCGTGATGGTTTCCCAAGAGTAAGGCACTGTGGCTGTGCCATACTGTCCCACAGCAGCCTGCATTCTCCACTGGAAGATTTCCTGTCTACACAGAAGAATTAGTACAGACTCCAATAGTCTTGGTTGGACCTTCCACATTCTTCTAAGTGTCTTGGTCTCTTTGACTTGACTAAACATTCACTGGTGTCAAAAACCTGATATAACCTGTGATGCTGTCTTCCCTCTTAAAGATTAGAAATGATAAAATGTTAAGACTTTGAAATAGCCTTGAATTAAAACTTGGGTTGAATAGATTTCTTTTCCAAACCATGTCTTGACTTAGCATTTTATTTTCGGTGTATTAGAGAAGAATTTACCCATAGGGTTTTGTTTTAGGCCTAAGAAGAATATGTGTTTATCCCTTGCATCGAATCTTCTTCTGTCTCATCCTCCAAGCCTTGGCTTGGATAGTCTATCTTTTACTCCTTTTTGGAATTTTCCCCAATTCTTACAGACAGAGTTAAGATGCTTATTATCTTTGGAACAGTCATTCTCATACAGTATTTAATACATGGTTACATAAAAGAAGTACAGGCCTCCTGTGTGCTGCATCCCAGACACAAAGACAAGGGCCCCAACTCAGTCTAAAGGAGACTGCCTTGGGTGGAGGTCAACGAGTATAAGTCTAAGGAGAGACCAAAGCTGGACTCTAGTCTTATAGAGTTGGGGTTTCATGAATTGAAGCTTAAGTAGAAAATTGTGAGAAAAGAGGCTCAAAGAGGAGAAAGCATAAACATGGTGTTTCTGACAGGACCCTCTCACAGAACAGCAAGGGGGCAGTAGGGCTAGAGAGAGGGCAGAGTCAGGGGAAGTGACATGGCACTGGTCACCTAGGGTTCTGCAGACCATGGTGAGACTTTTTACTAGGTTTTCTTATATTTGATTAGATGAGCAGAGATAGAGGTATGATGTCATTTGTATTTGAAGAGCTTCGTGACTGGCTGGCCACATCAGCCAGAAAATCAGTCTTCCTTCCTTACCACATCCTTCTGTCAACACCTGAGCCGGTCTCTTCCTAGAAACCCGCTGGCCATGCTGACCAGAGAAACAGATAAGAGATCTTCACCTCCTTCCCAACCTCTAACTCAGTTCCCCAGTCTTACCCCCAGCTTTGTAGTAGACTGCCTGCTGTGCCTGTCCTTCCTCTCTGTCCCCAGCCTTGGGGACTAAGCACATACATTCCTGCAGCCTTCCTTCCTCAGCTCAAACCTCTGTGGAGACAGTCTTGTGAGCTCTCGCTTCTCTCTCTCTCTCTCTCTCTCTCTCTCTCTCTCTCTCTCTCTCTCTCTCTCTCTCTCTCTCCCTCCCTCCCTCCCTATTGGTCTCACTGGGAATCAGATCCTCCTGACAGTCAAGTTCCTCTCTCCTGTGGACCTACTCAGGCCACTCCCCTTTAGTCCATCCCAAGCTCCCAAACAATGACTACCAAGCATTTCTAGTTGTCACACCTGGCAGGGACTCAGAAGCCATTTCTACCAGGTAGCAAACAGCCACCACATTGTCCTAAGATCCAGAAAAGGCAACAGAAAACTGAGTAGGAAACTCACCCAACAAAGACAAGACCAGACTTCAACACTTAAAATGACAGTTTTTCCAAGCCCAGATATTTAGATGTCAGAGTAAAAACAATCAATGACAGCCAGGACTATATGTCTCCACTAAAGCACAGAAAGTATGATACACTACAGTATGCCCTGAGAAATGCAATATAGTTGAAGTTCAAGACAAGAATTTCAAAAGAGTTATAAATATCATCAGAGGCCTTAAAGAGTGTAAATGCATAAATGACATTTATAAAAACAAAAACATCAAAATGAAATGAAGAAAACCGTTCAAGAAGTAAAAGTGGAAATAGAATCAATTTAAAAAGTACTGAAGGGCACTGAAAATGAAAACGTTAGGAACTTAAACAGGAACCTCAGAGCCAAAGCTCACCAACAGAATATGAGAGATGGAAGAGAGAATCTCAGACATTGAAGACAAGGCACAAGAAATGGATATCTTGGTCAAAGAGTATCTTAAATCTTAAAAAAAAAAAAAAAACAGGCACAAAGCATTCAGGAAATCTGTGACATACGAAAAGACCAAATTTAGGAATAATAAGAATAGAGGAAGGAGAACAGAGCCAGGTCAAAAGTGCAAAAAAATATTTTCAATAAAATCATAGAAGAAAATTTCCTTAATCTAAAGAAGGAGCTATCTATAAAGAAGCACATAGAAGAACACCAAATAGATCAAACCAGAAAAGAAATTCCCCTAGCTGCATAACAATCAAAATACAAGATTCACAGCACAAAGAAAGAAAATTCAAAGCTGCAGGAGAAACAAACCTAGTAACATATAAAGGCAGGCTCATTAGAATAGCACCTGACTTTCCAGTGGAGACTCAAATCCAGAATCATGCAGACAGATATTCTACAGACTCTAAGAGACCACAGATGTCAGCCCAGACTTCTATACACAGCAAGACTCTCAGTCACAAGAGATGAAGAAAGAAAGACATTCCACAATAAAAACAAAATTAAGCAATATTTGTCTACAAATCCAGCTCTACAGAAGGGACTAGAAGGAAAACTTCATTCTGAACAGGCTAACCACAACCAAGCAAATACAAGGGATAAATAGTCTCAGAGCAGCAAACCAAGGGGTGAGGACCCACACCACCACAACAAAATAATGGGAATGAACAAACACTAGTCATCAGTCTCTCAATATAGATGGTTTCAGTTTCCCAATGAAAAGATGCAGTCTACCATAATGCCTATGAATTCAGCGTCCATCCTTCTGGTGTATCCAAGAATCACATTTAAATGTCAACGATTGTCATCATCTCAGGGAAAACTGATGGAGAACCCAAGCAAATGGACCCAAGAAACAAGTCAAGTCCGAGTAGTCATTTCAATATCTGACAAAACAGACTTCAAAACAATTTGAAGAGATAGAGAAAGGACACCAAATACTCATTAAAGACCAAATCCAAGCCGGGCGGTGGTGGCGCACGCCTTTAATCCCAGCACTCGGGAGGCAGAGGCAGGCGGATCTCTGTGAGTTCGAGGCCAGCCTGGTCTACAAGAGCTAGTTCCAGGACAGGCTCTAAAAAAGCTGCAGAGAAACCCTGTCTCGAAAAAAAAAAACCAAAAAAAAAAAAGACCAAATCCAGATCCATCAGAAAGATACTACAATTCTATATCTTGTATTTATAAGACACCCAAGTTATTAAAGAAAGAGTTCTACAACTAAAATCACATATCAGTCATCACATAATCATAGTGGGAGGCTTCAATGCCCCACTCAGTAGATAGGTTATCCAGACACAAAATAGAGAAATGCGGGAGGTAACTGACATCAAAACCAAATAATCCTAAGAGACATTTATAGAGCATTTCACCAAAACACAGAAGAATGGACCTTCTTCCCTGTACCTCATGCAATTTCTCCAAAATTGACCATACACTCAGACACAAAGCAAGTCTCAAGAGATGTAAGAAAATTGAAGAATATCCTGCATCCTATCTGACCCCCATGGAGTAAAGTAAAATAGAAACAACAGAAAAATTACAAAATAATGGAAATGGAGTGGAGAATGAATGGAGACAGAAATTTGAAAGGAAATTTTAAATATTTTTGGTTTGAATGAAATTGAAACACAATGTACCCAATGTACACAATGAAGATAGTTATGAGGCAAGTTCACAAGACTAAGGGTCTACATAATAAATAAATAAATAAATAAATAAATAAATAAATAAATAAATAAATGGGAGAGATTTCATATTGTTAACAGCACATTTAAAGGCTCTAGAACAACAACCAAAAAGATACACAAAAGGAGTAGACTACAAGAAATAATCAAGCTCAGGGCTAAATCAATAAAACAGAAACAACCACCACCATCAAAACAATAAAAAAGAACCAATGCAACGAAGAGTTGGTTCTTTGGGGAAAACAGTAAAATAGTCAAAACCTGCTGTTCCATGCCATTAAAACGAGCATCTGGAGAAGAACTTGCACAGCAGGAAGAAGCCACGGCAGGCCAGAGGCCATGCAGCACCAGGTAGTCTGGGACCACTATGGACAGCAAATATATGATGGGGTATGGGAGGGTGAGAAAGGCAGAGAGACGTTCATGCTCTATAGAGAGAGACGGATCTAAAGAGGCAAAGGATGTGAAGAACAGGCTAACATGGGATGCCTGTTTGCCACACACATACATGGTGTTGGTCATTCCTGGGCTTTTGCCAAGGACCATGTTTAGGTCCTTGTCCCTACTGCAGCCTTGGTCTGTGACAATGTCCATGGTTCCTGCTACCATGCGGGGCTGTGAGGATGGCAGGCATTGAAGCTGCCACATGTGGCCAGGTAGGTGCCCAAGGGCCATGCTAATGCAGGACCTATTCTGATCTGAACAGCCTGGGCTTCTGCCCCAGCCAATGGAGTAGTCCAGGCTTGGATTTGAGCTGGGGCCAGGAGCCATGTCTGAGTCTGTGACCTACTACAGTCAGTGTCTGTGTTAATATCCATCTGCTGGTTACCACTAAGGTAGTGTGGGTGCCAGGGGGCAGACCCACACCTGGGGTGGTGTTGGGCCTAGTGACCACCACGTAGCAGGGGTGATACCAATTAGGGCCACAGTGGCATCTGGACCCAGGCTGCTTCTCAAGACTTTGTCTAGGTCTATGGTCATATAGCAGTCAAGATCTATGACGATGTCCATGGCCTGCAACACCAGCAAGGTCATGAAACCTGAATTACCTATCCTTGTGTGTGTGTTGTGGGAGAGCACTGCAAGAGTCAAAGGCAGATGCAGAGGGACTGGGAGCAGGCCAGGATTGGGGTGCATGATGTGAAATTCCTAAAGAGGTTCATAACTACTGGAAGGAAATTCAGAGATGCCTAAGAACATACTTTAAAACCAACAACATTGGAAAATATAACAGAAATGGGTAATTTTCTCAATATATACCACATACTAAAGTTAAACAAAGGTCAAATAAGCAGTTTAAACAGATCTATAATATCTAGTAAAATACAAGCACTCATTAAAAATCTCCGAGCCTAAGAAAGCCCAGAACCAAGTATTTTTATTACATAATCCTACAAGGCTTTCAAGGAAGAGTTAATGCTAATACTATTCAAATTATTCAAAAACAAAAAAAATATTGCCCAATTCTTTTTGCAAGGCCACAGTTATCCTGATAACTAAGCCACATAAAGACCAAACAAAGAAAATATAGGCCAATTTCCCTTATGAACATAGATGCAAAAACTCTCAATAAAATATTTCCAAACCAAATACTACAACACATCAAAAAGATCATTCACCATCATCCCAGCAATGCAGAGATGATTCAACATATGTAAATCAATAAATGTAATCCACCAAATAAACAAACTGAAAGACAAAAAGTACAAGATCATCTCATTAGATGCAGAAAAGGCCTTTGACAAAACCCAACACCCTTTCATGATAAAAGTCCTAGAGAGACAGACTAGATATACAAGAGACTTGCCTGCATTTATACTGAAATCAGGAAAAAGTCAGGGCTGTCTGTAGCTATTCAATATAGTACTTTATGTCTATTAAAGATTAAAACAAGAGCTAAGATAAGGCTGAGCATTCATAACTAATAACATCTCTTGGTGTATGATTTGGGAGCTGGTTGGTGGCCCAAAGGAGAGCCTGCTACAAAGAACATTTATCCATTGCTAGTGGCAGTGCAAACGTATATAGCCACTATGGATATCAGTGTGGCAGTTCTTCAGGAAGATTAAAAACAATCTACTTCAAGATCCAGTTATACCGCTCTTGATATAAGTTGGTATAACATACCCAAAGACACTTCATCCTACTACAAAAACACTTGCTTAACCATGTTCATTGCTGCTTTACTTATAATAGCCCCTTAATAATAAAAGACCTGGGTAATGTCCATGACTGGATGAAGGCTCATCAGTGGATGCATGGATAAAGAAAATGTAGTACATTTTCATTGAGCTCTACATTTTTCTCTGCTTCCCTCCCTGCAGCTCCCCACACCTTTCAACCCTCCTCCAAGGTCACCATGCTCCCACTTTACTCAGGAGATCTTGTCTTTTTCTACTTTCCATGTTGTAATATTACTTGGCTGTTCAAACATTAAATTTTCAGGTAAATGAATGAAACAAAAAAAAACAATTGGAATGAGGTAACCCAGTCCTCAAAAGACAAATATGGTATGTGTTCACTTATATGTTGATGTTATTTGTTAAATCTTTGGTAAGCAGGCTACAATCCATGTAATCACAGAGGCTAGGTAGAGATAGTCAGTTATAAATTATGAGGGGAAGAAACTGGAACAGAAGGATCAAATGGGGAAAAGGAGGGAGGAGGGGGAGAAAGAGAATATGGAGAGGGATAAATAAAACTAAAGGCCATTTGAGGGGTTGTATGGAAACAAAATATAGTGGAAGCTTCCAAAAATATGTACATATATGAAAGTGATCTAAATAGAACCTCCAAATAATGTTAGAGACAAAGCCCCAGCTGGACATCTCTCATTGCCAAATGACAACTCCAGTTCTGGGAATGGGTTACATCCCATTGACTTGTTGACCAAAGGCAACTCATAGGAGCCCCAGAACAACCTAAGCTCCTGACAAGGTTACAGGTAAGCATTGCTGAAGACAATTATACAACTTATTGTTCATGGAAAAGTCAATCTGGTACCTACCTAGAGTCTTCACCCCTACTGTCTAGTGTTCAGGGTACAGATATAAACCCTTTGGTCTACAATGATGACCTATGTGCAAGATGCAGTATTGCAATAGTGGCACAAAAGTTGTGGATGTAACCAACCATTAAGGCCCATTCCATGAGAGGTAGTCCATCCCCTGTTATGCTCTAGGGGCCCAGAATGGAATACTAGATAGGCGAGGGAGCTAGGCCTTTCTTGTAAACTAAATACTACTGTTCTGCTAAAGAAATGTACCAGTAAAATGAGTCCTAATGACATTCTGCTTTACTCATAGATCAGTGTCTTGCTCAACCATCATCAGAGAAGCTTCCTCCTTCCGTAGATGGGAATAAACATGGACAACCTACAGCTGGACAAGGTGCAGAGAATGAGAGACCTTAGAACATGGGATCCTAAATGGGTTGTCACCATCAATCCCTCCACTCAAGGCTCAGAGAATCCTTCAGAAGAGAAGGGGGAAAGATCATAAAAGCCAGTGGAGATGAAGGATTCCAAGGAAACAAGGCCTTCCATATACAACAGGACCTATGCACACGTGAACTCAACGAGACTGGAGAAGCAGACATAGGACCAGCATGGGTCTACACTAGATAGGGTCTAAGTTCTGAGAGTGGATGTGGACAGAAGTCCACATCCCAACACAGAAGTTATCTCCAATTGGTAACTACTTGCAAATGAAAAACTAGTTTCCTTTAATGGAGTCTCATTGGGTATTCAAAACACTACAAAGGACAAGCCTTATGCCCAGCATTAGATGACCAACACAAAACAAACTCAATGGCATTTAAGGAGGTATTTTTGTCCCACAATACCTTTTCTGGCCTTTCCCCTCTTACTTTACAGATCTTTCATTTATAAAGTATAGTTTCCAACTTGGTGTTATATGGATTTTCTATGTTTGCTAGTGTGTGTGTGTGTGTGTGTGTGTGTGTGTGTGTGTGTGTGTGCTTCTGTGCCCATATGTGTTTTTTGACTTATTTTTTCCTTACTGCTTTTTTTGTCTTATTAGGTTTGTTTGTTTGTTTTTATTTTATCTTATTTCAATTTCTTTCTTTTTATATGCCTGTTTGTTTTCTAATGTAAGAACAAGTGAGGGTATGGATTTCAGTGGGTGGGGAGAATCTTGGAGGAACTGGGGGAGAAGGAACAATAATCAGAATATGTTGAACAAAAAAGTCTATTTCAAATAAATAATAAAAGTAAATAAATAAATATACTTTTAAAGACTTAATGCCCCCTCAGTAACTGCTGTATTAATTGTATTTACTACAATACCTCCTACAACTTTATTGGCAGTCTGGCATTGTTTGCACAATATCTCTCCCTATCTAGGAACCAAAACATTCTGACCTCTGAAAGTGGAGACTTAAAAAAAACCCTCTAAGACAGTGGTTCTCAACCTTCCTAATGCTGAGACCCTTTAGTACAGGTCCTCATGTTGTAGTGATCCCCAACCATAAAATTATGTTTTTGCTACTTTATAACTCTAATTTCGCTACTGATATGAATTGCAATGTAATTACCCGATATGCAACCCCTGTGGGTGGGTTGCAACCCACTAGCTGAGAACCACTGATCTAAAAGATTTGCAAGTTTTAGAAGGGATCTTTTTCATCCATGAAGACAATGATCACAATTTAGCTGGCCCTAGAGGGTGGACTCAAGGAATTAGCAGGCCATTTGTTTAAAGTCCTTGAAGTCAGTTTTACTGTGGTCTGCACAGATCCAGGCTGACTTAACTGAACAAGTGTGCAGAAGGTTGGTAAGAGTCACTTGGTACGTGGCCAACACCAGGACAAGAAGACTCTATGATTTTTCGAGGCATCCTGGATACTGCTACAACCTAGAGCTGAGGAAGTCAGAGGCAATACGGAAGTCCTGTAAATGCCCAGATAGTAGAGCTGAGTGGCCAAGACGTCAATAAAATTAGTGTAAACTTTTAAAGAAAATGGGATAAGAAATGTAATCAATCAAACTGTCCAAAGGATAATTCTAGGGAAGAAAATACACTATCAGAAATTTAGTGTTAGCTGAAGGACACAAGAAAACAGGGTTGTATCCAATTTGAGGTAAATATTCAAACTGCAGTAGAAAATTTCCTATCAAGATAACACACAGATATACAGAAAAGGCTATTAAACCTGAGACCTAAAGAGAAGTTAAGGCCTAAAATAGGAGGCAGCCAATGAAAGGGGCCCTGATACACACTCTTGAGCAACCCAGCCTCTTTAAATTGGTGGGACCTAGTGCCTCAACTTTATTGAGAATTGGCAGCTCTGAATAAAAATATACTTATAATTTTTGCTTATAATATAATATTGCTTTGGATGTGAATAGATTGAAACAACAAAATCAACTTGGGGCCCTAAGATTGTAAGCATAGCCATGGAACAGCCTCTTGGCTAGAGTCCATTTTCATAACAACATTTCTCTGGTGTTTCTTAGGATTAAAAGTTTTCAAAAACTGCATGAGACCTCATTATCTTGGTGAATCTTCAGTTAATAATTGACATGACATTCCAGTCAATTATTGTATATCTGCTTTTTGTTACTGTAATAAAATACTGAAGACTGAGAAATTTATAATGAAAATGAGGTTCTTTTAACTCACAGTTCTGGGGGAGCAAAGTGTGCCAGAGGGCAGCTCAACTAGTGATGGAAACTAAAATCACCAACCAAAATATAGAAAGAAAGGCACCCTTGTGAACGAAGAATCAAGAATGGAGACTTACCAGCTTTAGAACTGTCATATCACATATTAACTAATTAATCTTGCCCAGGTCTCCTGCTATTGTCACACCTATGGAAGCAAGAATACAAAAGAGATGTCCTTTTCCAAAGATGATGCTCTACTCATGTAATTCTTACACTCTTGCTTTCCTGTCTTCCACTAGCTTCTCTGAGCCTTGGAAGGGGTAGTATAGACGTCCTAAATATGCTCAAGTATTTGACATCCCTACAGCTGCTGTGGCCTCCTGCAAAAAGGAATTTCTCTGACCTGTGTGAGCAGAATCCATCGGTATAAACACAGTTTTTAAAAAATATCCATGAGATTGTGTGTACATCTGTGTGTACATGCCACATGTGTGCAAGTGCCTAAAGATGGCACCAGGTGCCCTGGAGCTGGTGTTACAAGCAGTTGAGAGCCACCTGAAGTGTGTGCTGGGAAGTGGATTCAGGTCCTCTGAAAGACCTGCAAACAAGCTACACCACTGAGCCATTTTTCAGCTCAAAACACAACTCCTTAGATGGTCCAAGGCTCTTTAAGGTCCCATTTCTATTACTATCATTAACTGGAGACCAAGCCTCCAGCACATGTCCCTTTGGGGACACGAACCACATCCAAACCACAGCCATTCCCTTAAATCAGAAGTATCACAGTTCGTTTCTGTCATCACGTTCCATTGCTAGCCACTGCAGTAAAACGACCTGAAAAGCAAAGATCTGGAAACTGATCCTACTCTAAGATGACATTCATATTTATTTAGAAAGTCCAGAGGAGTTTCTAAATTATGGCAGAATAAGGAACCAAAATCTTGGCTTTCTGGACAGAAACACAAGCACTGGCAAAACTGTGAGAATCAAACTTTAGCAACTTGGAAATCAACCAAGAGCCTCAAAAGTAGAAACAGGCTTATATAATAATAACTTTGTTTTAACAAGAACAGGGAAATTTGCATGCGTTTAACTTTCCTTAGTCCCATCCTCATGCTGTCCCCACACCATCCCCCAAAGACACTGTTTCACACACTATCCCCCACACTGTCCCAGACACCATCCCCAAACACACCATCCAGACACACCATCTCCAAACACAACATCCCCCACACCATCCCACATAGCATCCCTACACACCATCCCCAAGCATACTGTTCCACATACTGTCCCCACACACCATCCCTAAACACACCCTCCACACACACCATCCCACATACCATACCCCCCACACCATCCCTGAACACACTCTCCATACACACCATCCCACATACCATCCCCCCCAGCATTCCCAAATATACCCTTCAGACTCATCATCCCACACACATATATAACATACACATATATGTATATAAATGTACATATAGATATAAAGTGTTTGTTTTTTCAGCCCTGGAGTCAACAGGGATGCAAGATTAGAACCATCTCTGTCTTCCCTGAACTCACATACATCTCTGTGAGTGCATATAGCCTTCCAGATTCTCAGACATAAGCCAGCTTCCAATGACTTTACTCCCCCACATATGAATCCTCTGGATTTTCCTCTCAAAATTGAACTCCACCATCCTTACTTTCTACAACAGCAGCAACAACAACAACAAAAGCATATGTAAGTGGTTTTTGTTTGCTTGTTCTTGTTTTAACAAATATCCCTAGGATGACCTTGGGTGGTAGCTTTCAAACCAAGGGAATTCTGCGTTAGGCAAGAAAATCTTACATTTCTGGCCAGTTTCCCACAATCCACCAAACATGTGTGAATAAATTATGCAGTTCTTTATATGGCCCATTCCTCTCTCTGAAGTAGGGGGAAAGCAGGCAGGATTTTGCAAGGCTGCTGCCATGATATAGGATGGTGTGTTTGGAGATGGTAGTGGGGACATGGTATGTGTGGGTGGTGTGTGGGGATGGTGTGTGGGAATGGTTTGTGGGGATGGTTTGGGGATGGTGTATGTGAATGGTGTGCTTGGAGATGGTGGAGGGATGGTGTGTATTATGCATGCATGTATGTGTGCATGTATGTATGTATGTATGTATCTACCTTGACTGAGTTCTACAGCCCCCAATGCATACAAAGTTCTTCTACAAAGATGGCTGGTAGGTTGGCATGTGTACTAATGAGTTCTTATCAACTTGACATAAGCTAGAGTCACTTGAGAAAAGGGAACCTCAGTTGAGTGATTAACTCTATCAGATTAGTTATATTAAATGGAATAAAATCCATGAATACAATTTGAAGTATTTTAAGTAAATCAAAGTAAGCACTCCACTTCTAGACTATCATTAAAGAAAACACAAGAAGCTCACAAGGGGTAGTGCAATCAAGACTCAGGAATAGGCATTAAGAAATGAAGTCTCAAATTCCCGTCCTCGGCACTCTTCTCAAGAGTGTAGAAAAGCATATGAAATCACACCAAGGACAAAAGGAAGAGATGAACAAGCACTAGAGCAAGGACTAGAGAGATGACTCAGGGGAAGGCATCTGTCATACACCCTTGCACACATGCACACCCACACATGTACACACAGA